>NC_068563.1:22125000-22729093 GCF_022201045.2 Citrus sinensis
TTAATTTTGGGGGAGGGCAAAATGTTAATCATGAGAATGAGAGACTCAATCCCACCTCCCCCTTAGGAACGACTCTCCCATTCCTCGTTTCCAAATTATGGTGGGTCCTAAGATTCCAATTCTGATTATGATTCCAGGCTCTATTTTATAAAGTAAATGCTGTCAATAATTCCGATTCTAAATATGAATTTCCTAATTTGGAAAGTAAACGCAACATTAAAGATTGTATTATACCTATCTACTTTAGTTAGTAATGGCTAAAATTTGTTCTCTTTTTAATTTTTTCTATTTTTCCAAAATGCATCATATTGAAATAAAATCTTAATTCTAGAACATCCCGCTTGTTTGCTTTTAGCCTCGTCGTGCATAATTGAAATACACTTCACTTCCATTATCATCATCATGATATCAACCGAAAAAAATTTGAAAAGAGCAAAATCCAAAAAAGTTAGTTTTATTTTTTTGTGCATATTTTTTTCGTTGATTAAAATGGCTATAACAGACATTAATTAAGAAAATTTTGATTTATCCTACAAACCAAGACTAGGCATGGAGTTTGATTCAGACGAAGTAGCATACGAATTCTATAATAGGTATACCTTAAGTATGGGCTTTAGTTTTAGAAAAGATACCCATGCCTAGAATAAGCGTACTAGCGAAATTACATCCAGAGTATATGTTTGTTGCAAACAAGGTTATCGATCGAAAGCCAAACAGAACTTCCAAAAGTAAAACATAGAGCAAATACAAGAACCATGCATGATGCTGGATTGTTTATCAGGCTAAATAGGAAGAAGAATAACTGGATTATTTATCAAGCTAAATAGGAAGAAGAATAATTGGTTTATTAATCATTTTATTGAGTCTCATCTGGGTAGATTTAATGAAATAGTGACGATAATGATCATAACTGAGGAAAAGAAGAGCTAGCATGAACATTTTGCACCACTGTATAATGAATATAATTCCTTCAAGGTAAAGGCTCCATATATGGAATATTAATATTGAATTGGAGTTAGTTATATACAATGTTTTACATGGTACACCATTATTATTAAATTATGTAAATCAGTTCCTTTGTCCTTCACGCCATGGCTAAATACATTTTCATGCTTGTTGCAGATCTATGTCGTTAATGTAGTGAGACCTTGCTGGATCTTGAGTCATTTAATGGGATGTGGCACTTGAGCGAGAATGGAAAACCTCGTGGGCAGTTTGATTTAATTATTATTGCTTGTAATGGTGATAAAATGCTGCTACCCTTGCTCTTTCTCTCTCAGCAGCATTTTATAGTCTTAAAATTTTGCATTAAAAAAAATGCACTTTTTTGTTTATTGCAGTGGCCAAATGTTAAATGGGCTTCGCTATTGGGTACAAAATGGGAAAAAAATGAGAAAATTTTTAAATTTACATTCCATCATTACCTTGGATTAAGGAGCTATGACTTTTAATTTATTGAGGAATGGAATTAAAACTTTAGCTGGTAAATAAAAATGGGTGTTTATTAAATATCTTGTTATTATGCTTTCAAAATTATGTCGAAGGTTAGTGGTTGCTGGAAATGTACCACAAGTACCTGCATATCCTGCCACCAAAATAAGACTCAACTCGAGTTATCCAAACTTAGTGAAACTTGAAGTTTGTGTTTCAAAATTCAGTGCTGAGTTAGTCAACCACATCCATGTAATTATCATTACCATTATTATTGTTATTGTTATTTTCCTTTTAAAATGGTGCCTTTGCTATATCAGGGGAATCATGCATGGGAACCAGAATGATAGGTACTGATTCAAAGTCCCAAAATGATCACAGTTTTGAGGTTTAAGCCCCACACAAGGAAGATAAGAAGCTAAAATTAATTACACGGTCACATGATTGGAATTGCATGGGCTGCATGGGTGGACTTAGAATGATATGGCATGGCAGCCGAGGAAAAGAAGAACTGGCGGGAACATTTTGCACTGCTGTATCATGACTGCAATTCCTGCACGGCAACGAGCTTATTAATATTTATATATGCTACATTACAATTAGCTTATTTATATACAAACATCTTATCAAGGCAATAATGAAGTTGAATGTAAAGATGGCAATTCAAAAGCAATAACATCCCAGCAACGAATGTACATAATGGGAAGTCCATGGTTAGCATTAACATTGTGACGGGGGGGTACAAATAGAAGCTTAGCCTAGGTTTGATTTGGTAGAGTTAGGCAAATGGTGGAAGTGTTGGCTGGTGCTTGCAAAAGATGGCGATCCAGCTGCCATGCTCATTTCAACACTTAGCACTTGGCAGGTCCAGTGAGTTCTGCAGCGGGGTCTATAAATTAAATAATGTAGTTTTATTTATTTTTAAAATAATTAAAAACTTTTATTTGCGCACCAGTTAAGAAAACTTAACGGATTGGTAAATCCTTTTGGGGTTTTCGTACGTACTATTTGTAGACGTGGCAAATAGCAAGAGGAGGAAGAGAAGCCGTGTTTGATTTTTTAGAAGGAAATAATATTGGAGGATCCCCTAAATTATATGCATGTAACTTAGAACCATCTCACATAAATAGTGAATATGTCCACTCACTATTCATATGAGAAGGTTGTAAGTTCCATGCATGTAACTTAGCATTAGCAAATATTGGAATAAGCAGACGCAAACTTTTCAATAAAGCCCGTATTTAAGATGCCTTTCTGCGCTGTTCACATGGGCCGTAATTGTGAATATGTGTGTTCACAACTCCGCTTCTTCCAGGTGCTAAAATTTTCTCCATGTTACATTACATTACAACACAAGGACATTATGAACGGTATTTATCTCACTCCACTTGTTCACAATTTTGAAGTTTTAGAGGAAATAAAAATGATAAATGTCAAGAAGAAAATACAGAAAGCTTTAATTTCCTCCCTTGGATGTTCTAAGTGATTACTTTACTTACCATGCAGTCTTACCTCACTGAACACAAACAAATGTATGGAGACTCAAATCTCAATTGACGCCTGTCCAATAGTTTGTGTAATTGTCCTTAAAACTGAAAACAGGAAAACAATTTTTTTTTTCATTCAAACAATATTAGAAAAAAAACACACAACAATTAGACTGGAATGTAAATAAATGAATAATAAATGTATTACTAAATTTGATAAAATGAAGCTGATGGAGAGCATACAGAGCTCTTATATATATACACACACACGCTAGCGCACCAGAATATATATATATAGTAATATAAATGAGATATCGTATAAATCATTATAAAAAATAAATGAGACGACTAACGAGTGAAGAATGACGGCACGAAAAACATGAAAAATCAGTCTTTTTCGAGGTTATATTAAAATAAAAGAAAAAAGAAAAAATTCCTTTCCACCGTAACGTAATTTGAATCATAAAAATGTTTGGTGTTGAGAAACACGAGAGAAATAATAAAAAAAATGATAGAAAAAAAGAGTAAGTGAGTAAAAAAAGAGAGTAAAATTCTCACGTTTTTCTCGTGTGCTTTTCTCGTTTATCTGTTAGTGTTTTGGGGAAAAAAAAAATTGTGTGGTGTTGTATCTCCTTTGTTTCAGTGAAATAGAAGAGCTTTCTCTAATAAAAATGGTAAAATGTTGTTGGGTAAAAAAATGTGTGTGTGTGTGTGTTTTTTTTTTTTTTAATAGTGTTGAATTAAAAAAAAATTGTTTGTTTTTCTGTTCTCGATCGGGAGCTCAAATGTTTCACTTTCATCCGTACGTACGTAATGAGACAGCCACAGGATAAAGGAGTAACTGCAGCTGGGGCAGGTGACCCATCATGCCATAGAATCTGCAAGATCTATCCTTTTTTTTTTTTAATTGTTAGCGCCGGAACTTTTTTTTTTTTTTTAAAAGAAAAAAATTTGAGTGCATGGGTAATGGGTTTGAGCCAATGGGCAAGCCATAGCCCCACATTTCTCCTTCAATAACCTCCCATTTCAACGCACTAGAGAGTAAAGGTAACTTTTGAAGATAAGAACGAGATGACAGAGAATATAAAATGACCCATGTCCATAGAAATCTACATCAAATTCTCAGGTCTCTGCACTGGCACATACACAAATATTTCAAGATCATGGCAACTTCTGCAACTCATTCCTTTGAGCTTCAAGCTGGCCATCGTATAAAAACTGGGTAAAATATGTTACAACAAAGATTTACCTTCGCTGAACTGAAGCCAGAGGAAAAGCCGGTGTCAAGATCAAAGAAGATCCTGCGAGGTTTGGCTAAAGCAGTGCCTGTTTGTTTCTTGATAGATTACGAGATAAGTTGAGGAGACTACTAAATTAGCTGGTGTCAGGTAAGGTATTTGCTAACATCGCTTGAATATGCAAGCATCAGAGAAACAAACATGCCTTTCTTTTATTAAAAGAAGCTTAAAAAATAAAATACAATTGTTTCAAATATTTATACATAAACTAAAGACAACGGTTGCTGGCTCAAGGAGCTGCTGAAAATGAATAAGACAAAGAATGACAGCTGCACAGCCAATCATTGAAAACATTCTAGAAATTTCCAGCTTGCAGAGTTCACATGTTGATATTCTTCACCATAACAGTTTTGCCAGCTCATAGGATACACCTCACCTTCCTCATCAGCTGCTCTTTGGAAATGGTTGCTCAGGTGGCATGTCGCAGGGCCTTGGAATCAAGTGCTGGTTCTTCACAACCTGAATTCTCAACACCCTCTCTCAAACTGAAGGTCTTGTCAAAGACATTAAGTTTGCTTCGAAATTGACTGAACTTGTAGTAAGGCAATGGTTTGGTTAAAACATCTGCAATTTGGTCTCTGCTGGCCACAAAGTTTATATCCAGCTCTCCTTGAGTAACTTTATCTCTAATGAAGTGCATATCTATTTTAAAGTGTTTTGTTTTTTAGTGATACACAGGATTTGTGGCTATTGCTGCTGCACTTGTGCTATCACTCAGAATCATTGGAGTTCTCTGCATTTCAATCTTCAGCTCATCAAACAGAGAGTTAATCCAAGTGATTTCAGTGGTGCATAGAGCCATGGCTCTGTACTCTGACTCTGCTGTAGATCTTGCCACCATTCCTTGTTTCCTTGAGCTCCAAGCTACCAGATTATCTCCTAGGAACACACAATACCCACTTATTGATCTTCTGTCATCTGGATCACTTGCCCAGTCAGCATATGTGTAGGCTACCAAGTCAAGATGTTCTGATTTTTTTAATTGTAAACACATGTTACCAGTGTTCTTTAGATATCTCAACACTCGTTTGCAGGCTATCCAGTGAGGCTGTCTTGGGTCAGACATGTATTGGCTCAGCTTGTTGACAGAGTAGGCAAGTTCTAGTCTCGTTAGAACAGCATACTGCAGACTTCCAATAACACTTCTGTAGAATGAAGGGTTATCGAGCTTGGCACCTTCTCATTTCTTCAGCTTTTCTGATGTGCTGAATGGGGACTCTATTCCTTTGCAGCTCTCCATCTCGGTTTTAGTTAATAGGTCTTGGACATATTTAGCTTGAGAAAGCATAATAGAATTCTGATTTCTTATGACCTGTATCCCAAGGAAGTAGCTCAGATTTCCTAGATCTTTCAATGCAAAGGCTTCACTTAGCTTTTCTATCACACCCTCAATTCCTTTGTTATCACTTCCAGTGACAATTATGTCATCCACATACACAAGTATAATGACCATTTCAGCATTATTCCTTCTAAAAAATAGTGAGGTATCACACTTTGAATTGTTGAACCCCCAAGAGTACAGAGCACTCTTTAACTTGTCAAACCAGGCTCTGGGTGCCTGTCTCAAGCCATAAAGAGCCTTCTTGAGTTTGCAAATGTGATTTGGCTTTCTTTTGTCTTCAAACCCTTCAGGTTGTGGCATGTACACTGTTTCTGTCAATTCCCCATTCAGAAAAGCATTATTTATATCAACTTGCCTCAACATCCAATCATTATTCACAGCCAAGGTCAGAATGATTCTAATGGTTGCAGCTTTGACCACAGGGCTGAAAGTCTCATTAAAATCAAGTCCTGGTGTCTATAGAAAGCCTTTCACGACAAGTCTGGCTTTGTATCTATTTATGGTACCATCTGGATTCTCCTTTACTTTGTACACCCACTTATTTCCAATGAGTTTGTAGTTCTGGTCATGTGGTATTAAGGTTCAGGTTTGGTTTTTGATTAAGGCATTGTATTCATCTTCCATGGCTCTTCTCCACTTAGGGTCCTTCAATGCCATAATTGAGTCTTGGGGTAAAGAGGTTTCAGGTTGAGTAGATGTTTGGTAGACTTTTGGTTTAAAGATTCTTGCCTTTGATCTTGTGATCATAGGATGTAAAGGTAATTCCTTTTGAGTGTTGGAGGCTTGAGTGTTTGGTTCTGTTATAGCTGGCAGGCTGCAGTTTTCTTCTGTGGAGTTTGATGGGAGTTGAGCAGGGGATTGGTTGTCTGACATAGTGTTGAGGTTCAAATTCTCACATGCTTCATCTTGAACAGGATTTGAGAACTGTTCTGAGTTTCCAGCAGTGGCCTGAGATTGACTATGAGCTGATTTTTGCTGTGTTGACTCAAAGGGAACACTTGTGGAAAAAGACACAACTTGAAACTTTTCAAGGACTGTGGGGGACACATTTTGGTCAGTGAGCCTATACTTGCAGAAATTTGAGTCATTTTGAAAAGGGAATGAGCTTTCATTAAACTTGACACTAGCTGAAATGTAGACTCTTCCTGAATGATGCATGCAAACATAGCCTTTATGACTGATACTAATACCCAGCAGTATGCATTTGGATGTATGGAAGTCAAACTTATGCTTGTTGTAGGGTCTCAGGTATGGATAGCATTCACAGCCAAAAACTTTGATTTGTGAGTAATCTGGTTTGGTGAGATATAACAGCTCAAAAGGAGTTTTGTTTTCGAGTGTAGGTGAAGTCAGTCTGTTTATGAGATATGTGGCATAGCTGAAGGCTTCTTGCCAATACTTTAAAGGCATTTTTGCTTGAGCTAACAATGCTAGACCAGTTTCCACAATATGTCTGTGTTTTCTTTCCACTTTTCCATTTTGTTCATGTAAATATGGGCATGAATGTCTTAGAGCTATTCCTTCTCCTTTTAGATATGGTTCAAATGTTTTAAACTCTCCACCCATGTCTGTCTGTAAGGCTTTGATTTTCAGATTTAACTGATTTTCTATTTGAGTTTTGAACACAATGAATGTGTCAAGGGCCTGTGATTTTGCTGTTAGAGGAAACAGCCATGTGTATCTAGTTCTATCATCCACAAAGGATATGTAATATTTATGTCCATGGGTTGATGGGATAGGTGCTGGTCCCCAGAGGTCACTGTGAACCAATTCTAAGGCTGTGCTGGTTTTGGTTTCAATGCTTTTGAAGCTTTGTTTTGCTTGCTTTCCATACTGACAGGCATTGCAAAATGAAGGAAAAATGTTTTTATTGATATTGAGCTGATTACATGAAAGTAGAGTGTTTCTTAGGACTGACAAATTTGGATGCCCCAGCCTATAGTTCCAAAGATCCATATCATTGGTTCTAAGGTTCTTACTACTTGCTTTATCAGCCTCACTAGACTCAGCTATACTGGTACTGACAGACTCATTACTACCAACACTGAAATTGAAACACATCATTGACATAGGATTGCTAATGTAGCTTATTGACTCAGACTTTGAAAATGAAGATAACTCAGCAGCATATGTGACCTTGTTGCCACTCAAATGAGTAGGCATGCATAGTAGCTTGTATAGTCCATCTCTAGCCACTCCTTTCACCAGAATTTTCCCTTGGCTCTTGTCCTTGATGAAGCAAACAGATTTATGAAATTCAACATTAATATCATTATCAAGAAGCAATTTAGAAACACTAATAAGGTTCTTTGCAATATCAGGTACACAGAGAATATGGTTTAGTTTGATGTGCTTGTGTGGATTGTAAGTAGGTAACATAGAGTAACCAATATGAGAGATGTGAAGTTTATTACCATTACCAACAGTGAGCTTGTCATTACCTTGGTATTCTGAGTTCAAGTTCATGTTTCCAATGGCATTGGTTACATGGTTTGTTGCACCACTGTCAAGGTACCAGGCATTGCTGCTCTGTCCTTCTGCTGAGGCCATATATGCCCCTCTTCTCCTATTTGGTTGTGGCACATAATTTTTCTTGAACCTATGCCAGCATTCAGCAGCTGTGTGACCCATTTTAAAGCAAATCTGGCATGGACCCTTTGACTCAAAGCCCTCATTTTCTGCAACAGCCTTGCCTTTCCCTTTGTCTTGAGCATTTTGGTTTGCCTGACCAGGACCACCACTCCCACCATTTCCAGAGCTACTACCAGGGGTTCTAAAGACTATTCCAGGTTGCTGTTGATTACCAAATCTTTCACCATACCCCCAGTTCCTTCTACCATTTCTCATTTGTGTGAAGTTGGCCTCAAGTGACCCTGTGCTGAGGTTCTGTTCAGTTCTAGTTTCTTGGCTGAGGAGCATTCCATACACTTCTGATAGTGAGGGAGTTTCTGGCATAGAGTTAATATTAGTGACTACAGAATCATATTCAGGTCCTACTCCAGCTAAAACACACATAATGAAGTCCTCATCAGTCATGTTATTTCCAGCTGCTCTAAGAGTGTTTAGGATAGTTTTCATTATGGAATAATAGTCATGAATTGTAAGGGACCCCTCACTACAAGAAAAAAGAGATATAGCAACAGAAAATCAGCACATGCATACTACGCGTGTTGTAAAATATGATGTTTAACAACATTTTAAGATCGTGCGTTGTTAAAAATTGCTTAAAGTTTACTTTCAACAACATGCTTTAAGGCGCGTTGTGAAAAACATTATTACAACAGTTTTCTGATTGTGGCGGTTTTGGTAAGACAAATAACAACGTACAATATAAGCATGTTGTTAAAAAATTCATTTTCGACAACATTCTAAAAGGCACGTTGCTATCGAGAATGTAGCACAACATTTTTTAGTTTGTTGTCAATTGTTTTCAACCATGACATAATTTGCCATAGGTGAAAAATGTTTATATTTATAATTTCTCTATAGTAATAATAAAGCCTTTTCAAATTAAAAAAACTAGTTATAAAAAAGTAACCAACCAATTTTAAATAATAAGTGGTTATTCATATAATTTTTGAATCTATCCTATTAAATCATTAATTTATTTTTGTATAAAATGTAAATAATTTTTTTACCACAAATAATTTTTTTAAATAAAAAATGACATAAATACATTCAAATCTATTTATTATTTTCAACTAATGAAAATCTCTTTTGTCAGCCCAAAAAAAAAAGGGCACAAATCAAAAAACTCTACATTATCAATTAATAAAAAATAATATCTTAATTACTAATAAGACAAAACGTTAGCACTTGGTAAAGTTACCTGATCTTACTTTTTCACTTTCTCACTTTCTCACTTTCCAACATTATCTTTCTCTTTACTTGTCTTCTTCCTCTTGGTGAAAATCCCTCAACTATTCCTTCCCTTTCGTGACTGTCAAGAAGAAATAAGGTTTGGGTCTTCTTTTGTTCAACACACATTCTCTCTATTGGAACTTAAATTGAGTTACTCTTTAATTTTTTATCTAAAATTCCAGGTGTATACGTTGTGGTCCCAAGAAGAAGAAGCTTTTGATTGTGGTCCAGAACAAAGAAGACAACATCCTTGAAATTGAAAAGGTTTATATATATTTCATTCTTTATTGTTTTTTTGCAAGTAAAATAACATGAAAAGGTGTCTCTTTTACTCTTTGTCAATAATGGGTATCGTTAGTTTTACTCTTAGTCAAAGATGTCTCTTTTACTCTTAGATAATTGTTTGTTTATAAAAAATAATAATAGTAATAATACACTATTCGTCTGTTTTCTTCTTACAAAATAAATAAATTTTTTTCTTATTTACTTTTGTATTGACATTTAAACTAGTAAATAATATAGAAGATATTCAATTTAAAAAATAACAATTATACAAAGTCTTATGAAAATAAAATAGAAAGAGTCATGTGTAACTTTGTTCTTGTCTTGAATATATTGTTATGTAACTTTTTATATTTTCAACTTACTATTTGCTCATGTAAACAGGTTTTAATAGTTGCTCGAAAATGGATAAAGGGTGGGTTCACCTATCAAGGTATTATTTTGCCTTATTTCTAAATATTATTTTTCATTTTTCCTCTTTAAAAAAAAAAACAATTTGTTTGTACGAAATTAGTGAAATTCAATTAACTTTCCAGTTCGGTAAAATCTTTATTGTAGACACACAGAGGATTATAGGTTGGGAGTACGTAACTTTGTCAATAATGCACGTGCTTGTTTGGGAAACTTAGATGTTATAGTATGTCCCTGTAGATATTGTAAGAATTTACAACGCCATCATTTTGATATAGTCTACGAGCACTTGGTTATTAAGGGCATGGATCCGACTTATACAAATTGGGTCCTTCATGGGGAGAGTTCTACTGCAACAATGCAATACAGGGGTGAGGGGAATACATACACATCAAATCAATACATAGATTTTGAAATGACAGAAACTTATGGGATGTATAAAGATCAAGCATGTTTTCAAGAAGCAAATGCTACAGAGAATACATATGTAGAAAGAGAGGAACTTCAAAATTTAGTTAGAGATGCTGAGACTCCATTGTACCCAGGCTGTACAAACTACTCTAAAATGTCAGCAACTGTAGTGCTATTCAAGCATAAAGTTACCCACGGGTTATCTGACAGTAGTTTTAATGAGATGCTTCAAATTTTTTGTGATATGTTACCACCAGAAAATACACTTCCAGATTCTTTTTATTCAACAAAAAAATTGTTGAAGGCATTTGAACTTGGGTACGAGAAGATACATGCTTGTATAAATGATTGCTGTCTATTTAGAAAAGACTTGGAACATGCAAATACATGTCTTAAATGTGGTTCTTCTCGCTGGAAAGTTGATGAACGAACTAATAAAATTCATCAAGGCATACCTGCAAAAGTCTTGCGCTATTTTCCAATAATACCAAGACTTAAGAGGATGTTTGGGATCACAGAATTGGCAAAACAACTTAGATGGCACCAAAGTCATAAAAGCCAAGACGGTAAGATGAGACATCCAGTTGATTCTCTTGCATGGGAGACCATAAATAGAAAATGGCCATCATTTGCATTAGATCCTCGAAATATCAGATTTGGTCTTGCTACTGATGGTTTCAATCCTTTTCAAGATCTTAGCACGAGTTATAGTTGTTGGCCTGTCATTTTATCTATGTACAACTTGCCTCCATGGTTGTGCAAGTCCAAGGAAAACTTAATGTTGACTTTATTAATCCCTGGGCCAAAACAGCCCGGTAATGACATAGATGTTTACTTGGCACCACTTGTAGAAGAATTAAATGAGTTGTGGGTAAATGGAGTTAGGATGTATGATGCTGTGGAGAAATCAACATTTAATTTGAAAGCAATCTTGATGTGGACGATCAATGATTTTCCAGCTTATGCAAACACATCAGGATGGTCTACAAAAGGAAAGTTGGCATGTCCTGTATGTCGTACAAACACATATTCAGAGTGGTTACCACATAGTAGGAAACATGTGTACATGGGTCATAGACGGTTTCTTCCTCGTAAACATAGTTTTCGAAACAAGTGCAAATGGTTCAATGGACATGTTGAAGAAAAAGGTAAACCTAAATTGTTCACTGGTGAAGATATATATAAAGAAGTTAAAGATCTTGTAAATGATTGGGGAAAGAGGAGCAAAAAAAGAAAATGGAGCACAAATGAATCTCAATTATGGAAAAAGAAATCTATATTTTTTGAATTGCCATACTGGAAGGTGAGCTGTCATTAAATATGTTCTGTGATAAATTTTTGGTGCTTTACTTTCTTGATTAAAATTTAAAATCTTAACAAACTTTACTTTTTAATTTTTGCAGGACTTGGTTTTGCGTCACAACTTGGATGTAATGCATATTGAAAAGAACATTTGTGATAGCATAATTGGTACGCTTTTGAACATGAAAGGTAAGTCTAAAGATGGCCTTAATTCTCGCCTAGACCTTATACACTTGGACATTAGGAAGGATTTACATCCTAAAAAAGAGCAGAATTTTTATTGCTTACCAGCTGCTTCACATACACTTTCTAAGGAAGAAAAAGAACTTTTTTGCAAGCAGCTTGCTGATATAAAGTTACCTGATGGTTATGGTTCAAACATTACCAACTGTATTTCAGTGAAAGAACACAAGATAACTGGCCTAAAGTCTAATGATTGCCATATTTTAATACAACAACTTTTACCTGTAGCTTTGAGAGGAATTTTACCAAAAGGTCCAAGAAAAGCAATTCTTCGTTTGTGTGCCTTTTTCAAAGAATTATGTAGTAGAGTTTTGGATAGAAATAGATTAGAAAAGCTAGAGGAAGAAGTGGTTGAGACCCTATGTATGTTGGAGAGATTCTTTCCACCGTCATTCTTTGATATTATGGTTCATTTAACAATTCATCTTGGACGCGAAGCTCGTCTATGTGGACCTGTACAATATCGTTGGATGTATCATATTGAAAGGTAACTATTTAACTATACAGTTTATTATCATTAAAATAGAATTAATTATAAATCATTAATCTAGTTACTTTTTGTCCTAGGCATATGAAGATCCTAAAAGGATATGTTAGAAATCGTGCACGGGCTGAAGGGTGCATAGCTGAGCGGTACCTTGCTGAAGAGTATGCAATGTTTTGTGGCAAGTATGTAAAAAAGGCTGCTCAAATAGGATCCAAACATGGACGCAATGAGGAATTTGAGAACAAATTTTTATTAGAAGGGCGTCCAATATCAGGAGGTAAATTAATAACTCTTTTGGATGAGATGTTAAAGATTGCCCATCGTTGTATCCTATTCAACAGTTCAGAAGTCCAGCCTTATATAGAGTAAGGTTTTTAGTCATATCTATTACTAACATTTTGAATTAATATTTAATAGTTAAGTTTAATATTTTTATCTTTATTTTCAGAGAGCACTTGGAAGAATTAAAAGGTTCAGATAGACGATTTGAAAAGAATGAAAAATTGCTACAAAAGAAACATGTGGAAACATTTAATGTCTGGTTGCATGAAAAGGTTATCAAATATTTATTTTAAATTATTTTGGAACATAATATTTTATATAATTATTTAACTTATTCTATCAATTCTTATTGTTTTAACAGATTAAGGTTATGGAGAATCACATTAATGTGTCAAATATTTTGAAATGGCTTTCACGTGGACCAAGAGTACAATCAATGTCATATTCTGGATTTGTAATAAACGGCCTTCGATTTCACACGAAGGATGCAGAGAAATCAAGACAAAATAGTGGTGTTTCACTCGAAGCAACTACAATTTGTAGAGCTAGTGCAAAAGACAATACACAAGTGATTGGAAAAGTCACTTACTATGGGGTTTTGAGAGAGATTATAGTTCTTGATTACCATACTTTTCAACTCCCCATTTTTAGATGTGATTGGGCAAATATTGTAAATGGTGTCAGAGATGATGATGGTTTCACCTTGGTTAACCTTCATGAGGGGCAAAGCCAATTTGAAAAAGACCCATTTATTTTAGCATCGCAAGCTAATCAAGTATTTTATTCTAGGGAAACAAATTCTTCAAATTGGTATGTTGTTTTGAAAGCACCATCACGAGGATTTCAAGATTTACAATTATATGATGAAAGTGATAATGAGCCACCTATGTCAATTGAAGTGGGAGAACTTGAAATACAAGATGACAATGAGGATGCACCAAATAAAAGAACTGATGTTGATGATATAATTTGTGATGTGTAACTTTTTGTTTTAAGTGCTATGTTATTCTATTTCTTTCTTATAATAATTTTATGTGATATTGATTTGTCAACTCGTACAGCTGTAATATTTTGGTTTTACTTAAAGTATTGTTCATATAATATGTGTACTGCAGTTTTTTGTTTTGTTTAATCTATGCTTACTATTATAATAAGATATATAATTGTTTTCTTGTATTTTGTAGCAAGCATTAACAGTGGGAGAAGATGACAGGTGCAGAGGTAAGTGAATTCGTTACTTATTTTAATACATTAATTATTTTATTCATACTGTATTTCACAATATTACCTAAATATCAAGTTTTCATTATACAGTCATCTAAAAAAGCTGAAAAAAGAGCCAAAAAAACACTCGAGAAGAAAATGTAAGGCTAACAATTAACAGTCATGAGAACGTCGAAACATCTACACCTAGCACTAACAATGGCAAACGAAAAAGAGGCCCTACTACACTGGCAGTGATTCGAGATCATACTCCCTTACTTGTTGAATTCAATGAAAGAGGTCAACCAGTGGGAGTTAATTCAGAGAAGTACGCCACTTTTGCTGGAGTTGCAGCAAGAGAGCATGTGCCTATTGTGATCAAAGATTGGCGTCTAGTTCCTTCAAAAACTAAAGAAGATCTTTGGTCATTGATTAAGGTATATTTTGTATTCATATTAATAATAATTTATTGTTTTAACTACTAAGATGCTTCTTTATTTTACAGCAAAGATTTATTGTAAATGAATCCCAAAAGCACTTAGCACTTCGAAATCTAGGAGATCGATGGAGACAATACAAATCAGAGATAACAATAAAGATTAAGGAAGCGAACAAGAAAACGAATAGGTCACGTGCCCTTGCTCTTATTCGGCCGAAAATGTTATATTTGATGAAGATTGGGAAGCTTTTGTGAAACATAGATTGTCTCCAGAGTTTGAAGTAAGTAATTATATCTATTATTTATGTTAAGATAAATTCATATCAATACAAGACTTTATCTTTACATGATAGGAAATAAGCAAGAAGTTTCGAAATATGCGAAATGAACAAGAAGAGGTACATACAATGGGTCGAAGAGGCTATGCTCGTACAGAGCATAATATGGTAAGATACAAAAAATAATTTTGCTGTATTTTTATTGATTTTGCTATAATTTACAATTTCTATTCTTTTTATTGTAGAAAAAGAAATGTTCAGATCCAACAAAAATAACAAGGGTAGATGTATGGCTTGAGGGACATCGTAAAAAGAACGGTGAGCCTGCTAATGAAGCAGTTGGAAGAAGAATGGTTCGCAACTCTTGAAACCAAATCATATATTTATTACTTCTGTGACTTTTATTTTTCCATGTAACTAATATATAAATAATTTATGCTTTAGGAAAAGGTTGTAGAGTATCAAGAAATAGATAATAATCCGAATGAGAACATAGACATAAGAAATGATGCTGTTGCAAAAGCTTATGGTTCTGAAAAACGTGGACGAGTTCGGGCACGTGGATTTGGGGTTACTCCTACTGTGGAGAATTTGCATAATCGATCTACTCAAAAAGTGAGAGAACTTGAAAGCCAGTTGCATACTCAATCTCAAAGAGTGGAGATACTTGAACAAAAGTTTGAACAAATGACTGCTTTTATGTTAAAACAGGTAAATCATTTACTATTTTTATTTTTTTTAAAACTAAAAAAAATAAGATAAAGTATATATGCATCAACAATATTAGGTAATATAAAATCATTTTTATTTTACTTTCACTTCAATATAGTTACTTTTAATTTTACAGAATCTTGGTAGACCTGATGATGTGATGAGCGCTCATGAATGCACTCCTCGAGTAAGTTTCTTTTGTTCCTACCATATCCCACTTCTGTAGTTTGTGATAAGTTTTGCTATTTTATTTTATTTTATTTTTGATACTTGTAGTCACAACAAGGAAGTGGTACAATGCATGAAAATCTTGAGCTAGAAAATGCAAGCTGTCAACTATTGCATTGGTACTCAGATGATCCAGTTGAGGTTGTGGCTGAGGGGAAGGTTGCATCAACTGATCCTAAGGCAAGAGTCCATCACGTGCCTCTTGGTAGGGATTGTTGGAAAGTTTGGGTGGAGTCAATTACTCTTGGTAAGGAAGATGTTGAATTGTACAAGATGACTGATGAAGCTCGAACAATCAATGAAGCTTTGGGGAGTACTGTTGCTTGGCCTAGGAGTTGCATCAAATTAATTTAAACAAAGTAATAGTTGTGATTCATCTTGCTATGATATTTTATTGATCAACAAATATATATGTACACATGCATACACATACACACACATATATAGTTAATTTATGTTTTTATAAAATGCTACTTATTTTCTTTTCCTTGAACTTTGTTGTGCAGGAATTAATTTTGTTTTGCTGGAGGTTTCCTTGGGGGTATTGAGCTTTAAAGAAACTTTTTTTGTAAAGATCACTCAAAGATGTTTTAACTTATGTTTTGGTTGTTCATATCTCATTTTGTTGTTTTATATGTATTTAAGATTTTAGAAACTATTGTGATAATAATACTTCAAATGTATTAACTTTATGCTTGAATACATTTTTAATGAAATTATATTTTGGAAATGTGTTATTACTGTGCATATGTTTGTGTAGGACAAAAGTATACAGTGATAAAACTAATGTATGAAATAAGAAAAAAAGGTGCATTTAACAACTTGCAAATTAACAATAGGCAATGTTTAATTGTCTTAAATATTACAACTAGCAACAAGCATTCACTGTTGTCGAATGTTAGAAACAACAACGAGCATGTATTGTTGTTGAATGTTAAAAACAGCAACGAGTACGCTATTGTTGTTAAATGTTACAAATAACAACGAGCATGTATTGTTGTTGTATAGAAAATGACAACATCAAAAAGTTTGTGGTGAAAAGTGTTGAAACGTGAGACATCAGCTACGAAAATAGAGCGTGGTTACATGACAAATGACCACAGGCAAGGTTGCATTTTGCTACGTGAATTGTCCGTTGTCAAAGGTCATGGACATTCAACAACATCAACATCAACAACGTGCAAGTCCTCGTTGTTGTATGTAATTAACAACGTATTTAAATCGTTGCCGTATCCTTTTTTTCTTGTAGTGCCTTTTTGGTGGTTTGAATCTGTGTTCTCATGTATAGAACTCTAGCTCTTGTTCTTGCACCATATTGATTGGCAAGGGTTGTCCATACTTCACATGAAGTAGAACAATTCACCACAGTGCCAAGCACACCTTCACTGAGTGATGAGAGCAACCAGCTCAGAAGAATGTGGTCTTGTTTCTTCCAGATTTGGTATTCTGGATTTGTGGTGGTGATAGTAGTTTGATTAGGTCCAGGATTAGTGAAGCACCTGGGGGGACAAATATGGCTCCCATTTATGAAGCCTTCGAGCTCATTTGCTCTTATGCTGGAAATCACTTGTGATTTCCAGAGCATAAAATTGTTCTGTGTTAGCTTGATAGGATTGGTGAACACATATGTATTGCTGGTGATGTGTTGGGTAGGAGATGCATTCACTATGGTCATATTTCTGGTGTTGTTGTTTGGATTCTGGTCATCAACATTTTCTGGTTGATTTTGATTCAAGTTTTGGTCGTCTGGATTTTCCAGTGTTTGATTCATGTTTGTTTATGAATTTCTGCTGCTTTCCATAGCTTAAAGTTGCTCTGATACCAACTTAAATTCTTAATGAATTGCTTGAATATGCAAGCAGCAGAGAAACAAACGTGCCTTTCTTTTATTAAAAGAAGCTTAAAAAATAAAATACAATTGTTTCAAATATTTATACATAAACTAAAGACAACGGTTGCTGGCTCAAGGAGCTGCTGAAAATGAATAAGACAAAGAATGACAGCTGCACAGCCAATCATTGAAAACATTCTAGAAATTTCCAGCTTGCAGAGTTCACATGTTGATATTCTTCACCATAACAGTTTTGCCAGCTCATAGGATACACCTCACCTTCCTCATCAGCTGCTCTTTGGAAATGGTTGCTCAGGTGGCATGCCAGCAGGGCCTTGGAATCAAGTGCTGGTTCTTCACAACCTGAATTCTCAACAGGTGCATCATATTCATGTATGTTGTTCTGTGGTTTATGTATTAGCATTTGTAAATAACTCTAGAGTATTCTAATTAATGGATCTATCTTTCAAGAGCTACATTTGGCATATGAAGTTTATTGAATGAAAGCAAATCAGGAGTTGGTCTTAAAAGCATGTTGTTCAAGGAATACTATACAGACAGTAAAATTATTTGAGACAATTCGTACGGCTTCCCTTTGAGTGAAAAATGATCTTTCATTCGTTTTAGCATGTGTTTCATAATTCTCTCTCTTTTTTGGCCCTTCTCCTATTTTGGTTCCACATATTGGGAATTAGTTGTTGATTTGATGAAAAAGGAATTTGCTTTATTTGGATCCTAAGAGGCGGCAATCATGATCCTAATTCAATTTTTAGATTTCTTCAAAGAGTGCAGAGTAGGGCTCCATCAAAGTAATAAATTATTAAATGGATAACTTAACTAAGGCCTTAGCCGCCTTACCTTGACTCCTCCATTTAGTCATTTTCTCTTAATTATTAAATTATTAATTTTAGGTGGTGCGGACCAACGTTAGATCAATTTCTTGGCATGCATGATCTGAGAGATAGTGATGGCAATAGGGCGGGTTCAAGGTGGGGTTTATGATCCCCAAACCCATCCCATACACGAAAAAATTTTAATTGAGGATAATTTGGGTATATTCCCAAAAGTTTCAGAATTGAGTGGGGATTAAAACGGGAGTCGATCCCTATTTAATTTTTATTTAAAAAAAAAAGAAAGAATACTTTCTAAAGAAAAATGAATAATTTGTTTAATATTTGAGTCTCTTTTTTTTAAAAAAAAATTATATTTGTGGACATACAAATTTAAAAATAAAATTACATCAAATTTGAACAACCTCCAAATAAATGAAAACATAATTATTCCCAGTCTTTAACATAATTACAAATGATCAAATTTTACAAGAGAAATCAAAATAATGTTAAGCATCAACCATAAACTTGTAGTAGCTTCTCCGTAACCATCACCATTGATGCACATTCTAAGATTCTTCATAAACTTATAACAAGATAAACAAAGAAAGAAAATAAAAACATGTTTTAACAATTTCAACTAAATACTTGACAAAATAATATAAATTAAAACTATATACCTCTACAGCCTCTACGTTTGTTTCAATCTCTAATTCCTCATCAGGAAGTTTGGCATAGGCCGGAGAGGTAGATGCCACAACTAATTAAAAAAAAACACAAATAAAAACCAAAATCAAGTTAGTTATTAGTTAAGTTAAATAAATAAAAATATAAACCATATACCTCTGCAAAAGAGCATGTATCCAGCTTTGACTACACATCCAAGCTTGAGTAAATAGAGAAATTTAAAATTTAAAATTTAAAATTTAATACTATATATATATATATATAAATGTACATAATTTAAAAAAAATTAAAAATTAAAATAATAATATTCCGATTAATATAACTAGACATCAAGATTAAAAATATAAAATAAACTATATTAATAATATTCCGATGAATATAACCAACCATAAAAATTAAAAATTTATCTTGTCAGCCATGGATATAACCGATAAACTCTTATAAAACAAGGACTTTTTAATACTACTCCAATGAATATAGCCAGCCATCTAATTTGATAACCATGGTTTGTACTATTAATCAAACATTCATTTAAATAAATCAAAAATTAAGTTTTAAGGCCAAATTTAGATTGCCATTTAACTGCAATGCACAATTCTTTAATCACAGTGTAGTCAACTAGTCATCACAACTCAGCTTAACTCTGCTCTACCACATTCACTCCCTCTAAATTCCATATAAACAAGCAGAATCCACTAAATTTGACCTAAAATGTAAAATCAACAAATACCCAATACCACAAAAATATAAAAATAATCAATAATAAGTAGTCAACAAACACAATCACATCAATAAAAATCCTTAAATTTCAACATCACATTAGTAAAGATCCTTAAATTTCAATCAGAAGCTTCTAAGCACAACACCTTAAAAAGTCAAATTCATGAATTTAAGCATAAAAACTGGCAATGCTATAAAGCTAAAATAGAAAAGTAGCAAATATCCAAAAACATTTTACCAAAAAAATTAACCAAAAGTTTCTAAATTTCAAATAAAACTCACCAATAGAAGGGCAATAATAGACAATCAATTACACTAGCCACATGATGTGAAGACTTGAAGAAATAAACCCCTTTTCTTTTTGGCACATGGAACCTGTAATTACAAGCAAATAAAAACTATTGACACTACCAAGGATGGGAAACTTGCAAATTACAGAGTGATAAAGCAAAGAGTAGCGGAAACCGCATTACTGGAGTAAATAAAGAAATTGACACCGATGTCGCAAAGTAGCACCAAACGGTGTTGGATAGCTTAATAGTGGGAATTGGCGTCGGCTTGGAGGTGATGTAACAGCCGGGAAAGGAAGCTCTGGTGGAGACTTGGAAGTGGCGATGGGACTGATAGTGTCTTTAGTATTTTTTTTTAATTATGTTGAGTATTTTTTTAATTATTTGATTAAATTAAAATACATTTTGATTTAATAAATATTTTGGGCCCCCGAACCCAAACCCAAAATATATTTAGGGATTGGGTTTATCCCTAACATAGACCCATTTTTAATTTTAAAACTTTGTTGGAGGCCCATACCCGACCTAAATTGATCGGGGCCCATACCTGAATCATTTAAACCTAAATCCATATCCGTGGAGAATGTTGCCATCACTAATCTTGTTCGTTGGATGCTCCGGTACGTGTATGAAATGCCCATATCGGTACTGATTCTGAACAATCATTTTCTTAATTGATTGATATATATTTACAAAATTGAAAATTTAATGTTTTTATTTAATCAATATATCTATCGAAACACCAAAAATATTCTCCTCTTAAAATCTAAACATATTAGGTCTTATCATGTGCAAATTTAAAAATAAAAAAAGGTCATTTGTAGGCACGCTCATTTTTTTTCCCGTGCAGTTGCGGTTTAATAGTTAATTAAAATGACTATAAAACTGTATGGTTTAATTGTGAATTGAAAGTTTACTCTATTAAATCACATAATTTAAAAGCGTATCCGCATAAAAAAAAAATAATGAAGATGCCGGTATGTGTGTGTGTGTGTGTGTGTGTGTGTATTAGTTGTCTGATATTATATATAATTAACCTCCTTGCTGATAGGCAATGTCAAAATTATATCTCATCCACTCCCTTCTAATATAAAATGGTAAATTACTCATGTAATTGTTTTGAAAAAACAAATTAAGGCAGCCAATAATCGTTTGAAAATAAATTGGTAGGCTTAATTTCGTCCAACTTCATTAATTGATGCAAAAGAGTACAACAAAGAGCAATCTTGACAAAGTGCGTTGAACACGACATGCGTTATTTATTTTCAACAATATTTTCAAGCCTAATTAGGGGTGGGCACGGTTCGGTTCGGTTCGAAATTAAGTAGAACCGATTTAAATCGGTTATTTTATAAAAAGAACCGAATAAGAACCGAATTCAATAAGAACCGAACTCAAACGGTTCTTTTCGGATCGGTTCGGTTCGGTTCGGTTCGGTTTTTTCGGTTCTGGGCCTATTTTTAATTTTTAATTTTTTAGCCCATTGGGCCTCATGAATGTACTAATTTTTTTCAACAATTAATTTATCCTAATTTTATTACAAATATTAACAATAAATACAAAGTATTCAAAACACATTTTATCACTAATATCTTACTAACTATTAATAAGATACTCCCAAAATATGAAATATTAAAATTTCAAAATACATAACCAAACTCCAATACTCCATCTATATAAACATAATCATAATGTTATAAAGAGAAATAACACATGTTTTATTTGAATAAAATCATGTTTGATTTGAATAAAATTATTAACACATGTTTGATTTGAATAAAATCAAAAAATAATTCGGTTTTTCGGTTCAGCTAAGTGAACCGAATACCGAACCGACATTTCGGTTTTTTTTACAAACGGTATATTCGGTTTTTTTAAAAAATAAAAACCAAACCGAATTAGAAAAAACCGTCGGTTCGGTTCGGTTTTTTTAACACTACGGTTTTTTTGCCCACCCCTAAGCCTAATACTGGACGGGACATATTTTGCACGATAAAAATAAATTAGGCTAATGTTAAGTTACGAACACGTAACTTATAATTCTTTCACATAAATAGTGAGTAAGTCCATATCATTCACTATTTATGTGAGAAGATTATAAGTTACATGCATGTAATTTAGGGGGATTCAATAAATTAAGCCAATTGTGAAAAAACAAAATGCACAAGCCAACTTTCATTTGCTAAAGCTAAAAGGCCGACCAAGTTTATATTATGGGATTTCGACTTCCGGATCCTTTCTAGGCTTTGGGAGCACATTCCCCCCCACAAATTCGAATTCTAGGACAACTGACTAAAGAGCTCTGTTTACATTCTTCTCTTTATTATTATTTTGTTTAATAATGAATGAAGTGGAGCTTTCTGGGTCGTTAGAATGGAGAATTATTTCTCTCCTAATTTTTTTTTTAATTCTCTGAAGTCAGTCTCTTCTCTGCATCATTTGAGTTAATCTTTGATCTCCTTAATTTTTGTTAAGGAGGAGGAAAAATGTCATTTTTCAAGTAAATTCTGTATAAAACAAAGCACCTAAGAAAATTCGTTACCACGGGAGGCTGGTATGGTATGAGACCACAAGAAGCAAATTCGTTCAGATTGATTCCACGCTGCTGCTACAGTCTTCTTCGCTATGATTCTAATCTGGTCTTCTCTTCATTTCTCTTTGAATAAGAGACGAATTAGGAACATGACACGCGTCCTCTCAAGTGATGACGTGTTGTTTGACGATTGTGTTTTATTTACTTCAAATTAAAAAATTTAAAGGACGAGAAATAGTGGTGTGAAGGGGCAGCTGCGCGTTTACTAAGTTCAACGAATCGAATACAAACAGAGAAGAAAGTTCAGTTGAGGGAGCTGAGCTTCGAATGACACAAACCAAAATGCGATAATATATCAATTTTCAACCCTCGTCCTGCTCTGCAACAACTTTACGTGCCAGTCCTTTTCCCGCTCTTTCATCTCACTTGTCTCGTTTCGTTGGTACGTGTTCTCCGTTTATCTCGTCGCTAGTAGTCTCCATTAATTAATATTAACATTAGTAATAATGAAATAACATCTCAAACAGACTATTGTTATTATTGAATTATTTTATAAATTTAACTCGTAAATGATATACGTATTTAAAATGTTGACTGCTGTGTTTAATAATATATTCATTTCAGTAGTTTTACTTAGTTCAGCAAGCGTGCATGCGTTATTTATTTAATTAATTGTTAATTGCGTTTTTTCATTTCTTCTTCTTCTTCTCCTTTTTCGGTCATTTTAGTTTTCGAGCGGATGGATTATATTCTGCTAAGAAGTTCTCGAGCTGTGATTGTGCAAATTTTTTTTCCCTTTCAATTTAATTCAATTAGTTCCAGCTGGATTGGCTTCTGGGATATAATCAGTCAATTGATTTGCTATCTCCAGAGTTTTGCTGCGATATAAATTATAAAAAGAGACAGACAGGTGTGTAGCGTGTACAAACAAACGTACTTGAAGGAATTTATTGAATTGACTTTAAGAACACAACTGCGATCGTGTTTTTTTTTTCTGAAAAAAAAAAAAAAAAAAAAAAACAAAATGAACTTATTGTC
Source organism: Citrus sinensis (assembly GCF_022201045.2). Lineage (NCBI taxonomy): Eukaryota > Viridiplantae > Streptophyta > Magnoliopsida > Sapindales > Rutaceae > Citrus > Citrus sinensis. Next base: position 22,148,626 of record NC_068563.1, read on the forward strand.
TCTGTGATGTGAAAATCCAGCTCCTGAGAGCCGGAATAAAGTGTAAAACGGATTATTTAGTTTACTTTTGCAGTGGTAGATACTCATTTTGCCATGTGTTTGCTTTTTCTTTCAGCAGACGTTGGTATACCTGGTTATTCTTGATTCAACATCTATACATAGCCACTTCCGATGGGATGGGGAAACATTTACCGGAGACGCATGAGTGTACTCTCAATGGCTATATTAATTTACCTTGACTATAAGGTATTAAGTTTCTTGTTTATTGCTCATTGTCTTGACTTCAAATGAATGGCAATCTCATTTCCATTGCCGCTTTTACTGCAGGCTGTACAGCAAAGAGAGAAATGGATAAACAAGTCTAAGATATATGGCAGAGGGCTCATGAGCGCAATCCTAAGCGCGTTCTCAATTTAATAATAAAGTTGGAAGGCTTGTGGGTGAAACTTGGACACTACCTATGCACACGAGCTGATGTACTTCCTGAAGCTTACATATCTCTTCTGAAGCAGTTGCAGGACTCTCTTCCTCCTCGTCCTGTACAGGAGGTAGTAGTTTGTCTGGCTATTAACTTTGGAGGTCAACCAATAGTATGTGTGTGACTGAGAGAGAGAGAGGGGTTTCAATTCATCTTAGTATTGGGTTCTAATAATTGGTTGAGGAGAAAAATGAACCTTATTCATCAAATATGGAAGTGGCTGCATGATAATCTTTTTGTGCTTTTCTCTCCCCCTTCCTCCCCCCTTCCCCCGAGTGTGGGTGCATGCATGTTTTTCCTGCATCTTATGAGTATCTAATTACTTTGTCTTGCTAAGTGGTAAGTTCTGTTGTGCAGGTTTCTCAGACCATAGAAAGGGAATTGGGGGAATCCATGGGTGATATATTCATGGATTTTGTTGAAACTGCTTCGGCGACAGCATCAGTAAGATCCTCAAACTGTAGTTGGTAGTATTACACTAGTATGAGATCTTTGATTTAATTTTTCTCAGAAGGCATGGTAAAAATCAGTACCTTATTGGGGGAATCCATGGGAAATGGACTTAGATTTCCATCACTCCCATATGGATGTTCCGAAAGAAATAGCCTGTTTCGTTTCAGCTGCAGTGACTCAATTTTAAGTGGTTTGTGTTGATCTGAATTTTAAATTTCTTTTTCTGTCAGCTGGGTACATATTATGTTGTATATAAAGAGTCGTCCATTTTAACATGGACAAAATTGTTGTTTTGTCTAACATATTGATAGCTTAAGCATTAGTATGAACTTGAGGTGGCAGTTTTTGAAATATATATATATATATATATATAAAATTTGTCTCGAGTCTCTCTCGACATTCTTTCTTCTAATTTTGATCATTGGATCATAATCCTGACATCTGTGTTCATAATATAACTTTGTGCATTACTTCATTTTTTGGCACCTTTGGATTCCTTGTTTCTTGAATCAAAACTTAATTGCAGGTTCAATTCTGGACTTCTTTTAATAGTTTGCAAACCAAATGTAGTTTTGGAATCAAACTTAATTGCAGGTTCTATTCTTGACTTGTTCTATTGAGAGGGCAATCACTTACAACTTCTCATAGTTTGGTAAACAAATGTGGTTTGGAAGTTCATAAACTTGCTGTGTAACCTGTCTAGTATGTTTGGATGATACAAATTTCAATGACAAAAAACAAAAGTAAAATTTGTTACAATTTATACATACAATTACAATCTAAAATTTGTTGAGACTCTAGATGCATTTCTTTAGTAGTACAACTTAGAATTCTGACGAATCTGCTAAGCAGTAGCTCGGAAAATTAATCTGGAGATATCTACCCTTAATTATTTAGTTAGATTGAATTAAAAAAATCGAATAGATCATAAGAAAGCTAATCCTCAACACAAGTTTATGGGCCAAGTCAAGAAGAATACATCAGTAAAAGAGTGCAGGCAGCATCAAGTATAAAACATATGGTAAGAGACAGACTGTAACAAACAAAACTACCAGTAAAAGATCACCACTTTCATTTACCATGCATCTTAATCTTCTCTGATTCTTCAACCCGCTTAAACCCTCAAAACCCTCAAGACTGTGAAAGGCAAAGACAGTAACTTCAACCATTATTAAAGCAACTTCTTCTCAACCGAAAACCAACAGCACAAATGCTCAAAAACCCACTTGTAGAAACTGCCGAAGAGGATCATCATATGGCAGTCCAAGAAGGTCAGCTCTCAAGAAAACATTCACGCAAAAGCAATTCACCTTCACTGCACCCATCTCCAGTAACCCGCATGTGAAGATTATTGGCGGAGGCATGGCGGTTCTGGCTTGTGCTTTGAGGTTGGATAAAAGAGGTGTCAAGTCCAATGTTTTTGACATGGTTGCCTTTTCTTTTGTACTTTTGTGTTTTTGATGTGGGTTATGTTTGTATTTGATGAGAGTATATGCTTGTTTAATGGTAATTGAAAAAAATTGATTTAAAACAGTCTAGCATTTGTTGTTTTACATTGAATACTGTTTTCGTGAAAAGGGTTTTGTATATTGTTCATTGCCTGTAGCTATTGTGATAGACAGTGCGTATGTACCTTTGGCAAGCTCAACTCTTTTTGGAATGCATTATTGATTTGATTATAAGCATGTTTAGAATTGGGTTGTAGTGATTTTTAAGCTGTAGTTGTTGAGGAATGAAATTAAAACATTAGCTGCTAAATAAAGTGGGGGTTTATCAAATATTTTGGTCAACCACATCCATGTAATTATTTTTTATTTTTTCTTCTTAACAATGTGCTTTGCTGTATCAGGGGAATCCTGATTTGGAAGGAAGAATGGGAACTAGAATGATTGGTCGTTAACCACTGATATTTGATCATGCTGCTCAATTCTTTACTGTGAATGATTCTCGGTTTGGTGAGTTGGTTGATGGTTAGTCGCAGAGAGGTCTGGTATGACCGTGGGAAGGTGTGATTGGAGAGTTGAAGTAGGTAGATGTAGCAAAATGAATAAACGAATCAAATTTGAATCGAATCATAAATGAATTAGGTCAGAACTCTGCTAACTCAAATTCGTTTTGTTTATTAAACAAATTAAAATCTCAGGATTTAGATTTGATTTATTTATTAAACGAATATTCGGTTCGATTCGTTTAATTCATTTAGTAGAATTAATAAACGAATTGAATCGAATTTAGATTAGTTTAGTATTCATTTATCCTACAACGAATTCATAATGAATCGAACTGGATATGAATTCGTTTACAAAAATATAATTAATAAACAGAAATTAACAAAATAAATTATAAAAAAGACCACAAATTTAGAATCCTATAAAATACAAACTTATTATTATTATTTATTATTACTATATTACCTTCAAACTTTAAAAAATTTTCATGTATATATTTAAGGATAAATAAGTAATTTAATTAAACGAATGGATCATATTCAATTCATTTATGTTCCATTTATTGAACAAATACTAAATGAATAAACGAATCAATATCCTCAAGCCTAGATTCGATTCTCTAATTAGTGAATCGAATCAAATTCACCCATTTATAACGATTCATTTTTTTTTCAAAACCAAACCCATTTAACTAGCATCGAATTGAATGGAAAATTCATTCCATTTCCTTCTTTACCTCCAAAATAAATTGGTGTTAATGGAATGCACCCTCTTGCTGACTCTTTATTGGCCTTGGTAACAAATCTTTGTTTCGCTTTTGTGTTCCTTTCTTGTCGATTCTACCATGCTTCTTTGCATCAAAAGGGGAAAATTGTCTAATTAAATCACAATGGTAAGAAACTGAAGTATTGTTTTGAAGTTTGCTGGAAGGTAGTGTTGCTGCTTGGGTATTCCAAGTCCCAAAATCTTAATATTTTTCAGGTTTGACAGGAGAAGGAAGATAAGAGTGTATGAAACTAAAAGCTACAATTATATGGTCACATGATTTCAATTGCTTTGGTTGCATTGCTAGACTTAATGAAGCAGTGCTGATAATGATCATAACTGAGGAAAAGAATAACCAGCATGAACATTTTGCACCACTGTACTATGGATTATTAACTTGATTTGGACTTAGTTATTGCAACATTTACACAGTATATCATTACTTTTAAATTATGTAAATCATTCATACCATGGCTAAATATGTTTTGATGCTTGTTGCAGACCTCCAAGGTTAATGTAGTGAGAACTTGCTGGATAAGTAATCTTGAGCCATTTAATGGGATGTGGTACTTGGGAGAGAATGGGAAAACCGCATGGGCAGTTTGATGTGGTTATTACTGCTCATAATGGTGATTCAGTGCGGCCAGCCTTTCTCTTTCTCTCTGTGTGTGAATGTTATAGTCAGGTAGTCGTTTGCATTACGAAAATGAAGGTTATTGTTTCTCGCAGTTGCATGAATGTTACGATGCGCTTTGCTATTGGAAAATAGGAAAAAAGGAAAAAAGATATCTGATTTTACATTCTACCTTACAATGGATTAGGAATGGTGAAGAATCTCATTTGGTACTGGGAAACCCTTCCAAAATGCAAAATCCTGTATAGTTTGTTGATATTTTTTTTTATTTTGTGGGATACTAGAACTTCAGAAAGATTGGAAATTCATAAAATTTAATACAGATTTTTTCACTCTAAATTTTGAGAAAATGATAGCTAGATTACAACTAAGATTAATAGCAACTCTTAGCTATAAACAACTAGAAGGCTGGTACTAAATGCCAATTTTGAAATAGAACATGAAGCCGTAAGCTCCCCAAGCAGTGGCAGGAGCCCGGGGCTCTGATTGTGTGCCCGTTGAAGAATGAGCCGGCGAATCCTAAGCAGTGGCCTGGTTAGGGAAAGCCACCGAAGTTAGTCTCCATTGGGCAATTGTCACCGCTTATGGACCCAAACATGGGTGATCTATCCATGACCAGGATGAAGCTTGGGCGAAACTGAGTGGGTTAGAATAATATGAGCTGACTTTCAATCTATGCCATTCATTCAATGACTTTGGATATGTCCACAACTCATCATCTTGATAATGTCCTATCATTGTCTGGTAAACTTCTCTTATGAGTATTAAATAGGTTGTTATGAAAGAATTGAAATCATCTTTATAAATGTAACGACCAGATAGGGTTCTAGACCTAGAAGATGAGGTTATGTTTGTTTCCTTTCTGTTTCTTATTGATTGTAGACTGTTTATTGCCTGTGTCTGCTGTTCACATTTTGGCTTTGTGTTGTGTGTAATAGTTCCCTGATGTAATAGGAGGAAAATTTGCAAATTGGCTGCTTGGTTCATCTGGCTTACCTCTAATAGCTAGACAAACGAAGTTATACATACTTTGAAATATTAAGTTTTTTTGTATTATTATCTAGCCTATCTTTATTCAGTATCGGCCATTTATAAATTATTTCAAAGATTCGTGATGCATTTTCCTGGTTTGCAGAAGCTGGAACTAAGTTTTATATGGGCCCTTCTTGTCGCATCTGAGGATCCCCTTCCACCAGGCAGTGCAGTGCAGTGACTTTGGAGGAGCCTTTGTTAGAGGTGTTGATTCTGTCTCATGGATGGCAAATAACTCAACGAAGCTTTTGAGTTCTCAAAGTGATGGTTCTCATTGTTGGACCTTCTTCAGCACTACAGCTTACAGGGAAGGAAACAAGGTTCCACTGGTCAGTTTGTTTGTAAATGCATGTCTTGTTTAAATACTTATGATTATATGCTGGCATTGTCACACTTTTCTAACCAATAGGCTAGGCCTCTAGTTGAATCCATTCATCCTTCAGCTTGCAATCTCAAGCTATTGAAACATGTTTTTTTTTTTTTTTTTCACATATTTATATAGAGTTTGCAATAAGATTAGCTTTATCTCCCCTTTTATACTTGAATCAATATGACATTTCAAATTTTACAGCAAAATTCTGTGCTGCGTTGATATGTATATGTTGCAATTTAGGCTTTCTGCAAGATTTTTATGATTGTTTTCATATGGCAACTGCAACAGCATAGAAGGTGAAAACAGGTATGCTCGAGGGTGTTGAAGCCGTTGCTTGGCCTGCCGATAGGTTCTCTTCGGAAGCCCATTTGTACTTGAGTCCAATTATGGTAAGGATCCACTTTTATGGACATGACCTTACAATTTCATTTATATCACGTCCCATTTGGATCCCTTGTGACCTACTTGGGCAGCTACCATTTGCTGTTGCTGTTGCTGTTGCTTTACAATGATTGGTTCACTTGGACAATCACCAAGTATAATATTAATACATAGGTAACAAACAAGATTAGGCTCAACTGGAGCTCTTCAAACTAGTGAGACTTGAGTTTTTTTGGTTTCTGAGTTTGTCAACCACAGCCGTGTTGGAAATATTGAGGTTCTTTTTACTGTGCTTTGCTGTATCAGGGGAATATGGCTCGGGAGGACAAATGGGATAAGACCCTGCAAACCAAATATATGAGGCAAGCCCAAGAACAAATGAGAGCCATAGTCTCTTTGTTTGCATTTGGGAAATAGTACACGAAACAATAGTCTCTTCGTTTGCATATTTTTCCAACTTGCTGTAATTTGTATATACATTGTGGGGTTTAAAAAGTTCTCAAACTGAAAAAAGAAATCATGCGTTGATTTAATTGTATATGTCTTTGTTCGTCTTTTATTGTAATTCTGATTAAGATTAAATTTGTAAATCAAATAAATTACTGTGTGTTAAATATTTGTTTTTCCTTTTTCCAATTTTAAGGATGGAACTTTGATTACTTATAGAATGACAATCACATAGGCATACCAAATAAATTACTGTAGTTTATCTAATACAACTTTGTATTTATTTAGTGCAAACTTTGTGATTGATGTAATCTACATCATTATGTAAGAAATCTCTTATCTTTAAGAATAAGTAATAAAGTATTGGACAGCAATGCTTAAATCTTAATTGAGTCAGAGTCCCCCCAGGTACTCAACATTCTACTCACATGAACGTATGGGTGGGGGTACATTCAATAAAACTACATAGGTCTTTTCATTGTTAGCGCGGGAATTTATATGATTATGCTATTTAATTTTTTATAATTACTATTTCAAGTATAAATGTGAAATTTGATCGTTAGGATACGGGTCACAGCAACTTTGGTATTGTTTGTTGGGTGGAAGAAAAAAGTTGTATGGTAAGTACATACACTTAGTATATTATTATTGCTATTTGAATGCCATTGCTAGATTAATGGCAATGACATTGAAAAAATTTCTTTTGGGCCTACAGGAACAGGCTATCCTTGTAATTGTCCTATTTCCTTAACGGATGTGTCTTTTAAGTTATGCATTTGGCATATGAAGTTTATTGAGAGAAAGCAAATGATCAGGAGCTGGTCTTAAAAGCATTTTGTTCAAGGAATGCAATACAAACTGTAATATGATTTGAGACAATTCATAGAGCTTTCCTTGAGTGAAAAAAATTCATATGCTTTTTCAGTTTATTCAAAGAATTATGAGAATAACCTCGGGTATGTTAATTGAAAAATACCCAAACCGGACAATTCACATTCATACCATGCAACCCAGGTTCGTTAATTTTAAATTCCAATTAAATGTTCTAAACTATCTTCATCTATTTTAGCATGTGTTTCATAATTCACGCTTTCTTCTTCTTCTTCTACCTTTTTTTTATTTTTAATTTTTTTCCCTTCTTAGCTTCCATTGGGTTATTGATGTGGTGAAAAAGGAATTATTTTGATCGGATCCTAAAGCACAATCCTAATCCTAATTTAGAGCAGATCCTTAAAGCGTATGTTTCCTTTCCGTATGTTTCCTTTCCATTCCAAACCGTTTCTATTTTCCGTTTCTTCAAATATTTTAGATTACTGATCAATATAGTAGTTTTTCATGCCATGCCACGACACTGTTCATAGTATAGATCTAAGATGAGATTTATGGAGATTTATGTAGCCATCGTGACACTTACTGTATATGCAACTTAGGGTAGCACAATCCTTTTTGGACTGCATTCTTGATATGATTATTGCCATGTTTGTAATTGAGGAGTTGTGACTTTTAAATTAGTGAGGAATGGAATTAAAAATTTAATTGCTAAATAAAATTGGGTGCTTATCAAATATCTTAGCTATTATGCATTCAAAATTATACAGAAGCATAGTAGATAGAAATGCACCCGAAGTACCTGCAGATCCTGCCTCCAAAAGAGGACTCAACTCGAGTTATCCAAAGTTGTGAAACTTGAATTTTTTTTTTGTTTTGTTTCAAATTTCAGTGCTAAGTTAGTCAACCACATGAATGTAACTATTATTTATTGCTAATTTACTATTATTATCATTATTGCCATTATTTTCCTTTTAAAACGGTGCCTTTGCTATATATTATCAGGGGAATTATGGGAACCAGAAAATGATTGGTACTGATTCAAAAAGTCCCAAAATCGTCACAGTTTTGAGGTTTAATCCCACAAGAAAGATCATAAGCTAAAATTACATGGTCACATGATTTCGTGTCTATTTGGTATGGTTTATTTAATGGTTCTAAGTGCTTATTTAATCTCATAAGCTCTTATCATAATTTTTGTTGTTGTTTTATTATTTTTCTAATATAGCTTTTGAAGCTTAAATAAGTTATTTTGCATCTACCAGTAAAAGCTCAAATTTTGGGTTTTTGAGAGTAGAGATTGAAAAACTTTTTTTAAATGTTAAAATATTTTAAAATATCCCCTACTTATTTGACAATCTTATTTTATTCTTTTTATAATATAACTTTAAAAAATTTGTCTATTAAAATAATTTCATAAATTTTTAATAAAAGTTTTTATTGACAATCAAACAACTAAATTTGTTTGGCTAAAAGCTCTATTTATAAAAGTTATACTAGTAAAAACTCTACTTAAATAAGCTCTGTTTTCAAAGTTATACCAAACAGAGCCTTTAATTGCTTAGGCTGGGAGCATCTCCAAAAGCCTCTATAAATTTTACTATTTAAATACCTATTTGCTTACCTATGTGGCAAATAGAAGGGTGAAAAAATATGATATTTTCCAAAAGACTCTTCAAATAGAAATAAGTTAATATTATTTTAATCATATAATTAGTTTTTTAAAGGAAAAGTCAATAGCAATTAAAACACTCCTCTCTCTTTCTTCAATGAAAAGTAATAAAATATAAATTGAAGAGGGAGAAATTAACTCTCCAAATTTGAAGAGAGAAAATCAATTATTATTTGAAGAATCTTAATTGGAGTGTCTTTTGGAGCTTTAAATATTGATGTGGCTCTTCAAATAAGTAATAAAATCTTATTTGAAAAGCCTTTTGGTGATGCTCTTTAATTAAAATTCTTCAAATAAAAAATGATTATTTCTCTTCAAAGTTGAAGAATTATTTTCTCCCTCTTCAATTTATATTTTATTACTTTTTAATTGCCATTGACTTTTCTTTTAAAAAAATAATTATTTAATTAAAATAATATTAACTTATTTTTATTTAAATTTTTTTTAAAGAATAATATTTTTTTTTATTTTTTTATTTGTCACATAAATAAATAAATAGATATTTAAAAAGTGTAATTTATAGAAATTTTTAGAGATGTTCTGATAATGAAATGGCGGCTGGGATAAAAAGACAACTAACAAGAACATTTCTCACCACTGTATTATGACTACAATTCTTGCACAGTAAAAAGCTTATTTATTTTGGGAGTCCCTATGTTACATTTAATATAATATACACAACCCACAAGAACCACACAAATTATGGAATCTACATAATTATGTAGTTCTTGTGGGTTGTGTATGTTACATTAAATGTAACATAGCAAAATCCTATTTGAGAATAAATGCCACAATAATATTTTGCTTATTTACCAAGGCACAGATGAACTTTAAATTCAAAGATGGCAATTCAAAAGCAATAATATTCCAGCAGCTAATACGATAAAAGTCTATGGTTAGCATTAACATCGTGACACGGGGTACAGATACACGCTTACCATTGTTTTGAGTTGGCAATGGTGGAAGTGTTGGAATGGCTGGTGCAAAACTTCGCGGGTCCCTTCAATTTTTCAGACGGGGAAAATTGTGGATAATTCATCAACACGTGTAATTTAAACAGCTTAAAAAAATATTAATATTATCATTTGATATAATTATGAAACGTCAAAAAGTGTAATTAGAAAATTTTGCTAAAGTAGAGAAAGAGAATCAAATATCACAAACCTCCATTAGTTTAGTACTTTATATGTGCATTGCTTGAAGTTTTATCAAGTAAATCTCTTTCACTTATTAAACGTTAATTTTAAGTATTAATTAATAAACTAATAATGCTTAATTAAAAAAAAAACTAAGGGATAGCCGTGAAAGATTAATTGATTAGAGTATGTTCTTAAATTCAACTAAAAGGTCAATAGTGGCTATAAAGTACAAATATATAATTTAATAAATGCTTTTTTTTTTCAATTAACAAAAAGTTAAGATTGGTTCATATTAAATTCGTTATTATTAATCTATACTCTAATGGACTCATGTCGTGAGATATTAAAATTTATATACCATTAGAAGACAATGTCATTGCCAATAAAGAATCGGCGGGGAAAGAATCGGCCAATAAAAACAATGTGATTGCCATGGCTACCTATCGCTATCGGCGGGGAAAGAATCGGCCAATAAAGACAATGTGATTGCCATGGCTGTCTATCGCTATGGGCGGGGAAAGAATCGCCCAATAAAGACAATGTCATTGCTATGGCTATCTATCGCTATCGGCGGGGAAAGAATCGGCCAATAAAGACAATGTCATTGCCATGGCTATATATCGCTATCGGCCCCAGTAAAGAAGCCATGGCTATCTATCACTATCGGCGGGTAAAGAATCGGCCAATAAAGACAATGTCATTCCCATGGCTATCTATCGCTATCGGCCCCAATAAAGAAGCCATGGCTATCTATTGCTATCGGCGGGGAAAGAATCGGCCAATAAAGACAATGTCATTCCCATGGCTATTTAAACCCTTCTCTTCAGTTCTTCAGTTGAAACCTCAAAGAAATGCAGGAACCCTTCAATTCAAACCTCAAAAAAATGTGCCTCGGAAATAACCCATATCAGTGCTCTGTGTTCTGGTACGAGGATGAAAACCTCGCTCACTTCAAGTACCCTCTTCCATCAGGGGCGAAGCAAGAGAATGTGAAGGTTGAGATCGATGAAGATGGGAACTTGCTTACAGTATTCCTAAGCTTCCCAAAGAAAAAGGAAGGAGACACCACCACCCCCATAATCTCAATGAAATTCAACTTGCCAGCAGGTCTTGACCTGGCTGGGTTTAAGACTGCAATCGATGATGCCGGCGTTCTAGCTGTTACCTTCACTAAACTGAAGCCACAGAAGCCAGAGAAGAAAAAGCCGATGCCAAGCCCACAGAAGATACTGGGTTGGTTGCTTAAAGCTGTGCCTATTTGTTCCCTGATAGATTCCAATGTGTGTCATGAGATGAGTTCGGGAGGCTACTAATAAGCTGATGTCAAGTTGTTATTTGCTTCGCGTTCATGTTTCTTGTTCTCCTGTTTACGTATTACCGTTTGAAAATAACTCTGGACTGTAGAGTTCTAACTCTGGACATGAAAACCTCGCGTTCATGTTTCGCGTTCATTTCTCATAAAAAATGATAAATGTTGTTGACTGAAAAATAAATGTTATTTTATTTTATTAGTGTTGAATGAAAAAAAAAATGTTCCACTTTCGTGCATACGTATGCAGTAAGACAGCCCCAAGATATCGGAATAAAATGTCTGCTTTCAAAATTCTATACTATTAATGCATACGTATGTAATAAGATATCCAAATTTCTTCTTAATTTTGTCTCTTTTTCTTTTCTTTCTTTAAGTTTATTACCAAATTAAAATTTGTTAAGAAGGGAAAAAAAAATCCAAAAGAAGGTGACGGCTGCTTGGGGGCGAAGACGATAAAAGAAGGAGAATAAAAAAATTAATTTTTATTAAGTCAGTTATATAATATTAGATTACTCATTTTATTTTTATCCTTCCGATTCTACTATTTAAATCCAACCTATTGAACTATTCAAATCCAACGACTCACACGTTCGCATAATGTCCCTAATGTTTGGTAACTTAACATTGTCTTTTTTTTTTTTTTTTTTAATTGTTAGCGTTGGCACATTTTTTTATTTAAAAAAAATTGAGTGCACTGGTAATGGGTTGGGCCAAATGGTCCAGCCATAGCCTCACGTTTCTCCTTTATATCCTCCCATTTCAACGCATTAGAGAGTAAAGACAACCTTTGAAGACAAGAACAAGGTAGCAAAGAAAATAAAATGACCCCATGTCCATAGAAATCTACATTAAATTCTCAGGATTCTGCAGTTGGACATAAACAAATATTTCAAGATCACAGCAACTTCTGCAACTCATTCCTTGAGCTTCGAGCTGGCCATCGTATAAATACCTCGGTAATAAGTTACAACAAAGATTTACCTTCACTAAACTGAAGCCAGAGAAAAAGCCGGTGTCAAGATCAAAGAAGATGCTGCGAGGTTTGGCTAAAGCTGTGCCTGTTTATTTCTTGATAGTTTACATCATAACTGATGAGCTAAGTTGAGGAGACTACTAATTAGCTGGTGTCAGGTAAGATATTTGCTAACATCATGTTTATTAATTTGATGAAAAAGGAATTTGCTGTATTTGGATCCTAAGAGGGGGCAATCCTGATCCTGATTCATTTTTCAGATTTCTTCAAAAAGAATATTTCGGTAAAAGAGTGCAGAGTAGGTCACCATCAAAGTTTAAAACATAGAATAAGAAACAAGGTTATAACAAACGAACCTACTAGTAAACGACGACCACTTTCATTTTCCTCTGCAGCTTCATCTTCTCTGATTCTTTGTTAGGATCCCACATCGATTAGATATGGGACTACTTGGTAGTTTATTAATCCCAAGGCACCCTCCCTTAGAGGTCAGTTTTCGAGATTAAGTTCTACCTTGTGGGTTTGTAACAATTTGTATGTTCGGAAATGTTTAGTGTGCTTTGCCATTGGAGAGAATCAGTGAGCTTGAAGTAGGTGGCCAATTTGCTCTTTTTTTTTTTCCTTCACCTCCAAAATACATTTGTGTTAATGGGATGCTCTCTATTGCTGACTTTTTATTGGCCCATGTAACAAATGTTTTTCCTTTTTTTTCCTTTTATGTTTTTTTATTGTTGATTCTATCATGCTTCTTTGCTTGAAAAATGGGCAAATTGTCTAACTAAGTCAATGGTAAGAATCTGCAGAATTATTTTGAACTTTGCTGGAAGGTAGTGTTGAAACTTGGTTATTCAAATTCCGAAAATCATTATAGTTTTGAAGTTTGACCAGAGAAGGAACATAAGAGTATTTCAAATTAAAACCACAATTACGTGATCACATTCTAATACCACAATTACATGATCACTTCATTTCAGTTGCTTAGGCTATATGGTTGACTTAATGAAATAATGACCATAATGATCATAACTGAGGAAAAGAAGAACAAGCATGAACATTCTGCACCACTGTATTATGAATATAATTCCTTCAAAGTAAAAGGCTCTATATATCGAATATTAATGTTGAATTAGAGTTAGTTATATACAACGTCTTAGATGGTATGCAATTATTATTAAATTATGTAAATCAGTTCCTTTGTCCTTCATGCTATGGGTAAATACATTTTCATGCTTGTTGCAGACCTCTATGGTTAATGTAGTGGGACCTTGCTGGATCTTGAGCCATTTAATGGGATATGGCACTTGAGCAAGAATGGAAACCTCGTGGACAGTGTGATGTAATTATTATTGCTTGTAAATGGTGATACAATGCTGCTATCCTTGCTCTTTCTTTCTCAGCAGCATTTTATAGTCTTAAAATTTTGCATTAAGAAAATGAATGTTTTTGTTAATTGCAGTGGAAAAATGTTGAATGGGCTTCGCTATTGGGGGAGGAAAAAAAAAATCGATTTTACATTCCATCATTAGCTTGGATTCAGGAGTTGCAAAGGTTCAAGTTTTGTACAGCAATACAGGACAACCCTCTGCAAATCCAAACCCCTGTGAATGGGATCCCACTTCATGACAATTCTTGCGGGTTTTGAGTTGGAATACTCTGGCAGGTTAGAAGTTGTGCCAATTAATTATCTATAGAATTCATGTTATGTTACATTATATGACTATATAGTGTGGGATACTAGGATATCAAAAAGAGCTCAAAATTTCATACAGATTTTCTCCCTAAATTTGGTGAAAAACTGATGGATAGATTTCAACTAAGCTTCATAGCAATTTGTAGGTGTAAACATCTAGAAGGCTGGGACTAAATGCCATTTGATTAGGTTAGAATAATATGTGCTGAGCTTTTAATCTATGTCATTCATTCAATTGCTTTTTCAGATGTCCACAATTCATCATGTTTCCATGCTTCATGCTGCATTTATCCAGTTTGTAGAGGCTGGAACTAAGTTCTATATGGACACTTCTTGTGGCATCTGAGGATCCCCGTCTGCTAGGTAGTGTAGCAACATTTAAGGAATCTTTGTTAAAGGCGTTGATTCTGTCTCATGGATGGCAAATAACTCAGCGAAGCTTTTAAGTTTTGAAGTGATGGTCCTCATTGTTGGACCTTATTCAGCACTCTAGCTTATGGGAAACGAAACAAGGTTCCAAAGGTCTGTTTGTACATAAATGTGTGTCTTGTTTAAAATACTTGTTTTCACATGATTATATGATAGCATTGACACACCTTTTTTATCAATTGCCTAGACCTGTTGAATCCATTCATACTTCAGCTTGAAATCTGAGCAATTGAAACAAGGTTGTAATGAGTTCAATTTTGGACTATCCTTGTAGTTGTCTTATTTCCCTAATGGATGTATCTTTTAAGTGCTGTATTAGGCATACAAAGTTTATTAAATGAAAGCAAATCCGGAGTTGGTCTTAAATTGGTCGTAAAAGCATGTTGTTCAAGGAATGCAATACAAACGGTAAGTTTATTTGAGACAATTCATAGGGCTTCCCTTGAGTCAAAAATAGTCATATTACCATTTCAACTGACATGATATGTTCTTCCAGTTTATTCAAAGAATTATGATAAGAATCTCGGGCACGTTAATTGAAAAATGTCTAAAATGGACTGTTCAAATTCATGCCATAGAATCCCAAGTATGTTAATTTTAAACTCCAATTAAATGTTCCAATCTTTCTTCATTCATTTAAGCATGTGTTCCGTGATTCATGCTTTCTTCTTCCCCTTTTAATTTTTCCTCTTGTTCTGTTTTAGCTTCCATAATATTGGTAAGTAGTTGTTAATGATTTTGGAAAAAGGACTTGCTTTATTTGGATCCTAAGAGTGGCAGTCCTGATCGTAATTATGTTCTCTTTTCCATTTGATACCATTCATATTTATAGGTTTCTTCAATATATTTAAGAGATAACTACTGCAGTTATTTCATACAATGTCATGACACTGTTCACTACGTAGGATCTGTAGTAAGGAAAATATGAAATTATAGATCTAAGATGAGATTTGTGGAGGTAAAACCAACTACCTTACCTAAGTGCAGTGTGGCTATTACTTTAACTAAAACAAATGAGATTTGTCACTAATTTTTTAGTTTTTAACTGTGAATAGACCCGTAACAACTGGGAAATGTGGAGTATGGCCATTATGTCATGCGCCCTCTCGCTGACTCTTTATTAGCCCAGGTGACAAATCTTTGTTTTGCTTTTGTGTTCCTTTCTTGTTGATTCTATCATGCTTCTTTATATTAAAAGGGGAAAACTATCTAATTAAATCACAATGGTAATAAACCGAAGTATTGTTTTGAAGTTTGCTGGAAGGTAGTGTTGCTGCTTGGGTATTCAAAGTCCCAAAATCATTATACCTTTGAGGTTTGACCAGAGAAGGAAGATAAGAGTATATGAAACTAAAAGCTACAATTACATGGTCACATCATTTTAATTGCTTAGGCTGCATGGCTACACTTAATGAAATGTGCCAATAATGATCATACCTGAGGAAAAGAATAACCAGCACGAACATTTCGCATCGCTGTATGATGTCTACAATTCCTGTGAAGTAACAGGCTCTATACATGGATAATGGATTATTAATAGTGAGTTGGAGTTAGTTATATACAACATCTTACGTTGTATACCTTTATTTTTAAATTATGTAAATAAATTCATTTGACCTTCATGCCCTGGCTTAATGCATTTGATGCTTATTGCAGACCTCTATGGTTCTGGATAAGTAATCTTGAGCCATTTAATGGGATGTGGCACTTGAGCCTGAATGGGAAACCTCGTGGGCAGTTTGATGTGGTTATTGTTGCTCATAATGGTGATTCAGTGCTGCTATCCTTACTCGTTATCTCTTGTGTGTGGATGTTATAGTCTTACATTTGCATTCCAAAAATGCAGGTTATTGTTTTTTGCGGTTGCATGAATGTGAAAATTGTCTTTGCTATTGGGAAAAAGTAAAATATTTCTTATTTTACTCTCTATCATTATAGTGGATTAGGAATGGCAAATAATCTGGTTTGGTGCAGGGAAACCCTGCCCAAATCCAGACTCCTATGGAAAGGGTCCCTCTGCCTAACCATCCTGGAATACCCTGGCGGGCTAGAATGCGTATAGCATTACATTGTATGACTTTATAGTTTGCTGAGTTCTTATGTTTTTTGGGATATTAGGACTTGCAGACTTTTCACTGTAAATTTTTTAGAAAATAATGGCTAGATTACAAGTAAGATTAAGAGCAACTTGTAAATTTAGACAACTGGAAGACTGATATTGAATGGCTATTAGTTAGGTTAGAATAAGATGAGCTGAACTTTCAATCTATGTCATTCATTCACTGGCTTTAGATCTCTCCACAACTCATCATGTTGAGTATTACGTAGGTTGTTATGGAAGAGTTGAAAATATCTATATAAATTTAACAACCAGATTAGGTTTCTTGATCCAGAAGTCGAGGTTATGTTTGTTTCCTTAATCTTTCTACGGTTAATTGCCTATGTCTCTTTCTGTTTACATTTTGGCCTAGCTTTGTAATTATAGTTCCTTCATGTAATGATAGGAAATGTGCAAATCAGTTGCTTGGTTCATCTGGCTTACCTCAAATAGCTAGACAAATGAAGGCATATGCTTTGAAAGATACAGTTTTTTAATATTATCTACCCTATGTTTTATTCAGTATCAGCCATTTCTAATTATTTTGAAGATTCATGATGTATTTTCCTGGTGTGTAGAGGTTGGAACTAAGTTCTATATGGGCCCTTCTTGCTGCATTTGAGGACCTCCTCCCACTAGGCAGTGCATCAACTTTGAAGGTGCCTTTGCTACAGGTGTTGACTGTCTGTCTCATGGATGGCAAATAACTCAGCAAAACTTTTGAGTTCTCAGAGTGATGCTCCTCACTGTTGGACTTCTTCAACGCTGCAGCTTTATGGAAAACGAAACAAGATTCCACAAGTCAGTTCATAATAAATGTGTGTCTTGTTTAAAGTACTTGCTTAACCTGTTACATCATCATTATATGCTAGCATTGGCACACTTTGGTGCTGTGTAGATACATATATGTTGCAATTTAGGCTTTCTGCAAGATTTTTTATGATTGTTTTGATCATTTATTAGGAAATTATCCCAACTGCAACAGCAGAGAAGGTGAAAACGGGTATGCTCGAGGGTGTTGAGGCTGCACTTGGCCTACCAAAAAGTTCACTTCAGAAGCCTGTTTATACTTGAGTCCAATTATGGTAAGACTCCACTTTTAAGGACATGACCTTGTAATTTCATTTTTATCTTGTCCATTTGGATCCTTGTGACCTACTTGGGCTGTAACTATTTGCTGTTGGTGTTGCTTTAGAATGAGTGGTTTATTTGGACAAACTTAACAAGTTTTTGTGAGGACTTGTTTATAGTCCTAGTTCTATTTTCCTGTTATGCTCATTTGAAAAACAAGATGGAACATGTCATTCCAATTTATTAAATATATAAAACAACTTGAGAATTTCATAGTTAAGAAAATAGTTCCTCTGTGATGAATTTGGTATTTATCTTTTTTTTTTGGTTTTTTTTGGGGGGGGGGGGGGTGGGGGGGGGAATGTAGGCGTGCAGCTAGTCCAACTAATACTCCAAGTGTTCCATGTATCCTTTGATCCTCAAGGAAGGGCCAGTATATGTGGCGGTTGGCTGTTGGCTTCAAGTGTAGAGTCAGCTGCCTTAGGTGGCATGGCTCTTGCCAATCATGTAAGCAAGAATATGATTTTCTTTTGCTTATTGGTTTTATTTTGTGCATATAACTGTATATTTCATGATTGACATAAAGTAAATAAATAAATAAATCTAACGCAACCTTTTTGTCCCTCTATGGACATCTAAATATAAATTTGTGGATTGGCTTCAATCAGATTGAAATATCAGACAAGTTTAACAACGTAAGCTTGAAGCTTTGATTATTCTTATATAAATAATGTAATTGGTCTACGTAGATTGCAGACAATTTAGGAAGTGGTGGAGTTCATCCTGAGGAACTTGCTGTCGGTTTATACAATGAGTTTCAGCCACTTGAAGGACATGATATTGGACAATTTCCGGGTTTTGGAGTCCACGGGAAAAGAGGAAGTTCAAGCATATCAACTTACTTCTTGAATCCCTAAGCAGGCCACAAAAATTTCTAGTGTTTGTCAAGGTATGCTTCTATTGATACACTGTCTGTGGCTTTCTGTTTTTCACTTGGGTTACTGTGATGTTTATTCTCTTGTTTTTATAGCTAGGATTAAGAAGTTTGTTCACTAGGTGCTGTTGTCCTCATAGTTGCTAAGCAAGTATCCTGAAGTTCTTTTTGTGTACCATCCATTACGAAACATAATGAGTGCAGATTCAGAGTAAAGGGGACTCTTCGGGCAGCTACATCTTTACTGAAAACTTCTTTTCAGTAGCATAGATGACAGGAATCTTGGTATTTCCCGGGCTTTCATGGAATAAAAATTTCTAATAACCGAAACTCTTTTCAGTTCTCCACAAATCAAATTTGAATATGAAGCCAAATATCAGATGCAGATTTACGGGCTTCGTTCAGAGCGACAAAGTTCAATGGTATCAGTTGTATGGGTTCAAGTGATCAGAGCTTCATCCAGCTCAAGTACACATAACAGAGTATGAAAAATATCCAAACTTACTGTTAAAAGTTCTCAAGTTCCAGATTTGACCCGTAGTCACATTCAAGTTTATACATGACTTCTGATATACGAAATGGCAATATTATTCAGTTCCAGAAAAGTTACATGCAGAGGATCTGAGTTTTATTTTAATTGAATGGGTTCAAGCTGCAATATATTATATATATATTTTATAATTAATGGAGTTTGCATTCCTCATTACAGGATAAAAAAGAAAGATTAATTCTCAGTTGGAAAAGCATTGAAACAAGCTTCTCATGCTCATAATCAGCTTCCCAGTTGCTCGCCACGGTATCTTTTCCATATACACGTGTTGATAAAATTATTTCTTGGTTATATAACCTGGATAAATAGCTGTTCGTTGGCAACACAAGCAACAAAATTACACAAATTAATTCCAACAAAAATAATATTTTTACACGAGATATTTGGTTGAGAGAAGAGGGTTAATTAGATGTTTGCTATTGAGATCACAAGTTTGAAATGAGCACAGGCAATTGAACAAGCTGTTACACAGACCATCCAGCTGAAGAAATCGACGACTCTTCGGCATTCGTATGCAAGCTTGAAAACCACTGTCCTTCTGCTAAATTAACTTGATAGCTAGCAACCAAGACAAGGAGGGGAACCCGGCACATTTGCAGTTTCTAGTTTTTCATGCTTGCCATCTTTTCTTTTGATTGAAATGAGTTGAGATTTATTAAAGGCTTTATCTTAGTATGCAAATAATGGTTTGAAAACAGATTATATGTTATTACAAGTTAATTTTTCTGATAACAATTGTTTGAATAAGATTCTTGTTGTAGTATAATTATTAAACATGATCTTATAATTAATGATTCATACATTAAGTAAAATAGAAACCAGGATTTGAAAACTACCATGTTAGTAAAATCACTTGGAAGCAAAAGCTTAGAATTATCAGATGGTGTGAAAACGGGGAAGTTCTATGAAGAGAGATGATATTTTCTGAAGTTCAACTGAAATGATTGCAAGATTTAATCCAACAATGCAAGAATATATTTGACATATTAAAACTTATGAAAAATTCTTTATCATTTTCTTGGAGGTAATCAAAGTATTTTTCAATTATACTTTATTGTACTCCAAATGTAAGACGAAAAAGAAATCTGTGGTTATTTCCAGAATGGCAGAATATACTATTTTGAATAAAAGTATATCATTAGAACAAGAAGGAGAACTAAGGACATTTTATTTTGAGAGCTACCTGATAGAGTGCTCCATTCTTGACCGAGTACAGGCCTTCGTCGTCATGCCACAGAATCTGATCTTCTTTGAGGAAATGAATGCTTTGATGGAAGAATAACTTGAGCAAGAAAAAGGCCAACACGGAAGAGAGATGAAGAAAATCTCCAATTATGCAAATATGTTCTGATTGGCCTGTAAGATAACTAACCAAACTAATCACTACTTTCAATCTCAATCAAATTCCAAAAACAATCTATTTTCTATTCAAACTCAGGTGGTGATCGGCTAAATAAAGTTGCTTGAAAACTACTCGAACAAAGCTCTGGGGATATAGTACATTGTTTGTTAAAATTGAATATGTAGACAGAAATATAAAAGCATCATTGTTTGTTGAAATTGAATATGTAGACAGAAATATAAAAGCATCATTGTTTGTTGAAATTGAATATGTAGACAGAAATATAAAAGCATCTTGTTGAAATTTGTTCGAGATGTAGTGATTGATTTGGTATAACATATGTATCCATGACCAGGATGAAGCTTGGTCGAAATTAAGAAGGTTAGAATAATATGAGCTGACTTTCAATCTATGCCATTGATTCAATGACTTTAGATATGTCCACAACTCGTCTTGCTGATAATGTCCTATCTGTGACTTGTAAAATTTCTCTTATGAGTATTACATAAGCTGTTATGAAAGAGCCTTTGTTAGAGGAGTTGATTCTGCCTCATGGATGGCAAATAACTCAGCGACGCTTTTGAGTCCTCAAAGTGATGGTTCTCATTGTTGGACCTTCTTCAGCACTGCAGCTTACGGGACAGGAAACAAGGTTCCACAGGTCAGTTTGTTTGTAAATGTGTGTCTTGTTTAAATACTTATGATTATATGCTGGCATTGTGACACTTTTTCAACCAATAGGCTAGGCCTCTAGTTGAATCCATTCATCCTTCAGCTTGAGATCCCAAGCTATTGAAACATGGTTGCAATAAGTTCCCTTTTTTTTTCCCCCCACTTATTTATATAGAGTTTGAAATAAGATTAGCTTTATCTTCTCTTTTATACTTGAATCAATATGACATTTCAACTTTTATAGCAAAATTTTGTGCTGCGTTGATATGTATATGTTGCAATTTAGGCTTTCTGCAAGAATTTTATGATTGTTTTTGTCATTTATCAGGAAAGTATCGCAACTGCAACAGCATAGAAGGTAAAAACAGATATGCTCGAGGTTGTTGAGGCTACGTTCGGCCTGCCACGTCGGAAGTCCATTTATACTAGAGTCCAATTATGGTAAGGCTCCACTTTTATGGACATGACCCTGTAATTTCATTTAGATCATGTCCCATTTGGATCCCCTGTGACCTACTTGGGCAGTAACTATTGGCAGTAACTGTTTGCTGTTGCTGTTGCTTTAGAATGATTGGTTGACTTGGACAAGCATCAAGCATAATATTAATACGAAGGTAAGAAACAAGATTAGGCTCAGCTCGAGTTCTTCAAACTAGTGACACTTGAATTTTTTTTTTTTTTGGTTTCTGAGTTTGTCAACCACAGCGATGTTGGAAATATTCAGGTTCTTTTTACTGTGCTTTGTTGTATCAGGGGAATATGGCTCGGGAGGACAAATGGGATAAGACCCTGCAAACCAATTATATGAGTAAAGCCCAAGAACAAATGAGAGCCATAGTCTCTTTGTTTGCATTTGGGAAATAGTACATGAAACAATAGTCTCTTCGTTTGCATTTTTTTTTCCAACTCGCTGTAATTTTTATTTATATTGTGGGGTGTAAAAAGTTCTTCAACTAAATAAAGGAAAAAAAGAAATCATGTGTTGATTTAATTGTATATGTCTTTGTTCGTCTTTGATTGTAATTCTAAGGAAAATTTTATGATGTCGCAATTAAAAATACAGTATCAATACCGTAATTATTATGAACCGTTACATTATATCAACAGTTTACAATAATTATAAAATAATAATAATTTTTAATTAAATTACATCTAACCGGTTATAAGCCGGTTAAGTACTTTTTTAAAATAAAAATTTACCGGTATAACTTTAAAGGAAAAAAGAAGATTTACGTTTTGAAGAAATAAAAAAATATAAAGGGAAAACTCGTTCACATTGAAATCCCTAATTAACGAATTCCAAAAGAAACCTACTGTTGCGTTAGCTTCCGTTCAGGTGCACCGGCGATACGTCTGCAAATTGCAGCCATTAAGTTGATTTTCTGTCTTGTTGAGATTTGCCAAGATTATGGACAGTTATTGGCAAGATTATGGACAATTGTTCTACTGCAGTAATGGACGTAATTTGTTAGTCAACTTTCTCTTATAAGCAATTTCATTTTCTATTGTGTACAGCTAGCAATCAATCTCTTCTTTTTAGCCTTTTAGTTAGCTGACGCTTTTGTATATAAATGGTGTATAACAATAATAATAGAGAGATCTTTTCCCCTTTTTTTTACATGGTATTAGAGCATTACGGTCTTGGGAGAATATTTTCTTAGCTTTCCTTTAGTCACAAATGACGAAAGCTACTTCATCGAAAACAAAAACCAATGTTATTATCGATCCTTCGGATCCATTTTATCTTCATTCCTCGGATCATCCAGGAATTAGTTTGGTCACCAAGCCATTGAATGGTGATAATTACGCCACTTGGAGTCGGTCAATGAGTATTGCTCTAAGTACGAAAAACAAAACAGGTTTCGTTGACGGTTCAATCGATAAGCCACCGGCAGCCGATGAAAAACATGCCTTATGGCAAAGATGTAATGATATGGTATTATCTTGGATCCTTAATTCTATTGATCCTAATCTTGGTGATAGTGTATTGTATACAGAATCTGCAGCAGAGGTATGGGCCGATCTAAAGGAGAGATTTTCTCAAAATAATGCCCCAAGGATCTTTCAAATTGAAAGAGACATTGCTTCTTTACATCAAGGGACCATGTCCGTGGAAGCATATTACTCCAAACTGAAGGGCTTGTGGGATGAGCTCTCATCTTACAATGACATGTCTATTTGCACCTGTGGGGCAATTAAGGGAAATGAAGAACGAGAACAACGAGGGAAGGTAATGCAATTCCTTATGGGTTTAAATGATACATATTCTGCTATACGTGGTCAAATTCTCCTTATACAACCACTTCCTACAATTAGAAAAATTTATAATTTGATTCTCCAAGAAGAAAAACAACGTGATGTGGCTGTGTCTAGAGAAATCTTGTTGGCAGCAACACAAACCAGCAACAATGATAGCAGTTCGCATAACAAAGGGAGAGGAAAATTGCATTGCAGCCACTGCAACAGAGATAACCATACAATTGAGAAGTGTTTTCACTTGCATAGCTTCCCCCTTGGTCACAAATTTCACAAGAAGGGTGAGAAATCTAGAAATAAATCAGGGCCTACAGTTAACAACTCACAACTTGAAACGCCAAGTTTCACGCAAGAGCAATACCAACAAATCATGGCTCTCTTGAATAATGGTAATGCTCAACCTAAGGCAAATGTAGCAGGTCAGCTTTCCCCTTTTTGTCTTTCATCCCATATTAGCTCCTCTCATTCGAATAAATGGATAATAGATAGTGGTGCAACTCACCATATCACATCTACTCTTGATTTGTTATCTGAAGTAAGTCATTCTCCACACACCTCTGTTATACTACCCAACGGAAACAAGGTTCAAATAGACTCAATAGGCTCAACTAACTTTGGTTCTGATTTTTCTCTCTCAAATGTTTTCCATGTACCCTCGTTCTGTGTCAACTTGTTGTCTGTTAGCAAAATGACAAAGTCCTTGAATTGTTCAATCATTTTTTTTGCTGACTTTTGCATCTTACAGGACTTGGCAACGAAGAGGACGATTAGTCTGGGGAGACAACATGACGGTCTTTATTATTTTTCTCCAAACATTACACCTTCGCCTAATTTGCTCACTCCTCAAGTCAACCAGACATCTTCGCAACCAGATTTGTGGCACAAACGTCTCGGACACCCTTCCATCCACCCAATGAAACATCTTGCAGATTTAGTACCTGAAATTTCTTTCTCTTCAAATAAAGTTTGTGATATTTGCCCTTTGGCTAAACAAACAAGGTTACCTTTTGGTTTAAGTATTATTTCTACTAAAAAACCTTTTGAGTTAATTCATTGCGATATTTGGGGACCTTTTTGAGTATGTTCTCTTTTAGGTGCTTATTATTTTTTGACTGTTGTGGGTGATTACTCCAGACATACATGGATTTATCCTATGCGGTTTAAATCAGACACACAAAATTTTTTAAAATCTTTCTGTGCTTTTGTTTCTACACAATTCAATTATAAAGTTAAAAGGTTTCACACAGATAATGGTAAAGAATTTACTTCCATGCATAACTTCTTTAAGGATGAAGGAATCCTTTATGAGCATAGTTGTGTTTCCACACCTCAACAAAATGGTGTACTAGAACGCAAACATCGACATATTTTGAATGTAGCCCGAGCCTTGAGATTTCAATCTTATTTGCCTCTAACCTTTTGGGGTGAAAGTGTTATTACTGCAGTTTATCTTATTAATCGCATACCTACACCCTTACTCTCTCGAAAAACGCCATTTGAAATTCTACATAAAAAGCCACATACTTATGACCATTTGCGTGTGTTTGGATGTTTATGTTTTGCTACTAATGTCGAACCTCAACATAAGTTCGATCATCGTGCCTGTAAATGCATTTTTGTTGGGTATCCTTCGAGTCAAAAGGCTTACAAAGTTTATGATCTAGAAACTAAGAAGATTTTTTCGAGTCGAGATGTTATTTTTCATGAGAATGTATTCCCTTTTACAAACTCCAAATGTGATATCAATCATAATTTACAAGTTTTGCCTTTATCTATACCAGACCATGATGCTCAGTTAATTCCCATCGTTCCACAAGAAGACAATACATCTAATGAATCTCAACCTGTACCTTTACATAACCAGCCCACTCAACATATGCTAAGAAGATCTGATCGAATCCGAAAACCTTCCACTTGGCTCCGTGACTTTCATTGCTCACAGGCCACTCTGTTGTCCCCCAGCTCAATGTCATCTTTTGTGCTTCAGTCTCGGCAAGGTACATGTTATCCTTTAGTTAATTTTGTCTCTTATAATAATCTTTCCTCTTCTCATCACGCCTTTGTTGCATCTATCTCTAGTTCTGTTGAACCTAACACATTTGCCCAGGCTGAGCATGATCCCAAGTGGCGTGAGGCCATGAATTTGGAAATCGAAGCTCTTGAAGTCAATGGTACTTGAACTCTTACTACATTGCCCAAAGGGAAGAAACCAATTGGTTGTAAGTGGGTCTATAAAATAAAGTATCGTTCTGATGGCACAATAGAATGATACAAAGCTCGACTGGTAGCTAAGGGATACACTTAGATTGAAGGGATGGATTATCAAGAAACATTTTCCCCAGTTGCCAAACTTATTACTGTGCGATGCATTTTGGTTATTGCTGCTGCTAGAAATTGGCCTCTCCATCAACTAGATGTTCAAAATGCCTTCCTTCATGGTGATCTAGCTGAAGAGGTATACATGCTTCCGCCACCAGGTTATAGTCGACAGGGGGAGAACTTGGTTTGTCGACTTAATAAGTCACTCTATGGATTGAAGCAAGCTTCACGTAACTGGTATTCCAAGTTTTCTTGTGCCATTCGCAAAGCCGGCTTCAAGCAATCTATGGCTGACTACTCTCTTTTTACTAGAGTGCATGGAGACTCATTCACAGCAGTATTGATTTACGTTGATGACATGATAATAACAGGAAATGATCCAGCTGCAATAACAACTTTAAAAAAGTTCCTTGATGAACATTTTAGAATCAAGGATCTTGGAAAGCCAAAGTATTTTTTGGGAATAGAGGTGGCTCGTTCCAAGAAAGGCATTTGCATCTCCCAGCGTAAATATGTATTAGATATACTTGATGATATGGGACTCCTGGGAGCAGCACCAGCTTCTTTTCCTATGGAACAAAACTTGAAGTTTACGCCATCAAGTGGTGACCTTCTCAAAGACCCATCAAAATATAGAAGACTTGTTGGCCGTCTCATTTACCTCACAATCACAAGGCCTGATATTAATTATTCTGTACATCTTCTTAGTCAGTTTATGAATCAACCCCGCAAGCCACATTTAGATGCGGCAATTCGAGTCCTTCGATACTTGAAAGGAACACCGGGACAAGGACTATTTTTTCCAGCAGAAAATAATTTGAAGTTAATAGGTTATAGTGATGTAGATTGGGGAAGTTGTCCTACCACAAGGAGATCAGTCACTGGATACTGCGTATTTCTTGGTCCATCTCTCATCTCTTGGAAAACCAAAAAGCAAACAACGATTTCACGATCTTCAGTAGAAGCAGAATATAGAGCCATGGCAGCCATTACTTATGAGCTCACTTGGTTGAGATACCTCTTCAAAGATTTGCAAGTTAATTTCGTGATCCCTGCTAAGCTCTATTGTGATAACCAAGCAGCATTACACATCGCAGCAAATCTAGTGTTTCACGAACGAACAAAACATATTGAGATGGATTGTCACATGGTCAGAGAAAAGATTCAATCTGGGCATATTGCTACTGCTTTCACTTCATCACAAACTCAAGTTGCAGATTTATTAACCAAGCCTCTTGGAAAAGCCTTATTTCATACTCATCTTCGCAAGTTGGGCATCATTAACATCCATGCTCCAACTTGAGGGTGAGTGTTGAGATTTGCCAAGATTATGGACAGTTATTGGCAAGATTATGGACAGTTGTTCTGCTGCAGTAATGGACGTAATTTGTTAGTCAACTTTCTCTTATAAGCAATTTCCTTTTCTATTGTGTACAGCTAGCAATCAATCTCTTCTTTTTAGCCTTTTAGTTAGCTGACGCTTTTGTATATAAATGGTGTATAACAATAATAATAGAGAGATCTTTTCCCCTTTTTTTTACATGTTCAAATTGCTGAGTCGCTGTCGTCGCTGCCTCTATCTTGGTTTGGCCGTCGTCCCTGTGTAAGGTAAGTTTAATCCTCTGTCTCGCCGAATTGCTAAGCAATTTCGTTTTCTTTCATGGTCATAATTTGTTCACGGAATTGAATCTAAGAATTAAGAAGTTGCTGCAAAGTGTTTGGGTTTGCATAGTTTTCTTTCATGGTCATAATTTCTGCATTTGTTCACAGAATTAAGTTCCTGTGCAAAGTGTTTGGGTTTCTTGGCTAACGCAATTTTGTTTTCCTCCAATACTCTTTTCCTGCCAATCATTGCTTTGGAAGTTGCTTGAAGCGAAAACAGAGGTGAAAAAGAAGCAAAAAATAATATATGGATAAATTAAATTAAGAAATATAGAGCATGCACTAGACTTTGATATGATTTTTTCCTGTTATTACAAGTAATATGGATAAATTAGATTAATTGATTTATTTTGCAGGTAATATGGTTGCTTGAATACAGTAATATGTCCTATTCTGAAAACACATATTGTCGAATTATGTAATGTTCATTTGGTTCGTATCTTATAAGAATCTTAGCTGGACACTTATGAAATTGATGAAAGAAATTAGATGTAGCTGCTTGAGTTCACTACGGGCTAAGCATGGGGAAGGAAAGAGGGAATAAGTTTCCCAGTTGTAGTTTTAGTGCAATGGTCCATCTCTTAGAGATATATTTGTGTATATATAAATGGCAATTGAAACTGAAATTGTTGGTGATTTTTTTTTTGTGTTTCTGTTTGTTTTATATTTCACTTCGAGGAGAAGATTTGTTGCGGCGGGTTGTAATTTGCTTTCACAATTTGTGATGATCAGGTAGTTAGAGATATTTTATTTATTGTTGATCAATTATTATCGTTACTTAGGACACATAATTAATTCATACTCTCCTATAAGAATATCATTCAATCTGAGGGTCATAAGAAAGATTCAATTCATATTGGAGTGCCGGTCTAATTTCACGAAACATTAATTTTTTATATGTATCTTATTTTAGTTTCGGTCTAACTATTATTCCACTGTAATATATAGGTCAATTAATAAATCTATCTTGTTATCCATTAGAATGTTATTTTTTTTTTAGCCTAAATATATATGTTTAGGATGATTTTTGAATATGGGTGAATGATAAGAGCTAAAGGAACTCCTTGCGCATATTTTATTGCCTTGTGTGTGAGCTCTGTATAACTTGCATCAAGATGTCCTCCCGTAAAAGCACACTGACGGAAAAGCTTATGAGCATCAGCATATACTAATTCCTTCATTCGATATATTTGACTTAAGCTCCGAGTGTGGGTGAATGATATACAGTACTATATGAGTTATGCTAACTGTTGTGACCTTGATTTTGTATTATTGTGTGCATTGATTTTGGTTTATAAACAAATGTGTGGTGGCTCATGGATGGATGTATGGATGGGGATAATAAATAAATGAAAATATACATCAGACACAAGTAGATAAACTAAGGGTAAGGGATCAAAATTCTGAAACTGGAAGTGGGTTTTTGTCTCAAATATAATTGACGTGACAGAGAATTATGTGAAGTTGCAGATAAATTTTGGGTTTGATATGCTTTTGTTTATGGCCAAATTTTCTGCTGTATTTGGGATGATTTGCTGCTGTTTTTGGTTAAATTTTTCTTGTATTTTGGGCTTCATTTGCTGCTGTTTTTAGGTTAAATTTTCTGCTATTTCTAGGTAAATTGGCTGCTATTTTTCAGTTTATTTTTTGTTATTTTAAGATAAATTTATTGCTGTTTTGGGTTATATTTTTTGCTATTTTCAGGTAATTTTTTCTAGTGTTTTGGGCTTCATTTGCTGCTGGTTCTGGGCTAAATATTTTTCTGTTTCTGGGTAAATATACTGCTATTTTTCAGTTAATTTTTTTGCTATTTTTAGATAAATTTTTTGTTGTATTTGGGATGATTTGCTGCTGTTTTTGGTTAATTTTTTTTGGTATTTTTGGCTTAATTTACTGCTATTTTTAGGTTAAATTTTTTGCTATTTTTGGGTAGATTGGTTGCTGTATTTCAATTTATTTTTTTGTTATTTATAGATAAATTTACTACTGTTTTGGGTTTTTTTTGCTATTTTTAGGTAATTTTTTCTGGTGTTTTGGGCTTCATTTGCTGCTGGTTCTGGGCTAAATATTTTGTTATTTTTGGGAAAATATACTGCTATTTTTCAGTTAAATTTTTTACTGTTTTTGGATAAATTTTATGCAGTTTTTGGGATGATTTGTTGCTGTTTTTGGTTAAATTTTTATGGCATTTTGGGCTTCATTTGCTGCTGTTTTTAGCTTAAATTTTTTATTGTTTCTGGGTAAATTGGCTGCTGTATTTTAATTTATTGTATTTCAGGTTATTTTTCTATTGTTTTTAGATAAATTTACTGTTGTTTTTGGGTTATATTTTTTGCTGTTTCTAGGTAAGTATTTTTAGTGTTTTGGGCTTCATTTGGTGCTGTTTTTAGGTTAAATATTTTGTTGTTTCTGGGTAAATATATTGCTGTTTTTGGATAAATTTACTGATGTATTTGGGATAATTGGCTGCCGTTTTTGGTTAATTTTTCTGGTGTTTTGGGCTTCATTTGCTGATGTTATTATGTTAAAGTTTTTGCTGTTTCTGGATAAATTGGCTGCCGTTTTTCAGTTAAATTGTCTGCTGTTTTTAGATAAATTTATTGCTGTTTTTAGGTTAAATTTTTTGCTGTGTTCAGGTAAATTTTTCTAGTGTTTGGGCTTCATTTGCTGCTGTTTTTAGGTTAAATTTTCTGTTACTTCTGGGTAAATTTGCTGCTGGTTTACAGTTAAATTTTTTCCTATTTCTGGATAAATTTATTGCTATTTTTGTGTTACATTTTCTGCTGTTTCTGGGTAAATTTGTTGATGTTTAGATAAATTTATGACTGTTTTTGGGCTAAATTTTCTGCTGTTTCCATGTAAATTTTTGGTGTTTTGGGCTTCATTTGCTGCTGTATTTTGGTTAAATTTTCTGCTGTGGTAAAATTTGCTACTATTTTTAAGTTAAATTTTTTGTTGTTTTTGGATAAATTTATTGCTGTTTTTGGGTTAAATTTTCTGTTGTTTTACAGGATCCAAAAGTTGTGATATTTGACATTTCTTTTTGTGCCTAAATCTTCATGTATAGGTTTGTGTAAACTTGAAAATGGCTGAAATGATACAAATATACCCACTTCAAGGTCTAAAACATGATACTGCAATGGTGTTTCAACAGAAGATCAGGTACCTGTCTCTGGAAATGCTTCAATGAACATCTTCATTTCCTCCCCACCAAGGCCAGATAAGAGGCATATCCATGGCAATGACTCTACAACCTGAGGAACGAAATACACTTTGTAATCTAAATAAAGAAAGAAAATTGAATACAAGATAAATCTTAACAAGAGTCATCATATCAGATGAAAGATTCTTAGTCTATAAGCTTCTAAAACCTTAAGAGGTTGAACTTTCCTGCTAAAGTCTTCCCAGGTCATAAAAAACTTAAGATGGCAGTATATTAATAGTAGCTGAAAGATAGACAGATTAGCTCACAAGCATGGCTGCAAAATACATCACAGCCCCATTCAAAAGCAAAAAAGACCCAATTATATTGTCCGGTTTTGTATGCTTTGTTCTTTTACAAGCTCATCAAATTGGGCAAATTAATGTCTAAATAGTCCAATTTCCCTATGCTTTGTTCATTTATAAGCCCATCAAATTGATCAAGGCAGTACTTGTCTCTCCATCAGCATACAATATCTAAACACATAGTATGTTCAAACAAAGATGGAAAATAAGAAAAATTGAGTTTTTAGACAGGCAAGAAAAAAAAATTTCAATAGTATATTATTGCCAGCAAATAAATTTTAAACCAAAAAGTTCACGCAGGGAATTATGTTCTTGGAAAACACAATACTCTTATTCTGCTCCAAAAGACATTACCAAACACATTTGTCAAAACTATTCTTGAAAATCATTAGAAAACACAATTTTCAAATATTCTAAGTCTAAGCTTCTTGTCTTCATTCTCGATAATAATTTGTGAAAAAAATAAAAATTCTAAAATGATTTTCCAAATTGCTTACCTCGCATGATGCGCTCCAAACCGATCTGCAAAGTTTTGGAGTTGGAAGACAATTTTAGGGATAAAACTAGCGGATGCTTTTGGTGCTCTTCTTGGTTTCTTTCATAGCCTTACCATCACCAGAATCTGAACGACAATCTGCATGTTATCTCTTCGACAATCTACATTCCCAACTATTTGGATTGTGATTGACGGTTTCACGGTTCATGAGCCAGCAGATTCAGGTTCGGATTTGGCGAATCTTGGCTTAAAATTTAGGAGAACTGAGACAGAAATTCACATTTGGGAATGAACATTAGGGGTGGACAGGGCAGTGCTTTTTGTTTTGATTTTTTTTCTTCTACAGTGACATTGAGAGTCAATGAGAAATGTTTTTTTTTTCAGCCTTTTATTTTCAAAAGAGGGGAAAAAATCGATAGTATAAAAAAAAGTTTTTTTTTTTACTTTTTTGCTGTTGATGCTGCCATAATTGTTATAATATTGAATTTTTTTAATAAATAATAACTATAAAAATATTTTAATAAATTATTATAAATTTTAATTAGGTAATATTAAATAAATAAATTATAATAAAAGATTAATAAATTATAATTATAATAATATTATAATAAATAATAATGAAATAATTTCATACTGATAATAATAACAATAAAATTATAAATATAATAATATTTTTACTAAATAATAATATAATAAAATAATAATAATAATAACTTATTATTATAATAATTATTATAAATTTTGAACACAATAATATTTTCATAAATAATAATCATATAACAAAATCATGAAATTAATAAATAATAACAATAATGAATTAGTAATCATAATTATAATACTATTTTAATAAATATTATGATGATGATGATGATTATTATTATTATTATTATTATTATTATTACCACCAATTGACAATAATCAACAAAGGGCATTTAAGTAAATTATGATAATTCATTCTGATTCCAAGACAAATTAAACGCATCGATGGAAATGAATCTCATTCCGACTTTAATTTCTACAGCTCAAATAAATAACTTATTCTTATTCACATTCTTGATTCTGATTGTAGCCCGTTCCGATTACTGATTAGTAAATGCACCATGAGCAAATTATTGTGGTTTAATTGGGTCTGTTTTTTTCAAACCTAATTAATAATTAGTTTGGGTTGGATAAATTATAATTAACCAGTCTAACCCAACCAAATCTACTATAATAATAATAATAATAATAATAATAATAAGGATAATGATAATGTGTTAATTCTCAGTTGCAAAATTATAAAGACTTAAATGGCTTATCTAATTTTTTATTCTTTTTAATCTTTTAATAGAAGAGGCTATTTCATTCTTGCATTTGCTGCTCTAGACTACAATTCCTAAACCAAAATCACACTCTCTTATAAGTAAATTTATTATTTTATAAGATTAATATAAAAGTAAGTTGGTTTTAATTTCTTTTTATTTTTTAGTGAATACTTAACGGCACATAATTATATATCACTTTCATTTTATTTTTGTATATGATGCTAGCTAATTATCTAAAAAGTCTGAATTTAGAATTGGAAAAGGAGATGCATGAGAAATAAAGTCTATATGCTTTTTGTGGAAATTTTCTTAATTTAAAGATAGTTAATTTATTAACTTTCTTTATCGTACACTAGATAGTGAATGAAAATTTCATGTTATAAAAGATTTATATTTGATTTTAATAAGTTTCATTCCAAGTTTCATATCATTTTCACTGTTCAATTTAAAATTTTGATTTAACCTTCAACCTAATCAACTTAACCAAACGATATAAGGTTTGAGTAGAATTGGGTTAAATAAGTTCATTTAGTAAAGTTGGGTGGATTTTATCTCAACTCATTAAAAAGTAGACCATGTTAGAATTTCACTAACCCTATCAAACCCAACTCATGCCCACCCTTATATTATTCTATCTAAATCATAAAATGCCAATAATCCAACTCTTTAACCATTTTCACATTGGATTTAAGTTGAGCCAATTGACCTAAACTACATAACTTAAATTCCAACTAAATGTGAAATAAGACAAAAAATTTCTAAACCACACGTATGACTCGTAGATTGAAGGTAAAACGGATAAATTAGCGTTAGAGTGGTAAATTGGTCTACAAAATTAAAAAAATAGAAAAAAAAATTTGTAAATTGACATTAAGTATGAAATGAAATAAAAGATTTGTAATTCACACTTGGAAATAGTAAAAAAAGGGAAAATGAGTAAATTAAAGTTGGAGTGGTAAATTAGAAGAAAAAATTGCAAACAAAATAAAAACTTAGAAAAATCACATAAATCTTGTAAAATGACATTAAGTGTGAGATAAAACAAACAATTTGTAAATCACACGTAAGACTAATAAATTGATGGAAAAAGAGAGTAAATTAATGTTAGAGTTGTAAATTGCAAGAAGAACTTGTAAACAAAACAAAAATTTAGAAAAATGAGGTAGAACTTGTAAATTGACATTAAGTGTAAAATGAAACAAAAAATGTGTAAGCCATACATAAAATTAGTAAATTGATGGGAAAATGAGTAAATTAACAATGGAGTTGTAAATTACAAGAAAAAAGTGTACATAAAACAAAATATTGAAAAAATGACTTAAAATTTGTAAATTAACATTAAGTGTAAAATGAAACAAAAAATGTGTAAATCATACATAAAACTAGTAAATTGATGAAAAAATGAGTAAATTAATGATGGAGTTGTAAATTACAAGAAAAAAGTGTACAGAAAATAAAATCTTGAAAAAGTGACTTAAAATTTGTAAATTAACATTAAATGTAAAATGAAACAAAAAATGTGTAAACCATACATAAAATCAGTAAATTGATGGAAAAGCGGGTAAACTAATAATAGAGTTGTAAATTAGAAGAAAAAAGTGTAAACAAATCAAAAACTTGAAAAAATGACTTAGAACTTGTAAATTAACATTAAGTGTAAAATGAAACAAAAAATGTGTAAATCAAAAATAAAATTAGTAAATTAATGAAAAAAATGGTAAATTAATGATGGAGTTGTAATTTACAAGAAAAACTTGTAAACAAAACAAAAACTTATAAAAATGACATAGAACTTGTAAATTGACATTAAGTGTGAAATGAAACAAAAAATGTATAAATCACACATAAAACTAGTAAATTGATGAAAAAAGGGTAAATTAATGATGAACTTATAAATTAGAAGAAAAAACTGTAAAGAAAATAAAAAC
Organism: Citrus sinensis; assembly: GCF_022201045.2. NCBI lineage: Eukaryota > Viridiplantae > Streptophyta > Magnoliopsida > Sapindales > Rutaceae > Citrus > Citrus sinensis. The sequence goes on from NC_068563.1 coordinate 22,183,320, forward strand.
TTGGAAAATGACTTAGAACTTGTAAATTGACATTAAGTGTAAAATGAAACAAAAAATGTGCAAACCACACATAAAAGTAGTAAATTGATGAAAAAGAGGTAAATTGATGGTGAACTTGTAAATTATAAGAAAAAAGTGTAAGAAAAAAATGAAAACTTGGAAAAATGACTTAAAACTTGTAAATTGACATTAAGTGTAAAATGAAACAAAAAATATGTAAACCACGCATAAAAGTAGTAAATTAATGGAAGAAAGAGTAAATTAATGATGGAGTTGTAAATTAAAAGAAAAAAGTGTAAAGAAAACAAAAACTTGGAAAAATGACTTAAAACTTGTAAATTGACATTAAGTATAAAATGAAACAAAAAATGTGCAAACCACACATAAAAGTAGTAAATTGATGAAAAAGAGGTAAATTGATGGTGAACTTGTAAATTATAAGAAAAAAGTGTAAAAAAAAATGAAAACTTGGAAAAATGACTTAAAACTTGTAAATTGACATTAAGTATAAAATGAAATAAAAAATGTGTAAATCACACATAAAACTAGTAAATTGATGGAAAAGATGGTAAATTAATGATGGAGTTGTAAATTACAATAAGAAATTGTAAACAAAACAAAAATTTGGAAAAAATGATATAAAACTTGTAAATTAACATTAAGTGTGAAATAAAACAAAAAATGTGTAAATCACATACAAAACTAGTAAATTGATGGGAATATGGGTAAATTAATGTTGGAGTTGTAAATTGCAAGAAGAACTTGTAAACAAAACAAAAACTTAAAAAAATGACATAGAACTTGTAAATTGACATTAAGTGTGAAATGAAACAAAAACTTTGTAAACCACACATAAAAGTAGTAAATTAATGGAAAAAATGGTAAATTAATGATGAAGTTGTAATTTGCAAGAAGAACTTATAAACAAAACAAAAACTTATAAAAATGACACAGAACTTGTAAATTGACATTAAGTATGAAATGAAACAAAAAATGTATAAATCACACATAAAACTAATAAATTGATGGAAAATGGGTAAATTAATATTAGAGTTGTAAATTGCAAGAAGAACTTATAAACAAAACAAAAACTTAGAAAAATAACATAGAACTTGTAAATTGACATTAAGTGTGAAATGAAATAAAAAAATTGTAAACCACACATAAAACTAGAAAATTAATGGAAAAAATGGTAAATTAATGTTGGAGTTGTAATTTGTAAGAAGAACTTGTAAACAAAACAAAAACTTAGAAATATGACATACAACTAGTAAATTGATATTACATGTGGAATGAAACAAAAAATATGTAAATCACACATAAAACTAATAAATTAATGAAAAAATGGGTAAATTAATGGAGTTGTAATTTGCAAGAAGAACTTGTAAACAAAATAAAAACTTATAAAAATGACATAGAACTTGTAAATTGACATTAAGTGTGAAACAAAATAAAAATGTATAAATCACACCTAAAACTAGTACATTGATTGAAAAATTGGTAAATTAATGTTGGAGTTGTAAATTACAAGAAGAACTTGTAAACAAAACAAAAACTTAGAAAAATGACATAAAACTTGTAAATTGATATTAAGTGTGAAATGAAACAATAAATTTGTAAATCACACATAAAACTAATAAATTAATGAAAAAAATGGTAAATTAATGTTGGAGTTGTAATTTGCACGAAGAACTTGTAAACAAAACAAAAACTTAGAAAAATGATATAGAACTAGTAAATTGACATTAATTGTGAAATGAAACAAAAAATGTATATATCACAAATAATACTAGTAAATTGATGGAAAAATGGGTAAATTAATGGAGTTGTAATTTGCAAGAAGAACTTGTAAATAAAACAAAAATTTAGAAAAATGATATATAACTTGTAAATTGATACTAAGTGTGAAATGAAATAAAAAATGTGTCAATCACACATAAAACTAGTAAATTAATGGAAAAATAAGTAAATTAATGTTAGAGTTGTAAATTGAAAGAAGAACTTGTAAACAAAACAAAAACTTGTAAATGTTGCATAAAACTTGTAAATCTACATTAACTTGTAAATGCTTCATAAAACTTGTAAATCACACATAAAATTAGTAAATGTAACCTAGAACTTGAACAAAAAAGAGTAATTACCTACTACTTAGGTAACAGGTTACCTATTTATTTAAAATTAATGGTAGAAATTTTTTATTTAAATCTAACGATTCACGCCCATTACGGCATCAATGCCGTAAATTTAATTACGGCATTATAGAATGATCCGTAATTCTAATTAAGATTAAATTTATAAACTGCATTGAGGAATTACAATAAAAGACGAACAAAGACATATACAATTATGATAAATTTATTTATCAGGACTTTTGAGAAGAACGAGAAGAAGCTCACATCTACAGAGGGGTGCCATTTGTCCCACCTCATCGAAGGGATGTTAAAGATTTTTAATGGGCTAAGACAACATGGCCCTGCTTAGATATTTTGGGCTTTTACCAACAAGTTCCTGATCACACCCCTCAAACCTCCTTATCAAACCTTTTTTTTTTCAAAAAATAAAAATAAAATCACTAAATAACTAAATACAATTTAATTTCTTTCTTTATTTTTAAATAAAAAGTTAATTAAATATTTAAATAAATTGTTATTTTAACAAATATTTTATTCCTACCCCATTTTATAATTATTTTTGATTTCAATAAAAAATATATTTTGAGAAAATTATAAGAATTTAAAATTATAAAAATAAAAATTATAAATATATTTTAAGATTTTAGGATTTGTATGTAATTTATGAATAAAAACCTTAAAAATATACAATTTTTTTTAAAATAAAAAATTTCATAGAAAGATGGTTAACTTTAATATATGTACGTGTATTACTTGTATTAAAGGTATTTTAGACAATGGTAAATTTTGAATTAATTTTTTTAAAATTGATTATTTTTAAATTATTTTTATTTTTTAAAATTTTAAATTATTTTTATTTTATTTTATTTTATTATAAGTAAATTAAGATTTTTAAAAGGTAAGGAAAATTATATTTAAATAGTCGGGGAATAATTAGAAATTAACTCAAAAATAACATTAAAAATGCTCCGCCCTTACAACCAATTGTTTACTCGTCTCGGCAACCTAGGGTTGGTTCGTCACCGGAAATAAGCTAGATCTAGACTCTCTGTGTTATGGGTGCAGGCTGAAAACAGAGGGGACGAAGAAAGAGGATCTGATTCCGACGGTTTGGATTCAATGTGATGAGTTCCTTATGATAAGCAAGCTGAAGAGAGCTGAAGAAGGAGGCAAGATCAAGATCTCGAGGAAATTCAGCGATGGATGAAGCGAGGGTTCTAACTCTCACTTTTTAAAAAAACTTATGCATATTCTTTCATGTGCTGTAGATAGGCCCTTCAACCTCGGAAACCTCACCATGGACTGGGAGCGAAGGAAGTGGGATCTGATGGTTGGCATTGTAGGTGGCAAGCTGCAAAAGAAAGATGACGTTTTCAAAGTTGAAGGGCCTTTCTAGAGCACTGGAATCCATTCATACTTCAGCTTGAAATCCCAAAACACAAGGCCTTTTGTGCATATTTGTTTAGACTTTGCACTAAGATTGGCTTTATTTTTCCCTTTTGGACTTGAATCAGTATAACATTTCAATGTTACAGCACACTTTGGTGCAGAATATGTAGATCTGTATGGTTTGCAAATGAGGCTTTCTGCAAAGACTGTTATGAATTTTTTTTTTAAATCATTTATTAGGAAATTTTCCCAACAGCAACACCAGAAAAGGTGAAAACAGGTATGCTTGAGGTTGTTATAGCTGCCGCTTGGCCTACTGAAATGTTCATTTAGTCCAATTATGCTAAGACTCCACTTTTATGGGCATTATCTTGTAATTTCATTTTTATCACGTCCCGTTTGGATCTCCGTGACCTACTTGGCCTGTAGCTATTTGCTGTTGGTGTTGCTTTTGAATTAGTGGCTGATTTGGACGCGCTTAACAAGTTATTGTGTGGACTCTAGTTATATTTTTTTGTTATGCTTGTCTGAGAAAAGAGATGGAACATGTCGTTCCAATTTATTGAATATTTAAAATAACTTGAGAATTTCATAACTAAGAAAATTCAAGGTTCCTTTTTGAATTTTTTTTTGGGGTTTTTTTGTTTGGTGGGAGGGGGGGGGGAATTGGGGCCAAGGGGATGTGTAGGGATGCAGCTCTTCCGTCTAACACTCCAAAGTATTTCTTGTATCTTGGATCCTCGCGGAAGGACTGGTATTTGTGGCGATTGGCTGTTGGGTTCAAGTTTTGAGTCAGCTGCCTTAAGTGGCCAGCTCATGCCAAGCATGTAAGCAAGAATGTGATTTTCTTTTGCTTATTTGGTTTCTTTTTTGTGCATAGAAATATATATTTCATGATTGATAATTAACATCAAATAATAAAATCTGTAACAACATGTTTACCCCTGTATATGGACATCTAAATATAAATAGTATATTGGCTTCAGCTCTGTTTGAAATATCAGACAATTTTCAATCGTAAGCTTGAAGCATGATTATTCATATATAAATACTGTAATTGGTCTATCTTGATTGTAGATTATTTAGGAAGTTGTGGAGTTCATTTTGAGGAGTTTGCTGTTGGTTTACAAACAAGTTTTCTGCCACTCGAAGGACATGATATTGGGCAATTTCTAGGTTTAGAGTCTATGGAAAAAGACGAAGCTCAAGCATATCAACCTATCATTTGAATCATTAAGCAGGCCATGAAAATTTCTACAGTTGTTAAGGTATGCTTCTATCTACACACTGTTTATGGATTTATGATTTTTACTTTGGTTGCCCCATATTTAATTCTCTTGCTTTTATAGCTTGGAGTATTAGATTGCAGTGATTGATGAGAGTGAATGCTTGTTTAATGATAATTGAAACAATTTGCTATCAACAGTGTAGCATGTGTTAATCGTTGAATATTGTTTTTGTGACAACGATTTTGTGTATCATTAATTGCATGTAGCCATTGTGATGCTTAGTTTATATGAAAATTAGGCTAGCCCAATCTTTTTTGGATTTTTTGTTATGATTATCTCCATGTTTGTGATTGAGGTGTTGTGACTTTTAATTTATTGAGGAATGGAATTAAAACATTAACTGCTTAATAAAAATGGGTGTTTATCAAATATCTTAGCTAAAATGCTGTCAAAATTATACCGCCACCAAAATAGGACTCAACTCGAGTTATTCAAACTCTTGAAACTTGAATTTTGTGTATCTGAACTGGGTGCTCAGTTAGTCAATCGCATCCATGTAATGATTCGCATTTATTTATTTATGTTACTATGCTTTGCTGTACCTGGGGAATCATGGCTTGGGAGGAAGAATCGGAACCAGAATGATATGTCCTCAACCTCTGATATTTGGTCATGCTGCTCATTTCATTGCTGCGAATGATTCTCAGTTTCGTCCATTGGTTGACTGGAAGGTGGAATCAGTGTTGGCATGCGCATACGGGATCATCAATATTGACAGATCACCATTCCCGCTTGTGCTAACCGTTCGATTGACATACTTTTACCATGGAGGGTTGAGATTTCGCCACGCCACCATGCGTGGAATACACTCACTGCATTGGGTCATACACCCAACCATTCTTGTCTTATTAGGAAGCAATCTTGTTTGTTCATTGTATTGATCCGATGTTCCACATTTAGCCACGTTTCCCCTTTCACTCAGCGAACGTTGTTGACCACATCTGAACCGTTGGATCGAGCATCAAGTTTTCCTCAATGCATGCTCACCATGATTATTACGGTCACAGGATTTTAAAATGGAAGTTTTGTCTTCGGATTGAATTGAAAAGGTCGCGTGATTTGGCTGAAATAATAAAATTTCTTCCCTTTTCCTTTTTTCTTTTTCAATTTCTGGCTTTTGTATGTAACTTTTGTAAATTAATTAACAAAATATGTGCTTTATTTTCCACTATCTGTGGTTAATTTTATCAAGGTAGGGTGAGGTGAAGCTCTTCATAGAAAGATATGATTTAGTTAAGTTTTATTTTTTTTAATTGGGGAAAAAAGATGGTAAACTTTAATATATTTATTTGTATTAATTACACTAGAGGTCTTTTAGAAAATGGTAAATTTTTATAAATTGATTATCTTCAAACTTTTTTTTTATTTGAAAATTTTAAACTGTTTTTATTTTATTTTATTTTATTATAAAAAAAGGAGTAAATTAAGATTTTTAAAAGGTAAACAGAATTATATTTAAATAGTCCAGGAATAATTAGAAATTAACTCAAAAATAACATTAAAAATGCTCCGCCCTTATTACCACTAAGTCTATGCGTGTTTTTGTGTTTGTGTGTGTGTATACAGATCCATTGTTACTCATCTTCGACAGCCTAGGGTTGGTTCGTCATCGGAAATAAGCTAGATCTAGACTCTCTGTGTTATGGGTGCAGGCTGAAAACAGCGGGGACGGAGAATGAATTTTCCCTTTTTAACTTGAATCAATGTAACATTTCAATGTCATCGCATGCTTTGGTGCAACATTTGTAGATAGGTATACGTTGCAAATCAGGCTTTCTGCAAGACTGGAATGAATTCTTTTTTATCATTTATTAGGAAAATTTCCCAACTGCAACAGCAGAAAAGGTTGAAATAGGTATGCTTGAGCTTGTTGTAGTTAGGGGTGGCAAAGCGAATAAATGAATCGAATCCGAATTGAATCGTAAACGAATTGGGTTAAAATTTTATTGAGTGAGATTCGATTCGTTTAATAAATGAATCGAAATCTCAGAATTTGAATTCGCTTCGTTTATTAAACGAATATTCGGTTCGATTCGTTTAATAGAATTAATAAACAAATATAATCGAATTCGGATTCGTTTACTATTTGTTTATTCTTACGAATTCATAATGAATCGAATTGAATTTAGATTCGTTTACAATTCATCTGTAAACTACAATATTAACCTTCAAATTTTAAAAAAATTTCAAATAAATTTAAGGACAAAAAAGTAATTTAATTAAACGAATGGACCATATTCAATTCGTTTATAACTCATTTATTAAATTGAAACGAATAAACGAATCAATATCTTTAAACCTGAATATGATTTGTTTAATTAGCAAATCGATTGAACTCATCCATTTATTAAACGAATCAATTTTTTCAAATGCAAATCTATTTAATTTGTATAGAATCAAATCGAATAAATGAAGCCTAAGTCAGATTGCCACCGCGAGTCGGAGCTGCGCTTGGCTTTAGAAGTTGGCTTTAGAAGCCCCTTTTTTTCTCAAGAGTCCAATTATGCTATGACTCCACTTTTATGGGCATTACCGTTTAATTTCCTTATTTTTTTAATCGTGTCCCATTTGGATCATTGTGACCTACATGGGCTGTACCTATTTGTGGTTTATGTTGCCTTTGATTTCGTGGTTGATTTGGACAAGCTTAATAAGTTACTGTGTGGACTCTAGTTTTATTTTCTTGTCATGCTCGTTTGAGAAACGAGATGGAACATGTCATTCCAATTTATTGAATATTTAAAATAACTTAGAGAATTTCATAATTAAGAATATTCAAGATTTCTTTTTCATGATTTATGTAATTTTTTCCTTCTTTTGGGGGGATGTGTAGAGATGCAGCTCTTCCTCACTAGTGCTCCAAGTATTCCGTGTCGCGGAAGGGCTGGTATATGTGGCGATTGGCTGTTGGGTTCAAGTTTTGAGTCAGCTGCCTTAAGTGGCCGGCTCATGCCAATCATGTAAGCAAGAATATGATTTTCTTTTGCTTATTTGGTTTTACTTTTGTGCATAGAAATATATATTTCATGATCGATAATTAATACCAAATAATAAAATCTGTAACACAACATTTATCTATACCCCTATATACGGACATCTAAATATAAACTAGTAAATTGGCTTCAATTCTGTTTGAAATATCAGACAAGTTTCAATCATGAGCTTCAAGCATGATTATTCATATATAAATACTGTAATTGGTCTCTGTAGATTGTAGATTATTTAGGAAGTCATGGAGTTTGTTCTGAGGAGTTTGATGTTGGTTTGCAAACAAGTTTTCTGCCACTCGAAGGACATGATATTGGGCAATTTCTAGGTTTAGAGGCTATGGAAAAAGACGAAGCTCAAGCATATCAACCTACCATTTTAATCATTAAGCAGGCATGAAAAATGCTTGCTGCGTCTATTACAGTTCTTTTTACAAAATGGCTTTCAATGTAAATTGTTAATTTTTTTTAATAGAATTAAAACCATTCTGTATGTATCATATGTAGCCTTTAAAGATTATTACGACCTTTATTGCTTTAAGCCCCACTTCTTGCCGCTGTTAGCGATAAGTTGAAAACAGTAATGGTTCCTTTTTATCCACGTTACACATAACACTCATTCAAGAATCTAGAGATTACTTAACCGTGTTGTAATTCAAGAGTAGTGTCCAACTTGGCCTAGTGGCAGCTTCTTAAAGCAAGAGTTTGGCCCAGAGGATTGTTGCTCTCCACCAGATGCGTTTGGACTTAAGCTGAATTCGCTTTTGTTGCCAAGTTCCAATGAAAAAATGTAACTAAAAAAAAAAAACCCCATGATTGAATCTTTGTGGAAAAATGATCTGGATGCAATGCTGTTGCGTAGTGTGGTTTAGTTAATTATCCACAACAAAAGAGTTATAAAAATATGTTACGTGTCCCATTACTTATTGAATCATTTTTTGGCATCCACACTTATTATAGAATAACTAATTTTTTTTATAATGGTTATTCAAACAGTAAAAAATGCCAAAATTTTTGAGTAAAATGGTCGTTGTTATTGTTTTTTTTCCTTTTAAAACGGTGCCTTTGCTATATGAGGGGAATCATGGGAACCAGAATGATTGGTACTGATTCAAGGTCCCATAATGATCACAGTTACAAGGAAGATAAGAACCTAAAATTAATTACATGGTCACGTGATTGCAGTTGCATGGGCTGCATGGCGGCCGACCGCTGTACCATGACTGCAATTCCTGCACAGTAACAAGCAAGCTGTTTTACATATATATATGCCACGTTGACAATTAGCTTATTTAGACAAACATCTTATCAAGGCACAAACGAACTTGAACGTAAAGCAATAATATCCCAGCAACTAATTGTCTTAAAATAATTATTGTAATTCTTCAGAATACACAACCACAATTTTGAAGTTTTGAAAGAAATTAAGCGACGAATGCACCGAAAGCTTTCCTCCCTAACCCCAATTGATTACTTACGTAACCGTGCATGTTTGGCCCACCTTCAGTGCATCTTTTTTTGATTTTGGCTACCTTATCACGAAACACAAATGGAAGGGGACTCTGACTTAAGTCTCAATTGACGAAACAGTAGTGCTAAACAAACAAATATTGGGGACTCTGACACATATGTGAGGTGAGGAAATATTACAACATTTAGACTAGGAATGTAAACAAATGAATAAATAAATATATTACTGGATTTAAGAAAATGAAGCCGGTGGCGAGTACAAAGGAGCTCTTATGTGTTGATTCCCTAATATCGTGTGCACTTCCTCATATACAATAAATTTTGAATTTTTTGTTGTTGTTATCTATGTCATAATTGTTATAACATTAATTTTTTTTCAAATAAGGATAAAATTGATAGATTTATGATTTTATTATAACACACACAGTCAAATATACATCTAAAATATATGTAGAACCACTACCACCTTATATATATATAAAAAAAAAAAAGTGTTTACAACAGGTTATCAAGGCATACCATTAGTACTAAATTATGTAAATCAAGTTTCTTTTCCTTCATGCCATGTCCTTTACGGGTCGGCTGATTCGGTTTTGGTGCTTGTTGTCGATGAGCATATAATATATACATATTTTACTCTTAATTATATAATTACTAATTATTATTATTTGTTATTTTTAATTAATTAAATTATTTTGTTGAATGAGGAATTAATTAGAGATTATGGATAAAAAAGTATAAAAAATTTTAATTTAGAAAGAAATAAAAATTAAATTAGAAGATAAAATTACAGTCGAGAATTAATGAAAGTCAAGAAACCAAAATTCAAAGTCAACTTCCTTAATAATGAACGGTGGGCATGCATTTAGAAGACAAACATTTGGTGATGGCAATTGCATTTGCATGACATTATATATTATGGAAAGTAATTTAAAGGGACCTGTGACTTGGCTTTCAAAGGTGGACATAAACTGATGGATTATGGTATTGACAAATAATGATGACATAAAATAGTAAAATTGACTTTAGAATTGGAAATAGAATCCCGATTGAATTGGGCCAATTAATGCATATGGAATCCTTTTCATAATTGGTGGCCATGGTGGAAGTGTGGCTGGTGCTTGCAAAAGATGCAGCTGCCATACTCATTTCAAAAACTTTCCGATCCAATGAGTTCTACAGGAGGATTTATAAATTAAGTAATATAATTTTGTATATTTTTAAAATAAAAACTTTAATTGCGCACCACTTGAGTTCTTATCCAAAACTACCTTTCCTGGTAAAGCCAAAGCATTTTGTGTTTTCTTACACGGCAAAATATTTTTTTTTTTAATTTTTGAAAGGAAAAAACCTTCATTTCACAAAAGAAAATAAGTACAGCAAATGAGGAGGGAATGAACCCATCCACACAACAGTTTCAAGTCTCTCTAAAGCTAACAAAACATTGTTTGTTACATAAACAGTTCACGGCAAGAAGAGCAGCCATTTTTGACTTTTTGGAAGGGAATAATATTGGAATAAGCTTTCGAATTTACCGATTACGAATTACGATGGCTTTCTAAGCAAATGGGATCTGAGATGGACCGATGGTTAAGTTGAGGGGAAAATTACAGATAGATTCCATCTTCAAATATAAGTTAAAAATATTTGAAGTTTTAAACTTAATTTTAAATAGATTGTGATACTTTATTCTTTTTAAATTTAAAAACGTTATATTTAATTTCTTATACTAACAATTTAAATTATTTTACGATAAAAAATCCATATTATCTCTGATCAATTTAAGTGATTTTACAAAGAGTAACATCCATCAAAACGATTTTTTGTGTATGTGATATGATAATATTATCCTTTATAAATTAAGTGAAGGTAGTTCCATTTGATTCCATCACATCCTGGATTATCTGTCACTTTTATTTACATAAAAAATATACATTCTCTCATTGACAACATATAAAATAAGCTTCACCAAGTCTTTAAAAACTGTATTGCCTACGTTGTTTATGTTTTTCAGTTTTTAAGCCAAGAAAAATGAAAGAGAATTAAAGATTACATAATTAGGTAATTAACTCAAATTATTAAAGACAATATTGTCATAACACCTGCATTCATTTTCATGGATGTCTACAGATTGTAAAATAACTTAAATTGATTAAGGTCAATAGGAACATTTCATTGTAAAATAACTTAAATTATTAGTGTATGGGGTTTAGTACAACATTTTTAAATTTAAAGGGTTAAGTGTCATAACCTATTGAATCTGAGTATAAATATTTCTAACTTATATTTGAGGAGGAATATGTAATTCTTCCTTTAGTTAAGTTTCTAATCAATTTACAAAATGACTTTCCATGTAAGTTATTAATTTTTCAGAATTAATGAAACCCAAGGAGAGATAATAACAATTTGTTCATTTACATTAAAAAAAAAAATGTATCCACCTAGTTTAAATTTACACATCCTTTATATGGCTGTTGTGTGTACAAAAGAATACAGACACACACACACAGAGAAAAAGAGGGAGGGAGGGAGACAAAAAGAGGAATAAAAAGAATATCTAAGTTACGAAAAATTAAAAATAATAACAAAATTGTTTTAAGGACTAACGATTAAAGAAACAGGGAAACAAATTTTTTCTTTTCATTCAATAATCAATACTATTGAAAAAAAAAATATTTAGACTAAGAATGTAAATAAATGAATAAAAAACGCATAACTGAATTTATGAAATGGAGCTGATGGAGTACTAAGGAGTTCTTTTATATATATGTGCGCGCGCGCACACACACACAGAATATAAAGCAAAATAAATGATATATCGACTACATCGGCAATTAAACAGAAACGAGTGAAGAATGATGATACAAGTACGTAAAAGAGAAATGATGAAGGATCAGCAACTCAGGCACAAACTGATGTACACAAGACTAGACTAGCTCAGCCCAGTAAGCAAAGCCGGACACTACAACAAAATTGAGATATATATAGCATCTAAAATGTGCTACTAAAAGTAAAGGTACCACTTTTAGAAGTGATATGTTAGTCCATGTTAATAAAAATATATCTTTTGGTAGCAGTTATGGAATGTTATAAATTACATTTTGTAGCATGAAATAAAAGTTATATATGTATTTTTAGTAGCTTGAGGTAGACGTTACTATTTCATAACTCGTAGCATTTATAAAATGCTACTAAATACCTTGCCATAGCATTTATAAATGCTATCAAATTCTAAGTCATAGCATAATAAAAATGCTACAATATTCTCTTATGATTTATAGCATTTTTTTATTGCTTAAAATTACAAATTTTGGTAGCATTTAAACATTGTTATTATATTTGGTAACAATGTATCATCGTTGTCATCATAAGTTTAAAGAAATTGCTAATTAGCTTGGATATTTATATCATTCATCTTGATAATAATACAAAACTTTCACAAATACAAGCTTATAATCCAAATGAACAAAAAGTACCATATATTATATCAAATATTGCATCAAGGTCATAAGTTGAAGATAAATATCAACTCCAAATAAAAATTATGCTTGACTATGAACAAGGGCAAAACTATGTTGCAACATGAGTTTGGTACCCCTTCTTTTTGTCTTTTTCAAAATCAACTACCATGGAGTCCTGTTATTTGTTATGAAAACAAAAAAGCTAAAAACTTTTAAATTTTTACACATTAGTCCTGCACCTACACTAGCATCATTTTTCTCACCCATTTTAATTAAAAGATAATTAAAATTATTTTCAATATAGAAATAGAATAATAATAATAAATTATTACTCTTATTTTTTAATTAATTACAAAAAGATATTTTACATTAAAAAATATAGACAATCACTGGTGAACACTGCTTCTTTACGTGCAATAACATTATTAACCAAAAGGGGTCATGAAGGGTACCATTAGACTTGAAATTGGATGATCTACGCAATGATAGCCTCAATACTAGAAAATGGTGATATGTAGAGTTGCACTCCCCTTCCAAAATAACTGCGACCATAACTACACCACAAAAACACAACAAGTTACATTGCACTACCACCTTTTTTCAATTTAGAGACCGTCATTTGGTTGTTAAAGGCAATGAACCTTGAAATGTCATTTAATCATAGGGTCTTACTACAGTTGTTTGCATTGGAAGGTGTCTCTATCGCCAATACATCCATTTATCCAGCAACATTGTCACCATTACACAGATATGAGAATTTTGAATCTGTTGATAATATTTGTTTTTCTATTCACTCACTTTTATTTCTTAGTGATGATGTCGTCATTGTTGTCATTGACGGTGCAATAAATTTTAGCAATGTTATTTTGATTTTTCATCTAATTTACAAAACTTAAATATTAATTATAATATTCAATTTTAGTCTCGTATGCTTAAAAAATACTAATATTTAAGTTCATGGATGGATATAAGATAAATCAAATCCAGAGTATTTTGGATGGATATTATCCAATCTATTTGGACCAAATACTTAGATATCCAACTTGAATGGATTTGTTTGCTCTTCCTAGTTGTCAAGTCGATTAATAAATTGGATTCGATTTTAAAACTCCTAATATAATAACCCAGTTCTAATACGATTAATTACTCAATTAATTATACTAATTGACTTATATTTTAATTGATATATATGTCCTGAATTGTCATCTCTATTGTTGTCCATGTGCGATGTTAGCAAGAGAGAAGAAAGAATAGAAAATACTTATTTTTATTTTATTTTTACTACAGAAATATTTAAATTATTTTCAAATACAGTAATTGTTTAGAATTTTTTTTTTTTACCCTTCTCTCAGGTAAGTTAATAAAAGATCTTAACCATATGGATAATGGATGTGTGCTAATGACTATTTAAACTGTTGGGGTGGAGTAACAAAAATTAATTTATTTAAGTGTGCAATTAAATTTATTCTTCTTATTTAAGAACAAAAACTCAACAAAAAATACAAAACTTATTGTTCAAACAAACAAAAATAATTTTACAAATTCATAAACTAACACTTTATATATTATTATTAGTGAATTAACATATTTTTACTACATAATTAAATAATTGATAGTATGTTAAAAAAAATATTATGTTACACAAAGAATAATAAAACATGAACTACATAGAATATGAAATTAATTCATTTTTGTAATTTGCACATTTTATCTGCTTGAGATAGTAAAGTCTCTTGTGCTTGAGGGCATCTCCAATGCTTAACACCATTTTGGTGTAACACCAACACTAAAAATGTACCTTTTTTCACACCAAATTACTATTTCATTTCCAACCCATTTACACCAAAAAGAATATTCTTCTTTTTATTCTTTTAATTCTCAAGAATTAATTCAATTAACACTAAATTTACTATTAATATAGATAATTAAGTAATAAGTAATATTATATCGATTAACAAAAAAATATAGAAAATTATTAAATTTGCATTTAATTAACTAAATTAGTACATTATGAAAATTAAACTTTACATTAATATAGAAAAATACAATAACAATAATAAAGAAGCCAATCGATGACTTTATGAAATTCTTAAAAAATGCAGTGAAGATAGGCAACAAAATTATCAAATTCAAATAATACGAGCCCAAAATGAGAAAACAAAATTGGAGATGGTCACATATCGTGAAGAAAACAAAATTTTACTTAAAGATTTAAATTCGCTAAGTGATCCAAGCTTACGTCAATATTTTCAAAATGAACAAATTAAGATTTTGCAGAGAAGATCTCAGCAAGGCCAAGCATCTCAAAATACTTCCAATAATATTGGCCAATATTTTAATGATATTGGAGGATCTAATAATGATCTCCTAAATTATTAAATAATTGTTCTAATTTATGCTAGTAGTAGTAGCTTTTTTAATTTGTGTTAATTTAATTTTATAATATGTAATCTAGTAATTAATGTTATTGGCATTTTATTTTTATTATTAATTTTTGTGTTGAATTTTTTTAAAATATTAGTATAATATTCAAAAATTAAAAAATGAAATAAAAATAATAATAATAACTTAAAATATTATATAAAATAGGACATATATGTAAATAAGAAAAAGTAATGAGGATATTTGAGATTTTTTTCCCTAGCACCAAATGAATAGTGTTGCACCATATTTGGTGCAATACTATTCATAACACCATTTTGGTGTTGGTTTTATGGTTACATTGGAGAAGCATTTTACACCAAAAATGGTGTAAAAAGTGATTTGGTGTTAGTTTTGGTGTCATATTGGAGATGGCCTGAGATAGTAAAATCTCTTGTATTGAAAAAAAAAAAAAAGTTACGGGGTTTGAATCCTATTCACATGGGTGAAAGAAAATTGGTTGCCATTATATTTATTTAAAAAAATCATATTTATAATTATCATTAATTGCAACTAGTAAATAACATACATGGTTTAACTACATAATAAATTAGTTAATTTATTAATTAATATGTAAATTTATTAATTTAAATATATATTAATAAATGTAAGAATAAGTCATTTAATTGGAAACCTAGTTCAATAGTGTAAAAAACAATTTACAATATTATGGACTTATATGTCATAATTTTAAAACTTTTGATTTTTCTTATTTTGCATGAACAATAAAAGCTCCAATAATCTCATCTAAGCCATTATACTACTGTAGTGTTAAATCTAATGGTAGATTTGAAAAAAAATAAAAAAAATGAGGTACCAAACTCCGTGGGTAACATAACTGGACCCACAAACAAATATGCTACTTTTAAAATAGGAAAACAATAAACAAAAACTAATGCTTTGTCTTCAAAATGTGGCCAAAACTTCTTCACTTGTATTTATCATCATGGCCTGCATTATTATAAATTGAGAAAATAAAAAGATAAGTATGTACTATCATAAAAGAAACAAATAAAGTGAAAATTTTGTGTAAGCATTTAGATATATGAACTTATTGCCATGAGTTTTGCATCTAAGAATTTTCAGCATAATGTTTAAATAATAGTAAAATTTTGGTCCTAAGAACTTTGTTAATTTTCGACTTGTAGCTCTGGATCATCGTAGTTGTAAGAGGGTAGCAACTCAAATATTGAACTAAAATAGAAAATGAAGCAAATTAAAGGCAATTTATTTTCAAGAACAACATATATAAGAAGGAGAGTTGTAGTAATTAATGGAAGACATTTATGGCATTTGATTCAAAATGTATCTCTTTTTTTATGCATCACCAAAATTGTCTTCTCACATGCAATACTCATTTGGCTAATTCAATTAAGCTCTACGGAGATAAAAAAAAAGCCTACCTCTATTTCCATAAACTTTTTTGGGAATACATGAATATTAACCGCCAATATTTAACTGTACTAATAATTGCTCAAAAATAAGTTTTAGACAATAGTATTTTCATTCTCATATGTGTAGTACAATAGTTTGCTTTTATATAGAGAAAGAGATGAATATACCAATCCCAAAATCATTCACTCCATGCAGGATTTGAAGTGCTGATAGCCTCTAAAACCTAAACTCAAACTAGCTTAAGTCCATGTCATAATCTTGCTTGATGTTCTCATCTTGAAATGATTGAACTAGATGGTATAGAAGTCCCAATAGTTCAAACAAAACCTCATATCCCATAATAGCCCAAAATTGATCCTGACAAATAAAAATGACAATGATCTACTACCCCAACCAATAAGTAGAAATCAAGTCACATCAATAATATGCAAATACAAATAACAGTTACACAAAGATAAGATGTCAATCTTCAATACAAACCCACAAGCACATCCAAATGTAAAGAATTCTAATCTAGTAAAGAGAGTTGGTGAAAATTGAAGAAGCAAAAAGAGAGTGATAATATGAAATTGACAGACACGAAGAGTTTTGCAACCAATTTAGGGGAGATATTAAAAGAAATAATAAAAAAAAAAACTTGAAATCAAAACCCGTAAATTACCTTTGGCAACCCATATTTGGGATGAAGCTTCTCAGCAAGGTATGGAATTGATTTGGGTGTACGATTTTTAATGTGAGATTTTGAAATAAAGAAACTGAATTGAGGGATTTTACGAAGTGTGGTGTCATTGGCTGGTTGAGAGAAATATTAAAAATAAAAAGCGTTTGTGGTTTTGTAGTCAAATAAGAGTTTTAGGTAACATATATATATATATATATGGAGGCTTATTCTTAATGTTTGGAGTTAGACAAAATTTTTTGGCGGTAGACAAATTTTTTCCGATTGAGTATTCTTGTCCTTTTTATAGCATTTTTCTGGTGCCACAGAACTTATAGCGTTTTTATAATGCTATATTATTCAATGTTATATGTAGCACATATAAATATGCTACTGCGTTAGATATTATTTAATATAATATTGTTTTATAGCATTTGTAGGTGCTACGATGTTAAAAATTAAATTTAGCTCTATCAAAAAAAAATTAAATTTAGCATTTTAAAAGTGCAACAAATTAAATGTGAAATACAATTAAAAAATTAAAAATATTATTCAATGACTAATTGTAGTTTTTTTTTTAAAATAAAATGCTACAATAGCATGATATTTGGCAACATTTAAAAAAAAAATGCTACCAAAATTGATATTTGTTGTAGTATATAACTAAAAAATTGAAACATAACCATAGCAGGCTAGGAGAAGCGCAGGGACACAATGATGCAAGTGTTGGCTGGTGGGCCACAGGTGTCTACAAAAGATGGGGCTACTCATCGTTACAAAACTTGACAAATTGATGAATGATAGGCTTTTGGTTAAGGCCGTTAAGTTTCCTCATCCGTTATAAAACGTGGCAAATTTTTATTGTTTGTTAAATAATATCTTTGATTTGCTTTATGTTAAATCCTTCGTCGATTCGATTATTATATGTAGGGTATGCCTACCTTACGATTAACTTCTCTCTGTATCATTACGTTAAATGTAAGCTAATGAGACTCACTACTATAAAGAGAATTGTATCTTACGTTAAACGTTATTCATTTGTCAATTCAATTAAACGTTAAATATTATTTATCATACATAATAAATAATTAAATTAGTAACCCAACATGTCTTATCCATTTACTCTTAATGATTAAATTATTGACTTTTAGCATTAATTTAGTTGGAGGGTACTGACCACCGCATGCATAGGCTTTAGATTTTTTAGCCTTGTGCCCATTGAACAAAGCGCAGAGGAAAAGCATGCCACTAGAAGCTAAAATCATGGATGGAGACAACGATAATCAGAGGAAAAAAGTAGCGTTGAAAATAATACTGAAATGGAGTTATATACAACATGTTATCAAGGCATACCATTATTACTAAATTATGTAAATCAAGTTTATATATATAGAGAGAGAGAGAGGTAATGATTATTTTGGAGCTGCTACAAGTTAGAGCACAAATTACAGTCGCACCCGTAAAATAATAAATTTTAATTTTATGGTTATAAAGACATGTTTTACATTTTTTTATACGTGTATAATGACATATATACATACACACAAATGACATATCTTGTAAATCATTATAAAAAGTACAGGACACAACTACATCTGCAATCAAACAGTAACGAGGGAAGAATGATTGCAGATGTAGATTATATATATAAAAGAACTCCTCAGTTTGTTTGATTTATATAAAAGAATTACACCTTTTTCGAATGCCTAAAAGAGGAATCACGAAAGATAGCTTTTTTCAGTGTCAATATAAAATAATTACGCTTTTACAAATGCCTAAAAGAAAAATCATGAAAGATCAGCATTTTTCAGTGTCTGTTTGTCCCGCTCGCACTGGCGCGCGCGCGTGTTACAGTATTCAACAAATTTCATAGAAATATAAAAGAAAAATCATGAATTATCAGCTTTTCTTAGGGGCTGTTGTTACACCATTCCCGCTAGCAGTGGTGTGTATTTACGCTCTCCAAATAGTAACCTTTCGATTAACATACTTTGACCATGGAGGGTTGAGATTTTGCTCGCCACTATTCGCAGAATGCACCTCACACCCAACCATCCTTGTCTTGACCCGATGCTCCAAGTTTTGCCACGTTTTTCCTTTACATGACCACATCTGAACCGTTGGATCGTGCATAAACTATTCCGGGACGCGCATTAGCGACTCCAGGACCAACTTTCCACTTCAGACACACACAATTTCCCTTTCACTCCCATGAGTGTCGTACGCAATATTTACTTGGCCACGACTCCCTCCCAAAATCCAAGAAACCCTAGCATTCAGCTCAGGCCTCAAAATGAGAAATAACCCATATCAGCTGCACTCTGTGTTCTGGGATGAGGATGCAAACCTCGTTCGCTTCAAGTACCCTCTTCCAATAGGGACGAACCAAGAGGATGTGACGATTGAGGTTGACGAAGATGGGAATTTGCTTACAATGAAAAGCAAGGTGGTAAGTTCACATAATGATCCTCTCTCTTCAGCTTTTAACTCGATGGTCATATCCGGATCTTCTCTCTTAAGCTTCCTGAGGAAAAACGAAGGAGACCCCGCCACCCCGATAATCTCGATGAAATTCAAGTTGCCAGCGGGTCTTAACCTGAATGGCTTCAAGACTGCAATGGATGATGCCGGCGTTCTAACTGTTACCTTCACTAAACTCAAGCCAGAGAAGAAAAAGCTGGTGTCAGTAGCAAAGAAGATGCTGGGATGTTTGGCTCATGCTGTGCCTGCTGCTTGTTTTCTGATGTGTGAGAAGATATGTGATGCGATTTGTTCAGGAGACTAATAATAAGCTGGTCTCAAATAGGTATTTGCTTTGTGTTCATGTATGTTGCTTCTGTCGTTTATCTGCTAGTGTCTGACATAAAGTCTGGACTCTGTGAGTCTAGACCATGTGTTCACTAATTACTGTTGCGGTATCTAAATGTGGAGTGAAAAATAAATGCTTTTTTTAAATGTTTGTTTTGCTTTTTTTTTTTTAACGTATGCAATAAGATATCCCTACTATAGAATCTGCAAGATAGCAAGATCTCTCTTTTTTTCTTTTTCTTTTTTTAAATTGTTAGCGTTGGAAATTTTCTTTAAGTGAAATAGAAGATCTTGTCTAATAAAAATGATGATGGCTGTATCTCCTTTTTTTTCAGAGAAATAGAAGAACTTTATCTAATAAAAATGATAAGTATTGAGTGAAAAATAAATGCTTTTTTTATTAGTGTTGAATGAAAAAGAAATGTTTGTTTTCCTGTTTCCGGCCGCCTCCCGCATCACCCCTCACCGCTGATCACTACCCAACCAGCCGGAAGCCCCTTTGCTAACCGTTACCGCCCCAAAACGTAAATCCAAGTTCACGGCTTCCCCATTAAAATCTAGCCGCCATCTCCTCCACCACCGTTGGTGGTGTTTTACAGCCGCTTGAACCGTCCTCTGTCACCTCACAGCCACTGTCCAGCCACATGGTTCACTAAACCCCGTTGACCACGCATCTCCCTTCAACGCGTGTCCGTCCAAAGCGACACAATAAAGCCTAGTTCGTTGCCATCTTCCCGTGGCGCCACCACTCTTCATGCCATTGCTGAACCTGATGTGCTGCCGGTGGTTCACTCTACATCATCCCAACAGCCGCCGCTTAGCCTCCCACTGCTGCTTTTGGCCTTCTGACTCCGAAAGCCTCCTACAATCCAAATCCGACTCTTCACCAAACCCTAGCTCGCTTTCTCTTGGCCAAACACAGACCCTAGCGGCTGCCCTCTTTCTTTGGCCGCTCACTCCTTCACCGGTGATGTTGGCTGCCCTCCTTTGTTTCCCTCACAGCCTCCGCACAGCCAACAAACATCCACCTCCCAACTTGGCGGCCATGATTCACGCTTCCTGCCTTCAACTAGACTACAACAGCGGAGAAGGTGATAACTGGTATAAGAATATGAATCTCTTTTGCTTATTTGGTTTTGTTTTGCACATAAAAGTCTATATTTTATGATTGATAATTTATATCAAATTAAAAAAAAAAATCTGTGACACAACCTTTATTTCCCTATATATGGATATGTAAATATGAATTAGAAAATTTTGTTCTTTTCAGTTTGAAATATCAGACAAATTTCAATCATAAGCTTCAAGCTTGATTATCCATATATAATTAATGTAATTGGTCTATGCAGATTAATTGCAGATATTTACTTAGTTAGGAAGTAATGGAGTTTATCCTGAGGAGTTTGCTTTTTGAATTACTCTTATTTATTAATTCTCTTGCTTTATAGCTAGAATTATTAGATTGGAGTCCGCATATCCCGCCACCAAAATAGGACTCCGCTCGAGTTATCCAGGCTTGTGAAACTTGAATTTTGTGTTTCAAAGTTTCGTGCTGAGTTAGCCAACCACGCCCATGTAAGTATTATTCATTACTACTATTATCATTATTGCATGTAAATTTTGCACCACCGTATTATGACTACAATTCCTGCAATGTAATTAGCTTGTTTATACATGCCGCATAAATATTGAAATGGAGTTAGGTGTAAGCAAGCATCTTATCAAGGCACAAATGAACTTAAATTCAAATATGGCATTAACATTGTGACATGGTGTATGGATACAAGCTTACCCTTTGTTCTAGATCTCTTTTGTTAATTTTTTTTTTCCATTGTAACGAAAATGATGTTTCCGATTTTTGTACTGGACTACGAACGTAATTATAGTTGCTATGGCCTTGTAGGCACGGTTGGCAGATTTGGTAGTTTTTAAGCCAACAAAAAAAAAATCAAAATTACATAAATTAGATAACTCAAATTATTAACGGCAATATTGTCATAACACCTGCATAATATTTCATTTTCATGGATGTCTAAGGTTTGTAAAATAACTTACATTGATGAGGGTCAATAAGAACTTTTTCTTGTAAAATAATTTAAAAAACTTAAACTATGAGTGTATCGGATAGGAAAATTCTATAATGTCGTAATGATAATTACGGTATCAATACAGTGACAAACATAAACATTGTAAATTACACATAAAATTACTAAATATAAAGTAAAACTAGTAAATTCATACAAGATTATTAATTATTTAAAAAATTAACATCGTTTCTGTAGAGTTTTAGTGAAAACTATTTTATTCATTTACAAAAAAATATTTTCTTTAATAAAAAAAATACTCATTAATTAAACAAAAAACTGTACTGAAAAAAGTGGAATATGTTTTATTGAATTTGTTTAACCATTAATTCTATATTTATTCTAGGACATTTGTATACTCTTTTCCTCCCATTTTCTAAAATAATATCTATTTATTACATAAGTGAATCAAGCACAATTATTTATCATGATATGGATCAAGCAAAACAAAATTAAAAAAAAATCTTATATTTCTAGACACATATACAATATATTAATGAAATTATATCTAATTTTGAGCCTTATACATACTTCATGTAGTTTCCAACTTTTTATCTATACTTAGAGACCATTTAGGATTGTTCTTGAGGAAGTGTAGAAAGATACAAAATAACCTCATTTTTACAACAACTATGAAAGATATTGAAATAATTTTTTTTTTAAATCCAATTTTGAGAATAAATTCATCCTTAATAAAATATCACATGTATTACATAAATGTAAAACTATCATTATTCAATTTAAATTAAAAAAAATATAAGGTAATAAACATTGTAATGAGTTTTTATTTTACAATTGTGAAATTTTTTTGTAATAACTCTTATATCAATTTATTTATTTTACGTTTTATTCATAAGTTTTAGGCGTAATCTATAAAATTTATGTTTTATTTTGCACTTAATGTTGATTTACTTGTTTTATGTTATATTTGTAAGTTTTCGTTTAATTTATCAATAATACATTAAATTACCAGCTTTATAGTAATTTACTTGTTTTACCTTCCTTTTACAAGTCTTGTGTTCTATTTCCAAAATTTATATTTTATTTTTTAGTTAGTGTTGATTTACTAGTTTTATGTTCTATTTACAAGTTTTTGTTTTGTTTAGCATTAATACATTAATTTACTAGTTTTATATTAATATATTTGTTTTACCTTCCATTTACAGGTTTTATGTTCTATTTTTAAAATTTATGTTTTATTTTGCGCTTAATGTTGATTTACTAGTTTTATGTTATATTTCTGATTTTTTGTTTTATTTACTAGTAGTACATCAATTTACCAGTTTTGTAGTAATTTACTTATTTTACCTTTTCTTTACAAGTCTTTTGTGTCATTTCCAAAATTTATGTTTTATTTTACAGTAAATGTTTGATTTACTAGTTTTACGTTATATTTGCAAGTTTTTGTTTTGTTTTCTAGTAGTACATCAATTTACTAGTTTTATATTAATTTACTTGTTTTATCTTTTATTTACAAATCTTATATTTAATTTTTAAAAATTATGTTTTATTTTACACTTAATGTTGATTTATGCATTTTATGTTATATTTGCAAGTTTTTGTTTTATTTACTAATAATACATCAATTTATCGGTTTTGTATTAATTTACTCACTTTACCTTTCATTTACAAGTCTTATGTTTAATTTCTAAAATTTATGATTTATTTTACAATTAATGTTAATTTACAAGTTTTATGTTTTATTTACATAATTTATATTCAATTACGGTATTGATACCGTAACTTTATTCACGACATCATAGAATGACCCAAAATATAAAGAAAATATTTTGAAATTTAAAGGGTTTATAACCCATATTAATTGGGATTCAAATTGAGACTTAGATGATGGGATACCTCATATTGCTCATTTATACTTACACATCCTTTCTATGGCTATTGTGTATACAAAATAATGCAGAGAGAGAGAGAGAGAGAGATTGAGAAGGAATACAAATAATATCTAAGTTTCAAAAAGTCAAAAATAATAATAAAACTATGGTAATATATCCATGATGAAGAACTCAAAAAAAAAAAAGATAAGATAATTAAAGCATTAAAATATGTTCTTAACAAAGTGGGGAAAATACTGTGTGAAAGGGGGAAAAAACATTTGTATATGTTACAAGAAAGACAAAAAACTATAATTTTTTTGTAATGTATTTATTATTAACTTACAAATTCATTGAAACTCAAAATCAAGATTTGAGATCACCGAAAGACTCTTTAAATGAGATTTTATATCTCATTTGAAGAGTCACATAATAAATGAGATTCTTCAAATAAAATTGTCGTTCTCTCTCTTCAATATTAAAGAGAAAGAAGCACTATCTAATTTGAAGAATATTATTTCAAAGTGTTTTAGAGCCTCTAATTTAGTATTAAATTAGTTTTTATCTCATTATTGTTGAAGAGAGAGAAGTGTTATAATTGCCACTATTTTAGTAAATTAAAAAATTTGATTAAAACAAAATAAATTTATTTTTATTTAAAGAGTTTTGTCGGAGAGGTTTTATTTTTTCACTCTTCTATTTGTCAAATGGATAAATAAATAAATATTTAAAGAGTAAATTAAAAATTTATTTTGGTGATGCTTTAAGAAGACGACTCTTTAGATGGAATTAATTAGTCCTCGGCTTAAAAATATAAAAAAAGAATAAAGTTTATGCTTGTCCAAAAAAACAAAACTGTCGATCTAGTAACCTTCAATATTTTTGGACGGTTTGAATTGAACATAAGCTTCCAGAGATTTCTTCTCAACAAGTGGATATGTGTGCTCGCGCAGTCGCACTACTTAATTTGACCCCCCACCAACCGGCTGCTAGTTTTCTCCATGCCACATCCCATTACACGCATTGAGTTTGCAATTTTGAGGTTTAATTTAGCCGAAAAAATGGTAGCCTGATATGATTTGCGCCTAATTCCTTGTCTAAATTATTTTAATTACCTAATTAATAGTCGCTTGATATGATTCATGTGGGAACAGGCTCTCTTTCGATGATGTGACTAAGATGACATAGCCCGGGCAACGTCACTCGGATTTGCATATGGTTATGGTGGGGCAAAGCCTTTTTGACAATCTGTGTCCAGAAAAGAAACTAGATGCCGAAAGAAATAATACACGTGGTACCCCATTAATAATTAATATAATCCATGTAGGTTCAAAACGTCAGGTCACACGTCACAACTTTTCGTTTTCTTACCTGTCTTTTCGGATCGGTTGGCAAAATCCGGATGTAGGCCTATTCGGATCCGTATTCATATTTTTGTACTCGTATATGCATTTGTATTTGTAAAATAAGATGTAAATCCGGATATAGGTAATATCCGCAACGGATGCGAGTGGATATTCCGAATATCCGGATCTGTAAAAATTAAAATTTAATAATTTAATATATAATTTAAAATTTTAATAATTTACTTAATAATATCAAATAAAATCTAATCATAATTTAACAATTAATAACTCAAAGTGAATAACATACAATAATCTTATAAATCTACAAATAAAAGTTTATTTTCAATACATATTTTTAATTTAATTTTTACTTTAAAATAAAATTCAATAATTTACCTAATAATATCAAATAAAATCCAATCATAATTCAACAATTAATAATTCAACATGAATAACATACAATAATCTTATAAATCTACAAATAAAAGTTAATTTTTAATTTAATTTTCAATATATATTTTTAATTTCATTTCATTTTAAAATAAAATTCAATAATTTACCTAATAATATCAAATAAAATTCAATCATAATCCAACAATTAATAATTCAGCATGAATAATATAACAACATCATAAATCCACAAATAAAATTTATTTTTATTTTTCATTTAATTTTTAATATATATTTTTAATTTAAAATAAAATTTATCCCGATCCGGATCCATACGGTTCCCAAATTTTCATATTCGGATCTGCATTTTTTAATATATGGATCTAGATTTTTCCGGATCTAGATCTTCCGGATCCTTACAAATCTGAGCTGGATCCGAATTTAATTGTCACCCCCATATCATATTTTGGCTAGGTCATATTTTGGTAATTGCGGTTCGATGTTCTTGCTTAACTTTTTAAGGATTTTATTAGACCTATCTACATTAGTTATTAATGGCTAAATTTGTTATCCTTGTATTTGTTTTTTTATTGAATTTTATTAATGTAATTTAATTATTTTTTTTATTTTCTAGGGTTAAATTGGTAATTTAATTATTTTCTTTTTATTAATGTCCAAACAAAAAAATTATTATAAAAGGGTAATATTGTAAAAGTAAGCTAAAAGAAATAAAAAGTAACGGTAGGAGTATCAATATTTTAACGGCAGGGATGTTTCGAGATATTTTTAAAAATATAGGGATTAAATAGATACTAATCTTAAAATACATGGACTAAATGAACTTTTACCCCATTTTTTTCGTTGATTAAAATGCCTATAACAACAATTAATTCAGAAAATTTAATTGATTTATCCTACAAACTGAGACTGGGCATGGAGTTTGATTAAGAAGAAGTAGCATGTGAATTCTATAATAAGCATACTGATGAGATTAAGGATAAAACTATCACAAGCACATGGAATGAGGCATATTTAGATCCTATTCAAGTTTCCGTTGGACCTGTTACAAGAGCTCGAGCAAATAAATTCAAAGAAGTGTTTAATGGATTGATTCACGCAACTTGGACTCAATCTAATTCGTAGAGACCCATTGAAGGACTCGCACATGATAAATGCATGATTCAGGCTCTTGAAGTTTCCAAATAGTCACTTCCATGTAATAGGGAGTTGGCTTAAACATTATGACGGGAAAATATATTATTTTCTTTTTTCAGATACTTTCTTGTTTCTTGAGGAGACTATTAGGGAATCAAATTAGTTATTTCTATTTTAATCACCCAGTTTCCATTTAATTGATGTAAGACATTTAAGAAAATTAGGATCTCGATTTAGTTTAAATTCTTTCCTATTTACTTAGATTAGGATTCTGATTTGATTTAAATTCTTTCCTATTAGGGAAGATTTAGATTTGATTTTTGGGTTAGGATTTATTTCCAAAAATTCTTGTAACCAACCCTATATAAAGTACTCATATTCAATAAACAGAGAAGAAGTTTTTGATGCAATTGCTGAGAGAGTTAATTCTCTTTGGTTCTTTACGAACTCTTTGAACTTATCGGATTTCTGTGGCATTCAAATTCTTGACTTGTCAATCAGACCATCCATAATTGATTGTGGTGTCTTCACATACCAAGGTTCGTGCTTTCAATAAGCATTGGGTCGAGGTTTCATTCCATTTCTGGTTTAGATTCGATCTTGGGAAGTAAATTGATTAGGATCGCGTCAGTTCTTGACGGGGTTCGTATCACATACCTTAAGTATGGGCTTTAGTATTAGAAAAGATACCCATGCTAATAATAAGTGTACTAGTGAAATTACATCCAAAGTATGTGTTTGTTGCAAACAAGGTTATCGATCGAAAGCCAAACATATCTTCCAAAAGTAAAGTATAGAGCAAATACAAGAGCCATGTATCATGCTGGATTATTTATCAAGCAAAAAGGAAGAAGAATAATTGATTTGTTAATCAATTTATTGAATCTCATAACCATCCGCTTGTAATGCAAGAGTGTGACCACATACTACATTCTCAAAGATAAATAATTGCTTCGCTAGCAATTGAAGTAGACTTGGCAGAAGAATCCAGGATTTCACTTAAATATGCATATAGTTAATGGGCAGGCAAGTGGGAGGGCGAGAGCCTCTTGTATACACAAAATTAGATCAAAAGAACTATCTTAGAACAAAAAGATAGAAAGATTTAGCTTATGGAGAAGTAAAGCATTTATTGAAATATTTTTCTGATGAAACTTTAAAAAATCCATCATTTTTCTACTCTATACAGCTAGACAATGAGAAATAAGTCACAAATATATTTTGTGCAGATTCTAAGAGTATTATTAATTATGGCCAATTTGGAGATGTTTTAAGTTTTAATACAACTTACAAAGTAAATAAAGAAAATCGACCATTTGCAACTTTTGTTCGATTTAATCATCATCGAGTGACAGTTATATTTGGGGTAGCTTTGATGTATGATGAGACTAATGATTTATTTATATTCGATTTGAAGGCAATGTCTGCGAAATCACCAAAAATGATCTTCACTTATCAAGATGCTGTGATGACTAAAGCTATTTCTCATGTAATGCCTAATACTACATGGCATATAATGCAAAATGCCTTGAAGCATGTAAATTATGTTTTTAAAGGTCCTCGAAGGGTAAAAAGTGCATTATCTACATTCATGGAATCCATTGAAGAGAAAGTTTAGTTTTCGAGTGCTTGGAATGCAATGCTAGAGGAATACGATGTGTATGATAATAATTTGTTGAAAAGTGTATTTGAGTTAAAGGGAGAAATGGGCTTATGCATGTAAGGCAAGCATGGTTAGATAGAATCAATAGTAATCAACTTAGTGAGAGTTTTAATACTATAACATAAAAGATTACCTCAAGTGAGACCTCAATGTAGCATAATTTCTTATGCATTTCGAGAGGGTAATTAATGATAAAAAGTACAAGAAGTTGGAAGCAGAGTACGATTTATGCTATAGGCTAGTTTTATTTTTAAAGATTAACTGAAGAAAATTATTATGACTAATGCATTTGCTGTTGCAGTGTGGTATTCAAGATAAGTTTCAGCACTTATTTCACTTTATGCTTTTTATATTTTAATTGATGAGTAAATTGATTTAAAGTTTTGTTTGCTTGAGTTCATATATTATATAGATTGACGGATGCAAAATTTTATGTAGTCTTTTAAACTTCATTAGCCAAGACATTTATTTTAGAGTGGAAGACATTCTTACATTTGATGCATCCATGAAATTTCACATTTTATTGTTTTCAACGAGCACAACTCGGCTCAATTGAAAGCTATCTCAGAAACAGAACAAACTTTATACAGAAATTGAACTTCAGATGCTAATAAACATCTAAAATAGTTTTGTTACTTGATTATAATCGAAGACAATAAAAAATATTGTATTTTCCCTTCATCATAATAATAATAATAAGTATTACGTAAAATATGAAGGGTAAGAATGACATGATAAACGTGGCATCTGCATAACATCCCTAACAAGCCAAACATGGCATGTATTCTATAAAATCTTTTTCTTTTTCCTTTTTTCTTCTGCCCTTCTTCTATTTTAGCTTCCATGTATTGGGAATTGGTTGTTATTGATTTGGTGAAAATGGAATTTGCATTATTTGGATCCTAAAAGGGGCAATCAGGATCCTGATTCATTTTTCAGATTTCTTCAAAAAGAATATTTTGGTTAAAGAGTGCAGAGTAGGCCACCATTAAAGTATTTTGCAGATTTCTTTTTTTTTTAGGGATCCCACATCGACTAGGTGGCCAATCACTCCGTTTTTTCTTCACCTCCAAAATACATTGGTGTTAAAGGGATGTGCTCTATTGCTGACCTTTTATTGGCCCCGGTAACATATCTTTTTTCTTTTTTTTTCCCCTTTTATGTTCTTTTGTTGTTGATTCTATCACGCTTCTTTGATTAAAAAATGGGGAAGTTGTCTAATTAAGTCACAATGGTAAGAATCTGCAGTATTATTTTGAAGTTTGCTAGTGTTGAAACTTGGCTCCCAAAATCATTATAGTTTTGGGGTTGGACTAGAGAAGGAAGATAAGAGTATATCAAACTAAAACCACAATTACATGATCACATTATATCAGTTTGCTTAGGCTATATGGGCTGACTTAATGAAATAGTGACGATAATGATCGTAACTGAGGAAAAGAAGAACAAGCATGAACATCTGCATAAGAGTATCTCAGAGTGATGCTCCTCAATGTTGGACCTTCTCAGCACTGCAGCTTATGGAAAACGAAACAAGGTTCCACAGGTCAGTTCGTTATAAATGTGTGTCTTGTTTAAATTACTTGCTCACACCGTGACACATGATTATATGCTAGTGTTGGCACACTTTTCAACCAATTGCCTAGACATCTATTTGAATCTATTCATGCTTCAGCTTGAATTCCAAGCTATTGAAACAAGGCTGCAATAAGCTCAGTCTTTTTGTGCGTATTTATTTTCCCTTTTATACTTGAATCAATATGACATTTCAATTTTACAGCAAACTTTGGTGCTGTGTAGATACATATATGTTGCAATTTAGGCTTTCTGCAAGATTTTTTATGATTGATTTTATCTTTTATTAGGAAAATATCCCAACGGCAACAGCAGAGAAGGTGAAAACGGGTATGCTCGAGGGTGTTGAAGCTGCACTTGGCCTACCAAAAAGTTCACTTCAGAAGCCCGTTTATACTCAAGTCCAATTATGGCAAGACTCCACTTTTACGGACATGACCTTGTAATTTCATTATTACCATGTCCCTTTGGATCATTGTGACCTACTTGGGCTGTAACTATTTGCCGTTGGCGTTGCTTTAGAATAAGTGGTTGATTTGGACAAGCTTAACGAGTTATTGGGCGGACTTGTGTATACTCCTGGTTCTATTTTCCTGTTATGCTCATTTGAAAAAACAAGATGGAACATGTCATTCCAATTCATTAACTTGAGAATTTCATAATTAAGAAAATAGTTCCTCTCTGATGAATTTGGTACTTATTCTTTTTTTTTTTGGTTATGTGTGTGTGTTTGTGGGGGGGGGGGGGGGGGGGGGGGGGGCGGGTGGGGGGGGGGCATGTGTAGGGGTGCAGCTCTTCCAACTAATACTCCAAGCATCCCATGTATCTTTGATCCTTATGGAAGGGCCGGTATACGTGGCGATTGGCTGTTGGGTTCAAGTGTAGAGTCAGCTGCCTTAGATCGTGTAAGCAAGAATATGATTTGTTTTTGCTTATTTGGTTTTATTTTGTGCATATAACTATATATTTTATGATTGACATAAAATAAATAAATCTAAGACAACCTTTCTATCCCTATGACCCTATAGGGACATCTAGATATAAATTTGAAGATTGGCTTCAATCAGATTGAAATATCAGACAAGTTTCAACAACATAAGCTCGACGCTTGATTATTCTTATATAAATAATGTAATTGGTCAATGTAGATTGCAGACTATTTAGGAAGTGGTGGAGTTTGTCCTGAGGAATTTGCTGTCGGTTTACACAATGAGTTTCAGCCACTCGAAGGATATGATATTGGACAATTTGCAGGTTTGGAGTCCATGGAAAAAGAGGAAGTTCAAGCATATCAGCTTACTTCTTGAATCCCTAAAGCAGGCCATGAAAATTTCTAGAGTTTATCAAGGTATGCTTCTATTGATACACTGTTTATGGCTTTCTGTTTTTCACTTGGGTTACAGTCATGTTAATTCTCTTGTTTTATAGCTAGGATAAAGAAGTTTATTCACAAGGT
Organism: Citrus sinensis; assembly: GCF_022201045.2. Lineage (NCBI taxonomy): Eukaryota > Viridiplantae > Streptophyta > Magnoliopsida > Sapindales > Rutaceae > Citrus > Citrus sinensis. The sequence goes on from NC_068563.1 coordinate 22,214,831, forward strand.
GCAGTTATCGTCACAGTTGCTAAGCAAGTATCCTGAAGTTCTTTTTGTGATACCATCCATTACGAAACATAATGAGTAAAGATTCAGAGTAAAGGGATTCTTCCGGCAGCTAAATCTTTACAGAAAACTAGTTTTCAGTAGCATAGATGACAGGAATCGTGATATTTCCCCGGCTTTCATGGAAGAAAAAATTCTAATAACCGAAACTCTTTTCAGTTCTCTACATATCAGTTTGAATATGAAGCCAAATATCAGATGCAGATTTACGGACTTCTTTCTGAGCGACAAAGTTCAATGCTACCAGTTGCATTGGGTTCAAGTGATCAGAGCTGCATCCAGCTCAAGTACGCATAACAGAGTATGGAAAATATCAAAACTTACCATTAAAAATTCTCAAGTCCCAGATTTGACCTGTAGTCACATTCAAGTTTATAAATGACTACTGGTACATGAGACAGCAATATTATTCAGTTCCAGGAAAGTTGCATGCAGAGGATTTGAGTTTCATTTTTAACGGAACGGTCTTGAGCTGCATTATGAATTTTTTTAATAGTTAATGAAGTTAGCATTACTTATTGCAGGACAAGAAAGAAAGATTAATTCTCCGTTGGAAAAGCATTGGAGCAAGCTTCTCATGCTCTTAATCAGCCCCCCAGTCACTCATCATGTTATCTTTTCCAAACTTATTCGCGTGTTGATAAAATTATTTCTTGGTTATATAATCTGGATAAATAGCTGTTTATTGGCAACACAAGCAACAAAACCGCACAAATTAATTCCAACAAAAATAATATTTTTACACTTGAGGTACTTGGATGAGAGAAGAGGGTTAATTAGATGCTTGCTTTCTGCACCGCGGGCATGAGTGAAATGAGCACAGGCAATTGAACGAGCTGTTACACAGAGTCACAGACTATCCGGCTGAAGAAATCGAAAACTCTTCGGCATTCGTCTGCAAGCCTTAAAGCCATCCGAAAACCATTGTGCTTCTGCTAAATTAACTTGATAGCTAGCAACCAAAACAAGAAGAAGAACCCAGCGCATTTGCAGTTTCTAGTTTTTCATGCTTGCCATCTTTTCTTTCTTGTGATTGAAAGGATGTAAGATTTATTTAAAGGGTCTTTATCTTAATATGCAATTAATGGTTTGAAAACAGATTATATGCTATTACATTATTACGAGTTAATTTTTCTGATAACGATTGTCTGAATAGGATTCCTGTCGTAGTATAATTATTAAACTTGATTTTACCGGCAATAAAGTTTCATATTTATCAATTACTTTCAACTTTTAATTCATTGCAATTGTAACTTAATTTTAAGCAACAGCACTCTAAATAAATCTTTAGCAATTAATGATCTCTTTAACCTTGAAATATTAATAACAAAATTACTCACCGTTGGTCACTATGAACCACTACGAACCGCCATCTACATTCATATTTTGGTAACTTTTGACGTCAATTTTATACCATGATAATCTTTACTAGTGGATCTCAACAATTGCATGTATCACCAGCAATAAAGTTTCTTGTCATTTTAAATACATGAATAAAGTATCATGTGTATCACATTTAGCCACGTTGGGGAGCATTCTTGTCTTGTTGGGGAGCATTCTTGATCTTTTCATTGCATTGATCCGATGTTCCACATTGAGCCACGTTTCCGCTTTTACTCAACCAAAGTTGTTGACCACATCCGAATTAGGGGTGGTAAAAATTACACGCCCGATCCGAATCCGGACTGCATTCAGATGTTGTGGGCCGGGTAATGAAGGCGAGTCAATTTTGAGCATTATTTGATAAACCTGAGACGCGGCCCATAACTCGAATTTTATTAAAAAATTATAAAATATATATATTATTTTAAATATTTATATTTATTTGACTCATCTATTAAACATATTTAAAGTTTTAAACATTTAAAATTTATTTTCTTGTCAAATTTTATTGAAATGAATTTAAAACTTATAAGATTACAAAAAAAAAACTACACATATATAATATTAAAAAACAAATAAAATTGTCGAATAAAATTCAAATTTTGAATAAATAAAATTTACGGAGTTGAAAATAAGAGGTTTCGGTCACACTAATTTAAATGGGGAGGATATTAAGTTCAGGCTAATTAATAATTAAAAAATTCATAATAAAAAAAAGTAAAATATTCCCAATCTGTTTGATCAACAAGGATAGAAAATGATGATTGGGCTAAATAATAATTAAAAAATTCATAATAAAAAAATCAAAAAGAAAATAAAAATAATCCGAATCTGTTTGATGAACGAGGATAGAGAAGGATGATTGTTTTATGAGTAGATTTGGCTGGGACAGTTTGGTTATTGACTTTGTCAAGTGTTGATTGGATGCTCATCTAGTGGTCCCCAAAACGTGATTGAATTATTGTTACTACGGTTGGCAAAACGCGGGTCCGGGCATTGAAATACCCAGACCCCACCCGACTGTAATTTTTAGATGTCCGGTTTGGGTTTTTTAAGCCTGGCATCGGGCCGGATTTTAATCATTTAGCTGGATTTTGAATTTTTTAATATTATATATGTATAATTTTTTTTGTAATTTTATAAGTTTTAAATTTATTTTAATAAAATTTGATATGAAAATATAAATTTTAAGTGTTTAAAACTTTAGATATATATAATAGATGAGTTAAATAAATATAAATATTTAAATTAATATATGTTTTATAATATTTTTTAATAAAATCTGGATTTTAAATCGGGTTATAAGTTTATCAAGTGATGTCTAAGATCGATCCGACTTCATATCCGGATCAGGTATTATAACACCCGAGTGTAGTTTGGGTCCGAATCGGACGGATATTTTTACAACCCCTAACTGTTATCTTCTTTCGTTTTCGTTTCCACGTTTCAAGATTTTCTAATTATTTAATTATGCTATTTTCTTGTAATAACTAATATGGTACACACACCACACAAGCAATCCCATTAATTACAACTTTCTCATCTTATTTGAATAATTAAGATGTCTTTTTGTGTGCACATGGTCCTTAAGATGATTACGTTGTGGGGGAAAATTGTGATAAAATTTTGGGGTAATACCTATCTTACATTTAATGTAAGATGCATCCTCACACATAAACAGTGTATATATGGGTATATATTATATGTTCATGTGTGAGGATGTATCTTACATTAAATGTAAGATAGGGGATCCAAATTTTCGACAATTAGACTTCGTTTTTTCAGACTGCCGAAAATTGCGGCTATGTGTTCACACTTTATTAATTTAGTTTAACATGCAAAGTTTTTGGGTTGCGTGACACTGGAGACAATTTATATTTAATAGCTGGTTAGACATTTTGCTTGATATTATTTGGACTCGTAGGGGTGTTGAAATTTTTGTTCATAATTTTATAATTCAGATCTTACTGTAATAAGATAGCAATTTTTATTGTGGGTCAGATTCTCTTAATTGATATTTAGTTAAAATATCTCAATAATCCCTATTGGTTAAGTATTTTTAAATTCATATGCTTGATTTTTATTTTTTTAATCTGTGATTCATATGCTTTATTTTATTTTTTTATATTAATATTTAGGGCCTTGATTTTAGTTTGTAAAGTTCAACTCTTTCAATTTGTATTTAAAATTATTGGAGGTGAAAATTAAGTGTAAATATACATTGAGCGTGTGTATAATTTATTGGGAGTATGATAATAATTTATCAAAGATTTTGAGAAAAATACAATTAAATATTAAAAGAATTTTTTTATTTTCAACGGGGACAACTTCAGTCCCCACTAATCCTTAAGTAAATCAGAATGGATAAACTACATTTATGCACATATTATTAATTAGAGAGCTTTTAAGTTACATTTAATATAACTTACACCACTCATATAAACAATAACATTTAACATTCAATATGGGATCTTAAATTTATATGAGTGATGTAAGCTACGTTAAATAGAAACTTAGTATTTGGCTATTAATTAATTATTGTGAATAATATCAATGAAAATCTGAAATCACACGTGCAAATGATTGCCGTCGATTAATGGTGATGATGACATGATTTGAGAGATACATCCAATTTGCTTTTGACTGTTTGACCATAAGCTTCAGACTTCTTTCTTCGGCCGCTTCTTCCAGCCGCTGTCTCCGTGTCACACTGACACATCACATTGCACGCGCATTGAGTTGAAAATATGCAGTTTAATTTTGTATTTAGAAAATATTAAATGTATTGTTTACTTTTCAAACTACATTGGTAATCTTAAAAAGTAATTTTGAGATTGGGAGTATAGACAGAAGTAGGAGCATGTTATTTATTTATATTAGAGTGAGAATGTAGAATAGATATTAAAATCTTATTTATATATTTATTTTGTCTTATATTGAGAGTGAATTATTTCAAATTATAATTTTATCCTTAATTAAAGAATTGTAGTTTTCAATTATAAAGTGAATAAAAAATTTATTTATAAAATAAATCATTTATTTTATTATTAATTTTAATTATATAAATTAATAATTATTATTAATAACGTAAATCACATTTTCTATTAATTTTAATTTTAATTATGTAAATAAAAAATTATCAATAAGGGTAAAACATGAAACATTATTAATTAATATTATAGTACAAAATTATTATTTTCTAAGAATAAACTTTTAATTATTGTTAGTTATTAACATTAAATAAATATAATACTATTAAAATTAAAAAATATATAGTAATATTATTAATTCTCTATGAATATAACAATATTATTTTTAAACAATTTAACTTAGATTAAGTAAATTATTATTTTTAAATAAAGTTAATAATATTATATTTAAATAAGTTTAATATTATTATTTTTAATAAATGTAATACTATTAAATAATATTATAATATTATTATTTAAACAAATATAATATTATTATTTTTAAGCAATGGTAACATTATTTTATTTTAATAAATATAATTATATAACATTTAATAAAGAATGGGTAAAAAAAGAAGAGGTAAGAGTGATAATCTCTCTCCACACTCCAAAAATAAGTGGGACCCACAGAGTTGATTTCCCACTCTTACTTGAGCAAGTAAACACAACATAATATTCTTTATTAATATATGTTAATCAATTTTAACATAATTGAAAAGGACCTATTTGCAAGTATGCTCTCCGAACTTCGTCTTGAATATTAGGATCTAACTTTGAAATTACCGTTTGTAAACTGGGATCCCTTGGAAGATCATGCAAACTAAGTTTAACTTTTTACTTTTGAAGTGCCACTCATTTTTCTTGATGAGATTGCAATTGTTGAATTCTTTCTTAAATATTTATCCATGATTGTTCAAAGAAATATATTTATCGAATAAGTATGATATTTATTGTTCAAGGAAAATTTTCAACATAAATAAAAAGAATATACATGAAAATTACAGTTATGGAACTAGACAAAATATTATGGGCCTTCACTAAAACTTCAAGGCACAGTGTACTGATCTTAATAACTTAATTTGTTTATAAATCTTTTAATAATGACAAAAATTCATATATGGCAACACAAAAATCAAATGTGAATATAAAATAAAATTAGGGGTTTTAAAATGGAAAAAATAATGAAATAAGAAAAAAATTAGAATTAATAAACTTACAATTTTAAAACATCAAACCATACAAATGAAAAAAAGTGAGAATAAATGCACGCACATGGTGAAGCGCACTGCTAATTGCCTAATATGCTATGGAGTCCACACTTTTTATTCCATGGAAGAGGTTTAATTGAATTTTTAATGGATTTCATTTGATAAAGGCAGTTCTCTTGTTGTCTTTATTAATTTTTATGAAATTATAATAGCTAATCAGATTATTTAGAATTAGACATTGAAGTTAGCATTAGCATGAATTTTTTTTAAAAAATTATGTGTGGCACTTTCAAAATTTCGCAATTCACCTGGGGAATTTTATAAATAATAACTCAAATATATTTTTTAAGATAACCATAAAAAAAGATAAGCCAGCTGGGCCTGTGCCCCAGCTACGTCCCCTGCTTGTAATTGTCCTATTTCCTTAATGGATGTATCTTTTAAGCTTTGCATTTAGCATATGAAGTTCGGCGAGAAAAAGTAAACGATCAGGAGCTGGTCTTAAAAGCATGTTGTTTAAGGAATACAATATAAACAGAAATCTTATCTGAGACAATTCATAGAGCTTTCCTCCTTGAGTGAAGAATAGTCATTTAAACTGACATTGTATAGATTTAGAGCAGATCCTTAGAGTGAATGTTTCCTTTCCATTCGATACCCTACACATTTTAGATTTCCTTCAATATATTTTTTATTAGAGACAAATACACTAGTTTTTCATACCACGTCGTGACATTGTTCATAGTATACATCTAAGATGAGATTTATGTAGCTAGCAATCGTGACACTTAGTGTACATGTGTTGAGGTGTGAGCTCTGAAACTGGTTTCGAGAAACTCATCCGACATGTCAGATCGTGATTGGAATAGAATACGACTGGTCGGTTAAGGTCATTCAAAGCCGTATGACAAAGTTGTTTGTTCATACATCTGTGAGTAAGTGAAGCACGTGACCATCACATGTTTACACTTAACCATACGACTTTGCCGAGTGCCGTTTTGGAGCCCTCACTTAACGTGAATCAAACACGTGGCTCAGAGGCTGTTATATTCTGTTACAAGAAGCGGGAAAAATCTGGGTTTTGGTTACAGAGGTTAGCTGACTGGTGGGAGGGAATTCTGGACTCTCTTAAGCGTGTATATATAGCCTTAAGAGATAAGAAATCAACGTGTGTGATGCTTGTAACTTCATCTATAATCTTGTATCTTGTTCTTGGTGATTGAATAAAGATTGTTGCTCTGTTCTTTAGTGGATGTAAGCCATCTCCAGGTTGAACCACTTAAATATGTTTTTCTTTGGTTGCTGTTCTTTAGCTTCTTTTGTGTGTCTTTCATTGTTGCCTAAGCATTTCTTAATCAAGCATCAGAGTGTTTAGATAAATCTTAGGGAATCTTGGTTGATTAAATTCGATCAAGGTATAACAAATTGGTATCAGAGCCCAACAACTCTGATCTTTGGTCCAAGAAATGTCAACCTCTAAGTTTCAAGTAGAGAAATTTACTGGAGAGAATGACTTCCATTTATAGAGGCTCAAGATGAGAGTATTGTTGGTTCACCAAGGGCTTGAAGAAACATTGGGAGATCCAAGATCTGAAAAGAAGCCCAGCAAGCTCAGTGAAGAAGAAATGCAAGATGCATTAGACAAGGCTCATAGCACCTTAATCTTGAGTCTGGGTGATGGAGTTCTGAGGGAAGTGGGGGATGAAACAACTGCTGCAGGCCTCTGGAAGAAATTAGAAGACCTATATATGAAAAAGTCCCTAACCAAGAGACTTTGCACCAAGAAGAGGCTGTATACATTGCAGATGGAAGAGGGTAGCTCTCTAGCAAATCACATTGATAACTTCAACAGGATCATTCTGGATCTTGAAGATATCAATGTGAAACTGGAAGATGAAGACAAGGCAATAATCTTGTCATCATCTCTCCCACCTTCCTATGAACATTTCGTGGACACATTGCTATATGGAAGACAATCAAATGAAATATAAGTGTGCAACCCAAGAGGGGAGGTGAATTGGAATTTTAAGAATTATCCTAGCAAATCCACACAACAAGCAATCTAATTTCTTAATAAAAATTGAAAGCAATAAGTTCAATAAAAGCACAATAATAAATGAGTAAGGGAGAAGAGAAACAAACACACGAATTTTTACGCGGTTCGGCAATCCACGCCTACATCCACGCCTCCAAGCGATCCAAGCTTGAGGATTTCACTATCCGAGCCTTTCCAAGGCTTCAACCGTTTACAATTGACTTCAAGGTGTCAATGAACCTTTACAACAAAGAGATTATCTCTCAATCTCTTCACTCAAGTATCTCACACACTCAAACTCTTACAATTAAGATGAAGAAATAAAGGTTACAACAAAACTCACTCAAAGAGTAAATATTCAAAAATGAAGAACAAGAGATGATTCAATGTTTTGTGATTTGCAAATTGAAAGCTCAAGTTATCTCGTGTACTTTTTGTTTATGCTTGCTAGAGAGCTTGAAAATGAGTTGGATTTGAGTTTATATAGTTTGAACTCAAAAACTAGTCGTTATGCACATTTTGATCATAACCGGCTTGCCGTTTAGGAATCCGGTAAGCCGCTTTTATGTTACTGTTAAGGCAAAAATTTGAATTTCAGAATATTCGGCATGCCGCTTTTCATATCCGGTAAGCCGCTTTTGAAATCTAGATTGCCGCTTTGCGAAATGCGGATAGCCGTTTATGCTCCAGAAGCTTACTGCCCAAAATCTGGTTTGCCATTTACCATATCCAGCTAGCCCCTTGCTACAGCAACTGCTACAGTGAAAATATTTTCTAAATTTATAATTTGACCCTAAAATTTTATAAAACTGTAGTATGGCCCAAAACGTTATGAAAGCTTTCAAATAAGTCCAATTTTAGAATTTTAAATAATACTTTGTCAATCCTAAAACTTTTTGAAATTATAATTTCACCCAAACTATGTGAAATTATAGAATGACCCAAAATATTTAAATAGTTTTAAAGAGGTCCAAATCCGAAATTTAAAACTCTATCAAAGATTTAAAAATACTTTCATTTTAATCCAAAACTCTTTAATTCCATAACATCATTTTCTTATTATAAAAGCACAATTCATAAATCTTTGCTTAATCAACACATGTAGTTTATTATCATCAAAATCAATATCTATAGCCATGTAGACTAACATCAACTTCATATGAGACATCAGAAGATGAGGAAAGAGATGCAGAAGATTCTGATGAAATTTCAAAAAAACAAACGACATTGCATGATTATCAGCTGGCCAGGGATAGAGAAATGAGAGTTATAAGAGCACCAAAGAAGTATGCATATGCAGATATGATTGCATATGCACTGACATCAACTCATGAACTGGACTATAATTAACCTAAAACCTACAAGGAAGCTGTTTCAGGGAAAAATGAAGACCAGTGGTTGAAAGCCATGAAGGAAGAAATGGATTCTTTGTATAAGAATGACACCTGGACACTTGTGAGAAAACCACACAAGAAAAAGGTGGTATGATGCAAATGGGTGTACAAACTCAAGCAATGTATCACAGGAGTGAAACCAGTGAGATTCAAAGCCAAACTTGTTGCAAAGGGCTTCCCTCAAAAAGAGGGGATTGACTTTACTGAGGTATTTTCACCTGTAGAGGCATGCCTCCATAAGAATCATCTTGTCATTGGTGGCTGGAAACAACATGCATTTAGAACAAATAGATGTAAAAACAGCATTCTTACATGGGGAATTACAAGAGTATATAGTAATGGCTCAGCCTGAAGGCTTTACAGATGAATCAAAGGTTGACTGAGTTTGTCATTTAAAGAAATCTCTGTATGGACTTAAACAGTCCCCAAGGCAGTGGTACTTAAGATTTGATAGCTTTATGTTAGAGCAGAAGTTTCAGAGGTGTAACTTGGATTGTTGTGTTTACTTCAGAGCGGATTCAGGCATAATGGTTTACCTGGTATTGTATGTAGATGACATGTTTATTGCCAGTGTGAGCATAAGCTTAATTGAAGACCTGAAACATAAGCTAAAATGAGAGTTTGACATGAAGGATCTTGGTCGAGCAAAGAAAATTCTGGGAATGCAGTTACACAGGGATAGAAAAGCTAGTACTTTGTTTCTCAGTCAGGAAGAATACATCAGAAGGGTAATTGATAAGTTTGGAATGGCAAACTCAAAGCCAGTTCAAACACCCTTAGCTCCTCATTTCATATTATCAGATCAGTTGTGTTAAAAAGCAGAAGCTGAAATATCTGAGATGATGAATATACCTTATACAAGTGATGTAGGCTGCCTAATGTATACTATGGTCTTAACTAGGCCTGATTTATCCTATGATGTGAGTGTTGTAAGCAAGTATATGGCAAACCCTGGAAAGGAACACCGGAGGGCTGTAGAATAGATTCTCATGTACCTAAATGGGATAACAACATATGGTTTAATGTATGGGGGACAAAGACAAGATGACAGTCATATTGTTGGTTATGTGGACTCTGATTATGCTGGGGATCTGGACAGAAGAAGATCACTTACAGGATACCTTTTCACATTCAACAACTGCACTGTCAATTGGAAAGCTCAACTGCAGAGTGTTGTGGCACTTTCAACAATAGAAGTTGAATACACAGCTGCTGCAAAAGCAGTTAAAGAAGCCATCTGGCTGAAAGGAATGCTTAAAGAACTTGGTGTTGATCAGAGGTCAATAATGATAAACTGTGATAGCTAGAGTGCTATATGTTTGAGCAAAAATCAGACACACCATGAAAGGACCAAGCATATCGATATCAAATTGCATTTCATAAGGTTGGAAGTGTTAAAAGCAACAGTGAAGCTGCAGAAGATTCATACAGACAAGAATGTTGCAAATATGCTGACTAAACCAGTTACACTGCTAAGTTTAAGCTTTGCTTAGAATTAGAAGGAATCTGTCAAAAATAAATGACAGATAATTGAAGAGAAGAGTAGCAGATTCATGAGGGTTTCAAGCTCAAGGTGGAGAATGTTGAAGTGTGAGCTCTGAAACAGGTTTCGATAAACTCATTCGACATGTTAGATCGTGATTGGAATAGAATACGACTGGTCAGTTAAGGTCATTCAAAGCCGTATGACAAAGCTGTTTGTTCATACATCTGTGAGTAAGTGAAGCACATGACCATCACATGTTTACACTTAACCATACGACTTTGCCGAGTGCCGTTTTGGAGCCCTCACTTAACGTGAATCAAACACGTGGCTCAGAGGCTGTTATATTCTGTTACAAGAAGCGAGAAAAATCTGGGTTTTGGTTACGGAGGTTAGCTGACTGGTGGGAGGGAATTATGGGCTCTCTTAAGCGTGTATATATAGCCTTAAGCGATAAGAAATCAGCATGTGTGATGCTTGTAACTTCATCTATAATCTTGTATCTTGTTCTTAGTGATTGAATAAAGATTGTTGCTCTGTTCTTCAGTGGATGTAAGCCATCTTCAGGCTGAACCACTTAAATATGTTTTTCTTTGGTTGCTGTTCTTTAGCTTCTTTTGTGTGTCTTTCATTGTTGCTTAACCGTTTCTTAATCAAGCATCAGAGTGTTTAGATAAATCTTGGAGTATCTTGGTTGATTAAATCCGATCAAGGTATAACAACATGAAACTTAGTGTATATTGTAGGTTTCTTCAATAAATTTTTTATTAAAGATAAATACAGTAGTTTTTCAAACCATACCATGACACTGTTCATAGTATAAATCTAAGATGAGATTTGGACTGCACTTTTGATATGATTATTGCCGTGTTTTGTGATTGAGGAGTTGTGACTCGTAATCTATCGAGGAGTGGATATTAATCTTTCGGAGTTATGTAGAGGCACGGTAGTTGGCAATGCACTCCAGTCAAAGGGTAGGGCCGATAGGCTCCTTTGCCGCCGTCCCGGAACTTTCCTTTTGGGATTAGGAGGAAGAGATGCCTTGTTGACTATCTAGGAAAGGAACTGGCAGACGCACACTTAAAACCTTCCAATGCCTTGTTGACTATCTAGGATGCCTTCCTGCGCCGAGCACATGGGCTGGGAGACGATTGAATTTTCAGGCAAATTTGCAGACGTCGTTCAATTTTTCAGCCGACGAAAGTTGTGGATAATTCACCACCAACGTGTAATTTAAACGGCTTCGAAGAAGAAATTAATGTTATCGTATGATATAATTATAAAACGTCAAAAAGTGTAATTAGAAAATTTTGCTACAGTAGAGAGAATAAAAGGTCACAAACTTGCTTTAATTTACACTATGCTTCACGCGGTATACTAGTTAGTGGAAGTTCAGTACGATCACTACTTTATACATGCATTCCTTGAAGCTTATATAAAGTAAATCTCTTTCACTTATGAAACGTTAATTTAAGTATTAATTAATAAATTAATAATGCTTAATTAGAAGGGAGAATAAAAAAACAAACCAAGGGATAGTCCGGAAAGACTATTTGATTGAAATATGGGCCGCCTACCGTGCAATACAGTACCACTGAATTTTGTCTTTTTTCAACAATTACACTACACTACCCTATATTTTATAAGAAAACTGAATAGATACTATAAGTTACAAATTTTTATATATAGGTTATTTTCTCTGGATAAAATCATAAAATGACTTTTGAAAAAAAAATTAACTGTAATTATTATTATTATTTATTAATGTCATTATTATTATATTAATATTAATATTATTAACATTTATTATTTTAATTGTTATGATTGCTTTAATTAGTCATTATTATTATTTATTTATTTTATTACTATGAATATTATTAAAATATATTAAATTTATTATTGAATTATTGTTAATATTATTTTATTAATATTAATATTAATAAAATTTATTAATTTTATTATTCTAATTATTATATTAATACTAATGTTGTCATCGTCATCATCATTAAACTTTATAAATTTTTTTGTTTTGACTTTTAAGTAATACCACTGTCATTATTATTATTTTGCCTTAATTAAGCATTAAATATATTTTAATTATTTTTTAATTTTTATTATAATAAATAAAAATATAAAAATAAAAATAAATTATACTATAAAATTATTTTATTATATCATATTATATTTATTTAAAAATTATTTATATGAAAATAATAATCTAAGCTAATTAATAATAAATTTAAATAATTTTAGTTTAATATTAATACAAAATTAATCCAGTACAAAATAATACCAATTATCAAACGTTGTAAAATACTATTATAATTATTATAATATACTGCTAATGTAATATAATATAATACATGTGCATTACATAATACAATAGAATATAATATAATATAGTGTGCCAAACGGACTTTTAACTTTTTGAGTGATGATGGTGTGGAGGGATGTAGAGAAAGTAAAGATAATTGTGGCAGATCATTTGCAATGGTTGATTAGCTATCACCACAAAGTTTAGGCTAATAAATAAAATTAAGCAACTACCCTATATTTAAAAGAGCATTTAGAAACCAATAAATTTACTATTCAATTATTTTTAATCAAGAATAAATAATAAATTATCATTACAACAAGATTCAAAAGCTCAAATATCTTTAAAAAAAATGATAATTCTCAAGAAACATGAAGCTCAAATGCTTTTGAAATATTCTTAAAAAAAATAAACTAACTTCCTTTCATATTATTCTTTTTTTATCTTTCTATAACTTTGTTGGGCTATATATATATTGATATTTTATAAGTAAATTAACATATTGTATGTATAAATAAACTAACATGTCAACTAATGCTAACAATAAAAATGTAATAAAAAAGTAAAGTTTTGTAATATTAAAATAATAAAATTTTACAACCTAAGACTTTTTACATGTTTCTCATTTTGAAATTTCACCTTTTTTATTTTATAATTTTCTAAAGTATCAAGGTTAATAACCTATGTTCTTAATACATATTCAGTTTATTTATTTTACATTAAATATATAGTAGATAACAAAAAATATTATTTACATTTATCAAATTTTCATGTGTTTAAAAATTTTATGTGATATTACTTTATTATATTAACACCATCAATCATTTTTATGATCAAATTAAGTCAATGAATCAAACTTTAAAAAATTTAAAACAACAGAAGTTATATAAGTGAATATTTAAAACTTTTACCTTTTATGATTTTGTAATAAACATTAGGAACTTAAGTGTTAATAATCAATTGAACACATCCTGGCCGTTGAACACTTTAGCCATTGATCCATTGGCTGAGTTGAAAAAAGACAAAATTTGGGGTACCGTGCAACTGTTGCACGGTAGGCAGACCCTGAAATATGTCTTTCAATGGTGACTATAAAGTACAAGTATATAATTTAATAATTTCAGACAGAACGTTAAATAAAAAACCGCTATATAATTCTGAGTACTGGTAGGAGGATGAAACCCTCGTTCACTTGATGTACCGTCTTCCATCAGGGGCGTTTGAGGATGTTCATATTGATGAAGATGAGAATTTGCTTACAGTAATAAGCAAGGTGCTAGCTAGGGGTGTTTGCCGATTGAATTTTACGGATTGAAAATCAATCCATATCCGATTCATGATTTTGCGAATTATAAATTTTCAATCCAATTAAATCCACGGATTAGTAAAATTTAATTCAAATTCAATCTATATATATGCGGATCAAATGCAAATTTGACCCAATTCATATGCAATCCATTATTTTGCAGATTGGTTTGCAGACTGAAAATTTTTAATTATGCCAATCCACAAACTAACTAAGTAAAAAATTTAATATAAAAATAATTTTACTACCGATCAAATTTAAAATTAAATAAAATTTAAATAAATTAATTGTTTAAATAAAAATAGAAAATACATTTAAAGTTTCAAAACGTAACAGACCAAAACGAAAAAAAAACCTCATTCGTTTAAATCAGTACATGGAAATTAATTATTTAGGAAGCTATATTTGTTTATTTAATTATTTTTTATTTTATATTATTATCGGATAAGATATAATATAATATAATATTAATATAACTATATTTTAACTTATTTATTTACTAGTAAGTACTAATATTATATTTACAAGTTTTATTTTTTACGGATTCGTGGATTTTTACAGATTTACAGAAGTATATCATATCCAATCCATCAATTGTGGATTATTAAATTTTCAATCCAATCAAATTTACCAATCCACGAATCGAATTTCTATAGATCAGACAGATTGAGCGGATCAGATTGAATTCTGAACACCCCTAATGCTAGTAGGAGACACCACCACCCAGTGCCGGAGGAAATCCAACATGCCACCTGGTCTTGACGCGGCTGGGTGTAAGATGCAATCGATGATGGCGTTTCATTATTATTATTATTATTGTTAATTTTGCCCTTTTTCTATTTGATCTTGCATATTGGTGAAAAAGGAATTTGCTTTACTTGGATCCTAAGAAGGGGCAACAATGATCCTGATTCATCTTTTAGATTTCTTTAAAAAGAATATTTCAGTAAAAGAGTGCAGAGTAGGGCACCATCAAAGCATAAAACATTCTAACAGAGGATCAGAAACAAGGTTATAGAAAACAAACCTACCAGTAAACGACAACCACTTTCATTTTTTCTGCAAATTCATCATCTCTCTGAGTTAGGATCCCATATCAACTAGGTACGGGACTAGTTGGTGGTTTATTAACTCCAAGTCATCCTCCTCTTACAAGTCGGTTTTTTGGAGTTACAAGCAATAGGTATCAGAACAGTTCGGTGGCGCAAGCATGATCGGAGAGCATGAAGTGGGTGGCCATTCACTCGACTTTTTGTTTTTTGTTTTCAACCTCCAAAATACATTGATGTCAATGAGGTGCGCTGTCTTGCTGACTTTTTATTGGCCTAGGTAATAAACCTCTCTTTTTTTTTTTTCCTTTGGTGTTCTTTTATATTGATTCTATCATGATACTTTGCTTAAAAAATGGGGAAATTGTCTAATCAAGTCACAATGGTGAGAATCTGCAGTATTATATTAAAGTCTGCTGGAAGGTAGTGTTGAAACTTGGTATTCAAATTCCCAAAATCATTATAGTTTTCAGGTTTGACTAGAGAAAGAAGAAAAGAGTACATCAAACTAAAAGCATAATTACATGGTCACATGATTTCAGTTGCTTAGGCTATATGGGTAGACTTAATGAAAACGACAATGATCATGACTTTGGAAAAGAAGAACTAGCATGAACATTTTGCACTACTGTATTATGTATATAATTCTTTCAAAGTAAAAGACTCTATATATGGAATATTAATATTGAATTGGAGTTAGTTATATACAATATCTTACATGGTATACCATTGTTATTAAATTATGTAAATCAGTTCCTTTGTCCTACATGCCATGGCTAAATACATTTTGATGCTTGTTGCAGACCTATGTGGTTAATTTAGTGAGACCTTGCTAGATCTTGAGCCATTTAATGGGACGTGGCACTTGAGCGAGAACAGAAAACCTCGTGGGCAGTTTGATGTCATTATTATTGCTGGTAATAGTAATAGAGTGCTGCTACTCTTGCTCTTTCTCTCTCAACAGAATTTTATAGACTTAAAATTTTGTTTGTTTATTGCAGTGGCAAAATGTTAAATGGGCTTCGGTATTGGGGGAAAAAAGAGAAAACAGAAGAAAATTTTCAATTTTACCTTCCATCATTTCCTTGGATTCAAGAGTGGCAAAGATTCAAGCTCTGTACAGCAGTACAGGGAAACTGTAAGAGAGATTGTAATATTTTGAAGTTTGAAATTTTGGAAGAAAGCGGCTAGCTGTTTTTAAGAAAGCGGCTAACCGTTTTCATCCAGAGAGCATGTTTTGGCTTCGACTAAAAAACGACTAACTGGATTTTAAGAATCGGCAACCGGTTGTGAACAGATGCCAATTTCAAACCAAATAGTGTCTTTGAAGAAGTACCATTTTTAATGGTTGTAATTTTTCAATGAATAAATGTTATCTTCATTAAATAGACATTCATATTAAATACACACACACACACACACACACTAGATATTACAGATTACATACAAGTTCTTAGAATACAGTCTTATTTACTAGAGATTGTGTTCAGGATTTGTTATATCTTAGGGGTAATTTGCCATTAAACTCTATAGCAAACCAAGAGTAGTGAGGCAAATAAAACCTTAAAGAAAATTGTACAAACACGTCTCAAATCCTATCAAATTTTCTTTGTTCTTTGCCCCCATATTCGTAGACCCACCAACAATCTTTAAGGTTTTATTTTGTTTGCAAATGGAGGCTGAGAAGATTCTGACTTCATTTCTTAATCCTAATATCCATCTCGATCGTTTTGATGGTACTAATTTCACTCGTTGGAAGGAAAAAATTTTCTTTCTTCTTACTGTTCTTAAAATTGCATATATTCTTGATCCAAAATTGGAACCATTTCCAAAGCCAAAAGAAGATGATACCGAAGTTGTTAAGGCTGCAAGGAAACAACGTAAAGATGATGAATTGATGTGTCGAGGTCACATACTCAATACACTTTTTGACAGGCCCTATGATCTTTACAATTCTATGGTTTCTCTAGTGAAAATTTGGAATTCTCTTGAGTACAAACATAAAACAGAGAAAGAATGTACTGATAAATTCTTTATCTTAAAATATTTTGAATTTGTTATAGTAGACACAAAATCCATTCTTGATCAAATACATGAATTACAAATTATAGTTACTAAGCTTCATGAGTTAAAATGAAATTTATGAATCATTTCAAGTTGGGGCTATTATTGCTAAATTGCCTCAAAGTTGGAATGATTATAGAAAGAAACTCATTCATAGTAGAGAGAACATAACTTTAGAAGAATTACAAAAACACTTGGTAATCGAAGAAAAGATCAAGTCTCAAGAATAAAGGACAAGCATGATTCTACTAAGGTTAATGTTGTTGAAGCTAGTGAATTTTCAAAGAATTTCAAAGTTAAGAATGACAAGAAATTCAAGAAGTCCAGCACAGAAAAGTTTTCTGAAAATTGTTTCTTTTGTGACAAGAAAGGTCATCGCCAAAGTGATTGCAGATTCAAGAAGAAAAAGTAAGAAGTGAATTTTTATAAAGCTAATGTTGTTGAAGACAAATCCGAAGAGATTTGTGCTATGGTTTCTGAGATGCAAATAGGCATGATTACCGAAACCAATATGGCTAAAACTAAGCCTTGTGAATGGTGGCTCGATTCGGGTGCAACCATTCATGTTTGTAATGATGAGAAGTTTTTCTTATTGTACAAAGAAGAAATGGAAGGACAAAAGGTTCTCATGGGGAACAATAATGCAGCCATGGTAGCAGGGAAATGAGTTGTTGATATCAACTTTACTTCTGGAAAGAAAGTTACATTGTATAATGTCTTTCATGTACCTTCTATTAAGAAGAATCTTGTTTCTGCTAGTTGCATGTGTAAGCATGGGCTTAAGATTGTGCTTGAGGGTAATACTTGTATTGTTTCAAAGAATGAGATGTTTGTTGGGAAATGGTATTCTTGTGATGGAATGTACAAATTCAGCATTAATAATAATGATATCAACTTACCTTATATTGTTGAGTCTTGTGATGTTTGACATGCTAGATTAGCACATTTGAATTTTAAATATTTAAAATACATGTCTGAGCATGGTTTGATTAATTACAATGATGTTAAAAGTCATAAGTGTGAAATCTGCATCCAAGCTAAATTAACTAAGAAACCTTTTCCTAAAGCCGAACAAAACACTCAAATATTGGATTTAATACATACCGATATTTGTGAGTATAATGATATTTTAACAAGAGAAAGTAAAAGGTAGTTTATCACTTTTATTGATGATTATTCTAGATACACTAATGTGTATTTACTTAGAATAAAATATGAAGTTTTTGATAAATTTAAATTTTCAAAGTTGAAGTTGAGAACCAAAAAGATAAGAAAATCAAAATAGTTCAAAGTGATAGAGGTAGTGAATATTTCTCAATTGAGTTTGATAATTATTCTTCACAATGGAATTATTCACCAAAGATCAGCTCTATTTACTCCTCAACAAAATGATTTAGTTGAAAGGAAAAATAAGATCTTTACGGATATGATAAATTCTATGATCTTTAATGCAAAACTACCAAATAATTTGTAGGGGGAAGCATTACTCACTGTCTATCTCATCATTTACTCAATAATTTTAATTGAGGCTATTTCGATCTACTAAAACTACTATCTCATCTTTTACTTAAAAGTCAATAATCTAACACTAAAATTTTAAAATTACTTTTCACCCCTATCTAAAATACAGATTAGACAATATATTTTATCTTATAGTAAATATGAGATAGTAGTTTTAGTAGATCAAAATAACATCAATTATAGTAGCTTTATAGATAATAAGAATTATAAGTTTCAATAATTTTATATAATAAGCCTCAATTAAAATATAATAATTTTAAAATTCTTAAAAAAATTTATTATCTCTCTCTCCTTTTTCTTTATCTCCTTCTCAATCAATCAGTCCTTCTTTAAATCTTAATTTATTCATTCTCAATAATTTTTACACTCAAATGTTTATCTTATGTTAACAACACGAAATAAAAAGACTATGTCAGAAGCCTTAAAAGTCAGTTAATCTTAATTTTTTATTTGAAAGATAATTCTCCCATAATCCATTAATTTAAGTTATTATTCATTCTTTACAATTTTAAATTTAAGTTTCACTCTTTACAACTTTAAATTTAAGTAACATAATAAATATTATACAATTTTTTTGTTTTCACATTAAGTAAATAATTGAGATTATATTTTTCTAAATATTATCTCAGCTCCATATATTACATAATTTCAAATTTGATATAGAAATCTATTATTTTGAAAATATCATTTATAAACTCTATAATGAAACTTAAATTACTATTCAAGTACTTATTTAATATTTATTTATTTATTATTTTAATATTGTCAAAACTTATATAAAACTTTGTCCAATCCTATATTAAACTAAACACAAGATAACAATATTATAATCCAATATGTATTTTAAGTAAATGGATGTGGAAAGTATTTTAGCAAGTTAAAATAACCCATCCACATTTTTAATACTTAATTGTGTTTATTTATTAAATTACCCTTGATCCATATAAAGATAATAAAATATTTTAGTGGACTTATGTGTAAAAATTTTGAAAACTAACATTTTCTTATAATTTTTGAAAAAAAAAAAAGGGCATGCAACGTTAATAATCAAGTAATTTAATCCATGCTGTCGGAATAACTTTTGCAACTAGAATATGATCTTCTCATGAGCTGAGTTCTATTGAATTTTTAAAGATCTTCTGTCATGTATTTTTTAGTGGTAGTGTATGGATAAAATTTAATTTTTTTATTTATTAACTACTAATTAACAATTAAATTATTTACTCAGAATATGATCAGATTAGTCATTTAAAACTCTTAAGTTGAATCTTATCGTTGGATCACAAAAAAAATGAAAAATAGGATACTAAATCACGGTTGCATAGTAACTGAACCCTACAATTTTATATATTTTTAGAATAAAAACCTTAAATCCGCACCACTTAAGTTTTTCTCCAATTAATGATGGGTTCCTGTTCCTGATAAAGCCTTCTGGGATTTCCTTACCCTTGGTTGACGTGGCAAAATTTTGTTTGTTTCATGAACAGTTCATAGCAAGAAGAACAGCCACTTTTGACTTTTTAGAAGGAAATAAAATATGATATGATATAATTATAAAACGTCAAAAAGTGTAATTAGAAAATTTTGCTAAAGTGGAGAGAGAATAAAAAGTCACAAATTTGTTTTAATTTACTCTATACCTCACGCGGTATATTAGCTAGTGGAAATTCAGTATGATGACTACGTTATATATGCATTGCTTGAAGCTTATATAAAGTAAATCTCTTTCGCTTATCAAATTTTAAGTATTAATTAATAAATTAATAATGCTTAATGAGAGAAGAAAAAAAGGAAGGACAGTCCGGAAAGATGGTTTGATTAAAATATGTTCTTAAATTCTACTAAAAGTTCAATAGTGAATATAAAGCATAAATATATAATTTAATAATTTTCAAATATAATATTCTTTTTTTAATAAGATTGGCTCATATTAAACTCTTTATTATTAATCTATATTTCATAAAATACAAACTCTTTATTATTAATCTATAGTAAACTCATGTTTCTTTCTATACACATTTGGCCTCCGTGTAAAAAGCAGCTTTCTGCGCGTAAATATTGTGTTAATTTAGTGCATAATCTTAAGCAACATCTTTGATTTGCTATTGTGTTGATTATCTATGTTGATTTCCCTATTATCATATCATGTGTACTCTCTCATACATAATAAATTATTAAATCAGTGGTTTATTCTTAATAAGTTTTCTAGCATTAATTTGGGTGAAGGGAGACACAATAGATATAATTGCACATGACTTGAAGTATAGTACGAAATGGTTTCTTTGAGGATTTTGTTTTTATGTTGTTTTATATGCTTGTGAAAAATCCAAAACTGAGATGCCGCAGATGAAGCAGTCGGTAGGTACTATTAGGAATTTGAGTTGGTATTTGAAAATATTAATATCCAACATTGGTTAGATAAAAAAACACAAATTGATTTGTTTATAGAAACTAGATATGCTGTGGTAACAAGGCCCCGTGAACAAAACCAAGCATAACTAAAGACCAAAAAGGCCACTATAAAGAAATACAAAAAGTAAGCTAACTTCAGACCTCAAAGCCTCAAATTAGCAATTAGCAATCAGCAATGGTGTCACAATCAGCTTACCTCAATTAGTCAGCAACCTTCAATTACCGGTTATCAGACCTTCAGACCTCAAAGCAGTATCACAAAAAGTTCTCTTCAGACCTCAAAGCCTCAATTAGCAATCAGCAATGGTGTCACAATCAGCTTACCTCACCTCACCAACCTCCAATTACCGGTCATCAGACCTTGAATTTCCCGACGGACCTTCAATTACCGGTTGCCTCAAAGCAATCAGTATCAAAGCCTCAATTAGCAATCAGCAATGGTGTCGCAATCAGCTTACCTCACCTCAGCAACCTCCAATTACTGGTCATCAGACCTTGAATATCCGGACGGACCTTCAATTACTGGTTGCCTCAAAGCAATCAGTATCAAAGCTCAATTAGCAACCATTTCCGGACGGACCTTCAATTACTGCCTATAAATTCCCCCTCAATTCCCTCTCAAACCCATCAGACCTCAAAGCCAATTCCCAATTTCGCAGATACTATAAAGAAATACTTCTTTAGTTGAAGCCTCAAAGAAACCCAGAAACCCTTCAATTCAAACCTCAAAAATTGTGCCTCGGAAACGAACCATATCAGCCCTCTGTTTTCTGGGATGAGGATGAGAACGTCGTTCACGTCAAGTGCCCTCTTCCCTCACCGACGAAGCGAGAGGATGCGAAGGTTGAGATTGATGAACATGGGAAATTGCTTATACAAATAAGCAAAGTGGTAGGTTCACATAGTGATCCGCTCTCTTCAGCTTCTTCCTGGATGATCAGATTCGGATTCTGTCTCCTAAGCTTCCTGAAGAAAAAGGAAGGAGACACCATCAGCCAGATAGGCCCGATGGAATTCAACTTACTAGAGGGCCTTAACACGAATGACTTCGAGACTGCGGTCGATGACGAGGGGTTGCTATCTCTCACTTTCAAAAAGCTCGTGCAGCGCTCTGTGTTCTGGGACGAGGATGAAAACCTCGTTCACTTCAACTACCGTCTTCCATCAGGGACGAAACGAGAGGATGTGAAGGTTGAGATTGATGAAGACGGCAAATTGCTTATAACAATACTAAGCAAGGTGGCAGCTGCACAAAATGATTCCTCCATGATCATATCCTCTCTCTTCAGTTTCCTGAAGAAAAAGGAAGGAGACACCACCAGCCAGATAATCCAGATGGAATTCAACTTGCCAGCGGGTCTTAACCCAAATGGCTTCAAGACTGCGATCGTTGACGAGGGCTTGCTAACTCTCACTAAACTCAAGCCGGAGAAGAAAAAGCTGGGGCCAATAGCGAAGAAGACGCTGGGATGTTTGGCTGATGCTGCTCTTATGCTGATATGTGGGGAGATAAGTGATGCGATTTGTCCAGGAGACTGCTAACAAGCTGCTGGTGTCAAGTAGGCATTTCCATAGTCTAGACCAGGTGTTAGTCAATTTCCGTCTTGCGTAGTGTTGTATCTCCTTTGTTTCAGTGAAATAAAAACTGATAAACGTTGTTGAGCGAAAAATAAATGCATTTTTTTTTTAAATGGCGTTGAATAATTTTTTTTTTTTTTTTTGATAAAAGAAGGCATGTTTTCATGGTGTTGCATATTAAAAAAAAAAAAGAACAAGGCCTGTTTTCATGCATACGTGCAGCTACAAGATAAAGGAGTAACTGGAGATCGGTCAGGTGAGGCAATCATGCTACAGAATCTGCAAGAAAGCGAGATCTATCTTTTTTTAACCGCTAGCGGTTGGATCAATCTGCAAGATACGGTAATGGTGTGGGGCCAACGCTTGAGCCAGAGCCCCACTTTTCTCCTTTAACAACCGCTCATTTCAGCGCAATAGAGAGTAGGGTGATGCTAAGTTACAGTATCTGTACCTTACGGCCACCTGCCACCCCTGCACAGTAAGATGAAAAGCGGACTCAAGTGGGGTTCACGGACATTTTGTGAGGGTGCTGTAAGGTACAGAGACTGTACCGTAGCATTCTCCGAAAGGGCACTTTTGAAGATAAGAACGAGATGACAGAGAAAATAAAATGACCCATGTGATGTCCACAGAAAATTTACACCAAATTCTCAGGTCTCTGCAGAGACACACGCGCAAATATTTCAAGATCATGGCAACTTCTGCAACTCATTCCTTGAGCTTCAAGCTGGCCATCGAAGGAATAACTGGGTATTATGTTACAATAAAGATTACCTTCACCGAACTGAAGCCGGAGAAAAAGGCGGTGTCAAGATCAAAGAAGATCCCGCGAGGTTTGGCTGAAGCAGTGCCTGTTTGTTTCTTGATAGGTTACCAGATAAGTTGGGGAGACTACTAATTAGCTGGTGTCAGGTAAGGTATTTGCTAACATCATGATCATGTATGGGGCGTCATACTCTTCTATGTTGTTCTGTTGTTTATGTATTAGTATTTGAAAATAACTCTGGAGTAGCTTAATTAATGGATCTATCTTTTAAGAGCTGCACTTGGCATATGAAGTTTATTGTGTGGCAGCAAATCAAGAGTTGGTCTTAAAAGCATCATGTTCAAGGAGTACAATACAAACAGTAAAAACTATTTGAGACAATTAATTAATGCGGCTTCTCTTTGAGTGAAAAATTAATCCATCTTTCGTTCGTTTTAGCAAGTGTTTCTTAATGTTATTTTTTTTCCTTTTTGCCCTTTTCCTATTTTAGCTTCCACAAATTGGGAATTAGTTATTATTGATTTGGTGAAAAGGGAATTTGCTTTATTTGGATCCTAAGAGGGGGCAATCGTGATCCTGATTCATTTTTCAGATTTCTTCAAAAAGAATGTTTCAGTAAAAGAGCGCAGAGGGCGCCATCAAAGTATAAAACATAGGATAAGAAACAAGGTTATATAAAAAAACAAACCTATCAGTAAATGACGACCAATTTCATTTCCTCCGCAGCTTCATCTTCTCTGATTCCTTTTTTTGGATTCCACATTGACTAGGTTTGGGACTGGTTGGTAGTTTATTAACCCCAATGTACCCTCCCTTCACAGGTTGGTCTTTAAGATTGAGTTCTACCTTGTGGGTTTGTAACAATTGATATAAGAGTAGTTCGGGAACGTTCATTCTGCTTTGCCATATCCATATAATTATTTAGAATGATCGGTCCTCAACCACTAATTTTTTATCAAGCATGTTGCTCAATTCTTTACTCTGAATGATTCTCTGTATGGTAAGTGAGTTGATGGTTGGTTGGAGAGAATCGGAGAGCTTGAAGTGGGTGGCCAATTCACTCATTTTTTTCTTCACGTCCAAAATACATTGGTGTTAGTGGGATGTGCTCTCTCGCTGACTTTTTATTGGCCCAGGTGGCAATTTTTTATTTTATTTTATGTTTTTTGTTGTTGATTCTATCATGCTTCTTAGCTTAAAAAATGGGGAAATTGTCTAATTAAGTCACAGTGTTAATAATCTGTGGTATTGTTTTGAAGTTTGCTGGAAGGTAGTGTTGAAACTTGGGTATTCAAATTCCGAAAATCATTATAGTTTTGATGTTCAACCAGAGAAGGAAGATAAGAGTATATCAAATAAAAACCGCAATTACATGATCACATTCTAAAGCAACAATTGTATGATCACATTATTTCAGTTGCTTAGGCTATATGGGTTGACTTAATGAAATAGTGACGATAATGATCATAACGGAGGAAAAGAAGAACAAGTATGAACATTTTGCACCACTGTATTATGGATATAATTCGTTCGAAGTAAAAGGCTCTATATATGGAATATTAATATTGAATTGGAGTTAGTTATATACAACGTCTTACATGGTATGCCATTATTATTAAATTATGTAAATCAGTTCCTTTGTCCTTCATGCCATGGCTAAATACATTTTCATGCTTGTTGCAGACCTCTTTGGTTAATGTAGTGAGACCTTGCTTGATCTTGAGTCATTTAATGGGATGTTGCACTTGAGTGAGAACGGAAAACCTCGTGGGCAGTTTGATGCAATTATTATTTCTCGTATTGGTGATACAGTGCTGCTACCTTTGCTTCCTCTCTCAGCAGAAGTTAATAATCTTAAAATTTTGCATTAAGAAAATGCATGTTTTTTATATTGCAGTGGCAAAATGTTAAAAGGGCTTCACTATTTGGGGGGGGGGGTTGAATGAATAAGAAAATAAAAGAAAATTTTCAATTTTACATTCCATCATTACCTCGGATTCAGGAGTGGAAAGGTTCAAGTTTTGTACAGCTGCAGGGGAACCCTCTGCAAATCCAAACCCCTGTGAAAGGGATCCCACTTCATGACAATATTTGTGGGTTTCGAGTTGGAATAGTCTGGCAGGTTAGAAGTTGTTTCAATTAATTATCTATAACATACAAGTTGTGTTACATTATATGACCATATAATGATTCATTGTGGGATACTAGGACATCAAAAAGAGCTCAAAATTTCAGACAGATTTTCTCCCTAAATTTGGTGAAAGACTGATGGATGGATTAGAACTAAGTTTCATAGCAATTTGTAGCTGTAAACATCTAGAAGGCTGGGACTAAATGCCATTTGATTAGGTTAGAATAATATGAGCTGAGCTTATAATCTTTGTCATTCATTCAATTGCTTTTTTAGATGTCCACAATTCATCATGTTGATAATATCCAATTGGTGCCTGGTAAATTTCCTTTATGACTATGATATAGGGTGTTATGGAAGAGATGAGAACATCCATTGTAAATTAGCTAGAATAGGTTCCAGATCAAAAAGACAAGTTTATGCCTGTTTCCTTTCTGTTTCATCAGTTGATTATAGACTGTTAATTACCTATGCCCTTTTCTGTTTCGGCTTTGCTTTAAAGTAATAATACCCAGACATAATGATAGGAAAATGTGCAGGTCGGTTGTTGATTCATCTTGTGTACCTCTAATAGCCAAAAAAATGAAGGTATATATCCTTTGAAATATTCAGTTTGTTTAGTGTTATCTAAACTATGCTTTGTTCAGTCAACCATTCCTAAATTGTTTTTGAAGCTTCATGTTGCGTTTATCCAGTTTGTAAAGCCTGGAACTAAGTTCCATGTGGACACTTCTTGCGGCATCTGAGGATCCCCTTCTGCTAGGTAGTGCAGCATCATTTAAGGCGCCTTTGTTAATGGTGTTGATTCTTTCTCATGGACGGCAAATAACTCAGCGAAGCTTTATGGTTCCCAAAGTGATGGTCCTCATTGTTGGACCTTTTTCAGCGCTGCAGCTTATGGAAAATGAAACAAGGTTCCGCAGATCTGTTTGTGCATAAATGTGTGTCTTGTTTAATTACTTGTTTTTACATGATTTGTTATAGAATTGCTGAACTCGACTGTTAACTAAAGCCAATTAATCAAGTCGAATTGATAAAGAATAGCCAATTACGAAGAACACTGAGCTGAACAGTTAGAGATCAATTTAACCAAGAACAGACGAATAATGAAGAACAGCACTCAAGGATTATGTGGTTCAGTACCAAGATACCCATATAAGCCAACTGGGCTTAAAGCTTTTATATAAGCTTTTAAAAGTGCATATTGTTCAAATACAAAAAGTAAAATCATTTGAGACAATTCATATGGCTTCCCTTGAGTGAAAAATAGTCATATTACTATTTAAACTGACATGATCTGTTCTTCCAGTTTATTCAAAGAATTATGAGAAGAACCTTAGGTATGTTAACTAAAAAATGCCCAAAATGGACTATTCATATTCATGCCATTGAATCCTAGGTATGTTAATTTTTAACTCCAATTAAATGCTCTAATTTTCTTCACCCTTTTTAGCGTGTGTTCCATAATTCATGCTTTCTTCTTCCCCTTTTAATTTTTTCTTCTTCTTCTGTTTTAGCTTCCATAATATTAGGAATTAGTTGTTATTGATTTCAGAGAAAGGAATTGTTCTATTTAGATCCTAAGAGGGGCAGTCCTGATCCTGATTATGTACTCATTTCCATTCGACACCATTCATATTTATAGGTTTCTTCAATATATTTTAAAGATAACTACTGTAGTTATTTCATACAATGCCATGACACTATCGACAGCATATGATAAATAGTAAAGAAAAATGACATTATAGATCTAAGATGAGATTTGCGGAGTAAAATAAATTACTTTACCTAAATGCAGTGTGGCTATTACTTGAACTAAAACAAATGAGATTTGTCACTAAGTTTTTGGTTTTTAACTGTGACTAGACCCCGCAACAACTAGGAAATGTAGAGTGTGACTATTATGTCATGGGTTACAAGGAGTACATAATCGCAGACTTTGGTTTGCTAATGAACAGTGTTATTGATAATTAAATAATATCACAGGTTTGTTTTATAGTATATACGTGGCATTGTGTTGGAAGTTTGACGACATTGATTTTATGGTTAACACTTCAATAGGACACGTACGCTCGTGCTGAAATAAAAGGTTCCTATGGAGGGGGCTAATCATTTTTCTAAAATCATTGTCGCATCATCAAAATGGTTAGTATAAATACGAAACGTTACGTGCACCTTATTATTACTTCTAATTAAGAGTTTGGTGAAATTTGAGTTGTATTGTGAAACAGTAATGTTTGACTTGATGTTGTGATGCCATTTTTAGTTCTTACAGGAATGAGTTGATGTCGTTATCTGTGTGAATATTTTTAGCTCTTGCGATAATGCTATTTGATTTCTGATAATTAGTGATTGGGCTTGGAAAGTGAAACAAGGTTTTGCAGTCAGTTCATAAATAAATACATGTTTACATTCACACACGTTTTTAATCAATTGCTTAGGGCACTAGCATAGTAGAATAGATTCACACTTTAGCTTGAATTCCCAAGCTATTGAAGCAGGCTACAATGAGTTCAGTTTTATGTGCATATTTATTTAGACTTGGTTGTAAATATTAGCTTGATTTTCTGCCTTATACTTTGAATCAATACAACATTTCAATTTTACAGCAGAGATTTATGTTGCTATTTAGCTTCAGTAAATATCAGACAAGGAATTTCAAACATAAACTCGAAGCTTGATTATTCATATATAAATAATGTGATCTATGTCGATTGCAGATGATTTAGGAAGTGGTGGAGTTCATACTGAGGTGTTAACATGGACAAAATTGTTGTTTCGGCTGACATATTGTTAGCTTAAGCAATAGTAATGAACTTGAGGTGGCATTTTTTGAAGTCTTTTGTTTATATATAAGTTGTATCGAGTCTCTCTCGATATTCTTTACTCTAATTTTGATAATTGCATCATAATTTTAACATCTGTGTTCCATAATATAACTCTGTGCATTACTTCATTTTTTGGCACCTTTGGATTCCCTGTATCTTGAATCAAAACTTTGTTGCTGCAGGTTCAATATTCTGGACTTCTTTTGTTGAGGGGCTGCCCTTCTGAGAATCTGTTTTCAGTTATCGCTTACCCCTTCTAATAGGTTGGAAACCAAATGTGGTTTTTGCATGTTCATAGACTTGCAGTGTAATTTGTTTATCATGTTTCGTTAATACAAACTTCAAAGCCGAAAAACACAAAACAAGCGAAACAACTATTTATTCCAAGTGTATATTATCTATCTTGGACAGCATTGAATTTTTATTTCTCCCCCACCCAAAATGTTACTATTGCCACATTTATAATCTTAAAGTCTATTAGGGATCTAGATGTATACACTTAGTAGTATGATCAAAAAGTCTATCGAGCAATAACTTGAAAGTATGTTTCTACTAATATTTGGGAAGCGTGTCTTATATGTCTTGGATAGCATTGAACTTTCCTTACTGTTTCTTTTTTCAAAATTATTACAATTTACACATATATTTCAATCTAAAATTTGTTGAAATTCTTGATACAAATACTTCAAAGAGTACAATCTAAAAGTTCATTGAACCGTTTACTTAAAATTAATCTCAGCAAGAAAAGAAAGATTTTTGATAATTGCAACCATGGAAGTTTCGTAAGCAGCGGCGAGTTATTAGAGCATGTCCAAAAGGCTCTATAAATTTTATTATTTAAATATTCATTTGTTTACCTATTTGGCAAATAGATGAGCAAAAAAAGATATCGTTCTCCAAAAGACTCTTCAAATAGAAATGAATTAATATTATTTTAATTAAATAACTATTTTTAAAGGAAAAGTCAATAGTAATTAAAGCATATTTCTCTTTTTCTTCAACAAAAAGTAATAAAATATAAATTGAAGAGGGAGAATATAACTCTTCAAATTTGAAGAGAGATGATCATTTCTTATTTGAAGAATCTAGTGTCTTTTAGAGTCTTAAATGTTGATGTAATTCTTCAAATAAGTAATAAAATTTTATTTGAAGAGTCTTTTGGTGATGCTCTTAGCGAGATAATTTAAATATCTTCTACTTGCATATGTACAATTAATCGATGTTATTCATCCCTGATCAATCAAATTAAGGTTCAAATTAACTAACTTGGTACCACTCTTGTTTGACGCGCCGGAATCTCGTCCCTGGAAGAATCAGGTCATTACGCTGCCGAATGATTTCTCTGGTTTCAGGATCTTCAATGGTGAACAACAATTAATCGATAAGCGAGCTAATGCAAAGTTTCCACCAATAAAGAGCAAGCCGGAAGTCCATGGAAGGTCTTCAAAAATTCTTTCAATATACAGTATACAGCATCATTGTTACTACTTTTAATTTGGTTTGAATATAATGTAAAACAACAAAGAGAATCATATATTGGAGGAAAAAAATAAATAAATTACTACTTTTATTATGTGCAGATTTTAAAACACAAAAAAAAAATCATTAGATTTGAATCCAATTCTCCAAACTAGGATCCCGAATTTATCTAAGATATGGAACCTATATAAATATATAAAATAAAGTCATTGTCCTTTGCAGGCGCTCTCTTTTTTTTTTTCGTCCAGATGCAGTTTAATAGTTAATTAAAATAACTATAAAATTACATGGTTTAGGTTCCGTTTAGTACAACTTTTTAAATAAAATTTATTTAAGTATAGTTTTTATTAGTAGATTTTTTATAAATAGAACTTTTACAAAAAAAAAACTTTAGTTGTTTGGTTGTCAATAAGAGTTTTTATTAAAATTTTATGAAATTACTTTAATAGACAAACTTTTTAAAGTTATATTATGAAAATAATAAAATTAAATATGTAGACGATATTTTAAATATTTTAACATTTAAAAATAAATTTTCAACCTCTATTCACAAAAGTCTAAAATTTAAGCTTTTACTAGTAGAGGCAAAATAGCTTATTTAAGCTTCAAATGCTCTATTAGGAAAACAACCAAACAATAACAAAAATTATGATAAGAGCTTATGGAATTAAATAAGCATTTATAACCATTAAATAAGTCGTACCAAACAAACACTTAATAGTGAATTGAAAGTTTACTCTATTAAATTATATAGTTTAATGAGGGGCCCGCATAAAAAAAAAATGAAGGTGCCAATATATGTATGTGTGTGTATTAGTTGTCTGATATTAAATAATTAACCTCCTTGCTGATGGACAAAGTCAAAATTATATTTTACCACTCTCTTCTAATTTAAAATGGTAAATTACTCATGTAATTGTTTTGAAAAAACAAATTAAGGCAGCTAATAATCGTTGGAAAATAAATTGGTAGGCTTAATTTCATCCAACTTCATTAATTGATACAAAAGAATACAACAAAGAGCAACCTTGACACAGTGAGTTGAACATGACATGCGTTTTTTATTTACACCAATATTTTCAAGCCTAATAGTGGACTGGACATAAAAATAAATTAAGCCCTGTTAATTTTTCTAAATCAATGTGAAAAAAACAAATTTCATTTGCTAAAGCTAAAAGGCCGACCAAGTTTATATTATGGGATTTCGACTTCCCGATCCTTTCTAGGCTTTGGGAGCACATTCCTCCCCACAAATTCGATATCTAGGACAACTGACTAAAGAGCTCTGTTTACATTCTTCTCCTTAATTTTCTTTCTTTCTTTCTTTCTTTTTTTTTTTTTTTTAAAATAATGAATGAAGTGGAGCTTTCTGGGTCGTCAGAATGGAGAATTATTTGTCTCCAATTATTATTATTTTTTGCCCTTTTTTGAAGTCAGTTGATTCCACGCTGCGGCTGCAATCTTCTTCGCTATGATTCTAATACGGTCTTCTCTTCATTTCTCTTTCTCTTTCTGTTTGAATAAGAGACGAATTATTAACATGACACACGTCCCGTCAACTGATGACGTGTTGTTTGACGATTGCGTTTTATTTAATTATAAATTAAAAATTTGAAAGAAAGAGAAATAGTGAGTGAACGGGCAGTTTTGTCTGACATAGTAATAGCTTAAGCAATACAATGAACTTGAGGTGGCAGTTTTTGAAATATTTTATATATAAATAAGTTGTATCGAGTCTCTCGAGACATTCTTTCTTCTAATTTTGATCATTGCATCATAATCCTGCATCTGTGTTCATAATATAACTTTGTGCATTACTTCATTTTTTGGCACCTTTGGATTCCTTGTATCTTGAATCAAAACTTAATTGCAGGTTCTAGCATGTACTTTTGTGTTTTTGATGTGGGTTATGTTTGTATTTGATGAGAGTATATGCTTATTTAATGGTAATTGAAAAAATTTGATTTAAAACAGTCTAGCATGTGTTGTTTTACATTGAATACTGTTTTCGTGAAAAGGGTTTTGTATATCGTTCATTGCCTGTAGCTATTGTGATAGACAGTGTGTATGCACCTTTGGCAAGCTCAACTCTTTTTGGAATCCATTATTGATTTGATTATTAAGCATGTTTAGAATTGGGTTGTAGTGATTTTTAAGCTGTACGTAGTTGTTGAGGAATGAAATTAAAACATTAGCTGCTAAATAAAGTGGGGGTTTATCAAATATTTTGGTCAACCACATCCATGTAATTATTTTTTATTCTTTCTTTTTAACAATGTGCTTTGCTGTATCAGGAGAATCCTAGTCCGGAAGGAAGAATGGGAGAACCAGAATGATTGGTCCTCAACCACTGATATTTGATCATGCTGCTCAAATCTTTACTGTGAATCATTCTCGGTTTGGTGAGTTGGTTGATGGTTAGTCGCAGAAATGTTTGGTACGACCATGGGAAGGTGTGATTGGAGAGTTGATGTAGGTAGATGTAACAAAATGAATAAACGAATCGAGTTTGAATCGAATCGTAAACAAATTAGGTCAGAACTGTGCAGATTTGGATTCGTTTTTTTATTAAACAAATTAAAATCTCAGGATTTAGATTTAATTTATTTATTAAACGAATATTCGGTTTGATTCGTTTAATTTATTTAGTAGAATTAATAAACGAATTGAATTGAATTTAAATTTGTTTACTATTCATTCATTTATCATATAACAAATTAATAATGAATCGAACTGAATATGAATTCGTTTACAAAAATATAATTAATAAACAAAAATTAAGCAACACAAATTATAAAAAAAGACTACAAATTTAACATCCTACAAAATGCAAACTTATTATTATTTATTATTACTATAATACCTTCAAATTTTAAATTTTTTTCATGTGAATATTGAAAGATAAATAAGTAATTTAAACGGATAATAAACGAATGAATCGTATTCAATTCATTTATGTTCCATTTATTAAAAAAATACTAAATGAATAAATATCCTCAAGCCTAAATTCGATTTTCTAATTAGTGAATCGAATCAAATTCACCCATTTATAACGTAATCATTTATTTTTCAAAGGCAAACTCATTTAATTAGCATCGAATTGAATGGAAAATTCATTCCATTGTCTTCTTTACCTCCAAAATAAATTGGTGTTAATGGAATGCACTCTCTTGCTGACTCTTTATTGGCCTTGGTAACAAATCTTTGTTTTGCTTTTGTGTTCCTTTCTTGTCGATTCTACCATGCTTCTTTGCATCAAAAGGGGGAAAATTGTCTAATTAAATCACAATGGTAAGAAACTGAAGTATTGTTTTGAAGTTTGCTGGAAGGTGGTGTAGCTGCTTGGGTATTCCAAGTCCCAAAATCTTTATATTTTTCAGGTTTGACAGGAGAAGGAAGATAAGAGTGTATGAAACTAAAAGCTACAATTATATGGTCACATGATTTCAATTGCTTTGGCTGCATTGCTAGACTTAATGAAGCAGTGCTGATAATGATCATAACTGAGGAAAAGAATAACCAGCATGAACATTTTGCACTGACACGGTGAGAGTATAAGATTGAACACTTAATGAGAGAGCATATATATATATATATATATATAGAGAGAGAGAGAGAGAGAGGGGGGGGGGGGGGATTCTTGCGCCATTAGTGAGGAACTGGTGAATTAGGAAGTTGATTTTATTGTTGAAATTTCTTTGTAAAGAATGTAAGTTTGAGTGGGGATTTCTTGTCAGAATTTTTGAAGATTGAGCAGCTTTATTGAAGCCAGGAGCAATCTTCTACCAAGCAAAGCTGTGCGATCTCAACTTTGAAAATATGTTGTACAAAATTATCTGGTCACATTCCTAAGTTTGTTTTCTTTGATTACAGTTGTCATAATTCCAAGATGCACATACTCGAGAGAATAACAAACAATATACCAAGATATATAATTGTTCCACTCTTATTTATGAAAATGGCACAAAGGCACAAATTATAATATAGTGGGTGGAAAAAAATAATTGTTATCACAAAAACGACTTTAAGATTTTTAATTAATTTGTAAAGATTGACACAAAAAATCTTTGTATGGACTTTGTGCAGTCTTCGTTTAAGTGTCTGCTTGTTACATGGGGAAGAAGAGCCTTTTCAGAAGGTGGGGAAGGGAAACATAGAATATCAGAAGGGACCAGCAATGTTGCAGCAGGCAAGCCTTCGAGTTCCGAATGAGCGGTGCTAGCGTCATTTGCTTTTGACGCAGCCGCTGCTTCAAATGGGGACACCTAACCCTCTGTTTTTTTTTCTTAATCACTTGCAATTTGTGATTGAAAAACCCTCATTCTTTATGCTTAATTACTATATTACCATTTCCTTCAGTTTTTTTTTTGGAAAAAATTACATTTATTTAAAGTTTAAATTGACTACAATGTTTGCTTAATATGACAGTAACAATGTTACGCAAATATTTCTTACTCAAAATTTTATTTTTCTGAGATAAGATTCAAATAATAATAATAATAAATATCAATACACCATTATTATTTTTTCACTTCTTATTTTAGCCCCTCTCTTTATTATGATTTTTACAAATAATTTGATACTTTTTGTGAAATTAATAGGTCCTCTTAATTATTAGTGGAGTAGATTTAACTAGTTTAAGTTTTGATTTAAATATTCAAAATGCTTTGGATAATCGATTTAGGAGATTCAAATAAATTTTTTACTATAAATATCAATATTTTTATCAAGTAATTTAGTGACTTATAATGAAAAGTACTTTTTACTTGTGCAATTTTTTAATAAATTTAATCTGGTACTGACTTCATATTTTTATTCATAAATATCTTTTCTTTTTGGTTAATTGTTTGTCTCAGGAAATAGATTAAACAAATATATAAAGGTGTTTGTGTTATAAAGGGTGTTATTGATAATCATACTAATAGCAAAAACTGAAACTATTTTTTTGAGATAAAGTTGAGTTCTTATCAATCTTCAAAGTTGTTTGTTAGTTTCGTCAATGAGTTTAATTGGTTTAGAAAATTATTTGAAGGTAATAGAATTACATTTATACTTTATGGTTCAATGGGAAGCCACCAAAGCTATTTATCATTTGAGTGAAAAATTAACAGTCTTTCACTCACTGTGTCGATTAATACACTCATTATTCTTAAATTATCTTAACACTCCCAAAATATTTTTTATGTTAAATTAATTTGTAATATGTTAATTTTATATTGTAGATATATTTTAATAATAGTAAGGAGTTGGAACTGGAAGCACGAACAAAGAAGAATTATTGTAGCCATTTGAAAACATTATTGAGCAGATTTAATAAAAAAATAAAAAAATAAAGTGAGCAATCATGTTTGTAATGGTTAGGAGGCCATTATGCCGCCTGACCATCACCATGTTTTACTTGTTTGTTTGTGTGATAATAATAAAACAAAAGAAGTTAAAGCTGAAGATCGCCTATAAATAGGATGAACTTCTGCGGAGGGGGGACGAAGAACCGAGAGAGAACGAAGTGAAGCTGAGGATTTTCTTTCTTTCTTTCTTTTTTCTTTCCTTGTTTTCTTCTGTATCAATTTTCTTGTAATATATTCCAGAAGTTTGTCAAATAATAAAAAGAGTATTCTATTTTCTTTCAATATGAGTGATTAATTTTACTAAGCTGAGGTGCAGAGTGAAGCTCAAAGTTTTAAATTATAAAATTAATTACTTTCTCAAGTGAGTTTTAATTTTATTTTATTCTTTTTTGTTATTTTTATGCAATGTTAATTTATAGATTTCCTTGGATTTGTATGATATTTTGACATAATGTCGACACATTAATATAGTTGTGGCACATTAGGTACTTGATTCTATATTTATCCACACACATAGTTAGTTAAGAATTAAATGACATAATAAGTAACTGATAAAAGTGAGGTAAAATATAAAAATAAAAGAGTATTAAAACCATAGTTTGAATACGGAGAGTGGATCTTATAACCTTAGCATATTTTTATATTGATTCCTATTAATTTTTTTCCTCATTTAATTTTCTTTGTTTAACAAATTGACTACTAGATTTTAAATTCTCTGTTGTTCGATCCCGGACTTACCGGATTATATTATAACTAGACACTTTTATACTTGAGAGTAATAACATTTTTGAGTCGTGTCACTTTACATTTTGTTCTTTTATCTTTTTCTTCTGACCACAAGACAAGAATATGATGGTCTCAAGAGTTTTTTAATTCAACTAAATTTCAATGCATGTTGACCATGAACTATGTGTGTGTGTATATATAATGTAATCAATTCAAATAAAATATTTTCTTTCTTAATATTAGTTTACTAGATTCAGCTGTCTTAAGCTTAGTAGTTATTGTGAATTTCGACCTCGTTACTACTAGTCTGTTCCAGTCAACTTGTGCGCTTGTGAGTACACAATTTGCTCAACATTTGACATACTATTCATTCAATTAAGCCAAACAATAAAATAGTAAAAGCCCATTTGGGATTAGTTTTTGAGATACTTAAAAATGATTTTAAAAAGTTAAAAACTAATTTTAGTGTTTGGTATATTTAAAAAAAAATCATATTTGGCAAAATCACCCCATTCTATAGCACATTTTGATAATAAGTTTTATATTTAATACCGTTTCACATATATCCTCACAATTGTTATAAAAATTCAAAATTATCCTTATTTAATTAGGAAATTAAGTCATTAAATTTAAACATATTATTATTATGACTACTACTAATACTACTACCACTAATTATATTGAGATAACAAAATTAATAAAATAAAAAAATTTTGAGTTATTAGTTATTTTATGTACACAATACAAAAAATAAACATTTTATATATATCAATTATTTGTATTCTTATAACAATTAACTGTAAAAATTACTAAGTACATATGACTATTTTTAAAACTCATAACACTTTTAAAAATAAATTTTACTAAACATCTTATCTGCTAACATCAATCATCATGTTCCATGTATGTTGTTCTATCGTTTGTGTGTTAGGTTGCATTAGTTTTTTTATCTGAAATTTGAATAGGTCTAAATAAAAATGTCTAAATGACTTGTTTGTTTTTTTCTTTTTCAACATCCGAAGAGAAAAAAAATAAAAGGTAGTAGTTTGACATAGATATCCTTTTAAGTGATGCATATATTTGTTCTTCACAATTTATAATTTTCACAAGTTGATTTGTTTGGCAGCATTAAAAAAAAAAAACTATCATTATTGATTTTAATTTAATTTTGTAATAAAAGATGTAATTATGATATTAACTTTTATTATAAAGTTAACATTGTTGTTTTATTTTTTATTCATCACAATAGACATAATTTGATTTGTTCAATATTTCAATTTAGTTAATGTTATCATGTGAATAAAAATTTAAAGCAATTAAAAAAAATAACTTCAAGAATAATACAAAAATATTAGGTTTATATATAATATTGAAAATACATGAATTGTTAAGGGTATTTTTGAGAATTGAAATTAAAATTTTCTATTTACACTTCAAAATTTAGATAAAAGTGGATTTTTTTTACTTTTCCTATTCAGATAAATTTGTACAATGAGTGATAAGTTAAAAAACCAAACAACCTAAAATAAATAAATGTTTGGAAAAAAGTTAAATTCAGACTTCTAGCTAAAAAACAAACAGCACCTTAGTGTGTAAAAAAATAAAGGCTTTAAATATATTTAATATTCCTATTAAAATATTTAGTACGCTATATTAACTTATCCACTGGTGTAGAATTTGAAAAAAAAAAGTTTGTTTTCCTGTTCAATTTTAAGTACTAACAATTAAAGAAACAGATAAACAAAATTTTTTTTCAGTCAATAATCTATACCATTAAAAAAAAAATTAAACTAGGATTGTAAATAAATGAATAAATAAACGCATAATTGATTTTTTAAAAAAAAAAATTAGCCAACATACCATGATGAAGTGAGGTACCATGAATCTTAAAAATAAATTTATTGTTTTGATGAGATTTTGTCTCTTTTTCTTGCATCCAAAATCCACTCAAAATTATGTAGAAGCATAGTGGTTGTTAGAAATGTACCCCAAGTACGTGCATATCCTGCCACCAAAATAGGACTCAACTCGAGTTATCCAAACTTAGTGAAACTTAAACTTTGTGTTTCAATGAGCTAGTCAACCACATCCATGTAATTATCATTACCATTATTGTTGTTATTGTTATTTTCCTTTTAAAACGGTGCCTTTGCTATATATCAGGGGAATCATGCATGGGAACCAGGATGATAGGTACTGATTCAAAGTCCCAAAATGATCACAGTTTTGAGGTTTGACCCCCACATGCACAAGGAAGATAAGAAGCTAAAATTAATTACATGGGCTGCAATGGGTGGACTTAGAATGAAATGGCATGACGGCCGAGGAAAAGAAGAACTAGAGGGAACATTTTATTTTGCACCACTGTGTCATGACTGCAATTCCTGCACAGTAACAAGCTTATTAATAGTCATATATGCCACACTAATAATTAGCGTATTTATACAAACATCTTAATTATCAAGGCACAAATGAACTTAATTAAATTCAAAGATGGCAATTCAGAAGCGATAATATATCCCAGCGGCAACTAATATATATAATAGAAATTAAAGTCCATGGTTAGCATTAACATTGTGACACGCGGTACTACAGATACAGGCTTACCCTTGGTTTGTTTTGGTAGAGTTATGCAAATGGCTGAAGCGTTGGCTGGTGCTTGCAAAAGATAGAGATCCAGCTCGCATGCTCATTTCAACACTTGGCGCTTGGCGGGTGCAGTGAGTTCTGCAGCAGGCTCTACAAATTAAATAATATAGTTTTATTTATTTTTAAAATAATTAAAACTCTTTTATTTGCCCACCACTTAAGTTTTTCTCCAATCACAGGATAGGGTCCTTTCCCGCCTTTTCCCGGTAAATCCTTTAGGATTGTAGACGTGGCAGATACCAAGAGGAGGAAGAGAAGCCGTGTTTGACTTTTAGAAAGAAATAATAATAATCTTGGAGTAAGCTGACGCAAATTGTAGGGCCTGCACCACTTTATTAATTTAGTTTTTTCAGCCGCTAATTTTTTTCATGGAGTAATTTGTAAAAACCTCCCTTAAGGTTTGAGCTTGTTGTAAGTAGATAATAAAAATATATTTATTTGTAAAAATTTTTTTACTATCAGTTAATTTTAATATTGACCGTTAGTTGATTGTGCAAAGATAATAGTACCCTTAATAATAGTTTGTAGATAGAAATAATTAAAAAAAAATTAAAATTATTAGTTATTTTATCCTCTTTAAATTATTGATATTTTCTTAAAGTTCCTACAAAAAAAATAAAATTAAAAACTTAAAAAAACCTCTTTAAATTATTGATATTTCCTTAAAATTTCTACAAGAAAGATAAAATAAAAAACTTAAAAATGAAATAGTCATAATCTTTACCTATAATATTAACAAAAATAAAATTGTCAAAAAATAAGATTTGTGCTTTTCGCGCCAACAATAATCTTGGAGTTTCCAGCTGCTAAATTGTAGGGCCTGCACCACTTTATTAATTTAGTTTTTCCAGCTGCTAAATTTCTCCATGTTACATTACATTACACGCAATTTTGAAGTTTAAATTTGTCTCTCTTTTTTTAAAAAAAAAAAAAGAAAAAAATAATTTTTATCATTTCTGTTTCCCCCCAGTAATTGTCTTAAAATAAATATTGTACTTCCGCGTAGTACGCAGCACAAGGACATTATGAACGGTATTTAATCTCGCCCCCTCTTGTTCACAAACAATTTTGAAGTTTCAAAGGAAATTAAAGAAAGCTTTAGTTTCCTCCCTTGACGTTGACGTTCTAATCTCTAACTGATTGCTTTACTTACCGTGCCGTCTTACCTCACCGAACACAAATGTATGGGGACTCTTGACTCAAATCACAATTGAAGCCTGCCCAATAGTTTGTGTAAGTGTCCTTAATTTTTTTCTTTCAGAAATTATTATTACACCACTTTTCTTTTATCTCATATTAATTCAACCACTATAAAATTTTAATATGTTCTCTATATCATATTTTTAAAAAAATTTATATCAATTAGACACTTTTCCATTAACACCGTTAAATAATTTAAATGAAACGATAATTTTACTTCTAAATAAATTAAAAGATTATTTTATCTTATAAAAGCTTTGAAAATAAAAAATTATAATTA
This sequence comes from Citrus sinensis, assembly GCF_022201045.2. NCBI lineage: Eukaryota > Viridiplantae > Streptophyta > Magnoliopsida > Sapindales > Rutaceae > Citrus > Citrus sinensis. Next base: position 22,255,011 of record NC_068563.1, read on the forward strand.
TAAAAATACTCCTACATTTAATAAAGAAATGTAGTGCAGAGAACATTGTAGAATTTGTGGTGGGTGGATGAACATAAGATTAAAAAAAATGGTGCAATGATAATTTTTTTTTTCTAAGAACTGTCCTTAAAATTGAAAACAGAACAACAATTTTTTTTTTTTTCATTCAACACTATTAGAAAAAGCAAAAAACACAACATTTTGTCTGGAATGAAAGGTACGGTCAACCTGTAAAATTTCATCTAACCCCCTATGCTCTATATATTTTATTCATGAATATTATAAATTTTTTGAAATGTAAAATTTCGTTTAACCCCTTCTACTTAATTTTATTTTATTAAAACCATAGAGTATGAATTCGCCCCCATAATTTTAAATTCTCAAAATAACCTCTATTTAATTAAAAAATATAATTATTATTAAATAAATTATAATTATAATTTTATTATAATCATAAATATTTTTTTAGAAAGCGACTCGCTCTCTTTGGCTCTTCCCCAAAATCTGTGGGAACTTAAAGTTTAACTTCTAATAATTATAAATTTAAACTTTAAGTTCTAACTTTTAGTTTGTCCACGAGGCTTCTACTTTCCGAAATGATCCATTCAATCTCTTTTTGGCTTTGATAAGACTCCTGGACGGTATTTATTGAATTAGATTCCACAATCAAAGGAAAGAAACTCGAATCTGTTGCCAACTTGATGCCTTGTAGGACAGCTTCAGCCTCTGCAAACTCGATGTCGCCGAGAAAAGAGCTGAGCCAACCATGAAATCTCCCTTGGAATTTCTTATTATTATTACACCCAAACCTGTAATTCCATTGGAGACATCAATCGCTGCATCAACTATTTATTTATTTTAACATTCTTTGTAACGCAGCATGATAATGTCTCATTATATGATATTGTGCTTTACGAGCATTCAAAATTCTTTCGAATTTAAAGATTTTGAGATATACAGTAGTACTTTGATAAATTTATAATTTTGATTAAATAAAAATTTAACCAACATAATAAATAATATTTTGATAAGTTTATTGAATAATAATTTTTTTTAAATTTCATTTTCTTATAAGACCCACTTAAGATATAAATTAATAATTACCTAATTTAAAATTAAATCGATGATGTCATATGACTTTTGAAAACTATGTTCCTATTGTTAACTTTTTTGGTTTCTTGAAATTGATTTGAAATTATTAGAAGTTAAACTTTAACTTCTAACTTTCAGCCACTTGTTGGAAGGAAGGAGAAAAACAGAATGAGCCGTGCTAGCGTCGAGTTAGCAACCTCAAGTTCTAAAAGCGACTCTCAAGTAGGGATGGCAATGGGCACCGCCCGCAGCGGGTTTGCCATTACCAAATCCAAACCCGCACAAAATTTAAATTACTAAACCCACCCGCAACCCGCAGCGGGTTTTAATTTTTGTACAAAAACCCACCCGCAGCGGATTTTAACAATTACCAAACCCGCAATGGTATCCGGCGGATTTTTTGCGGGTTTCCGTATTTAAAATCACAAATGTTTAATATATAAATTTATAATAATAACCTCAAATTCCATATAACATACTTAATTTTATATTTAAATAATGTAAATGAAAAATTAAAATTTCCACATCAATTCAACACAAATTCTCAAATTTAAGTATAAATTACACAAATCCATTTAAAAAACACAAACTAGTATCTAAAAATAATAATTACATTTCATATTATCATTTAAAACAAGCTCCAAGAGAAGATATTCATTTCATTCGCCACCATAAGCACCCATCCAACACAATGCCTATAATAATAATTAAGATTAATATTTTCAAATACTAATTCGAAGGAAAATGCCTTTAGTTTTCTTTAGATTATGACTTTAGAATAAGATATAGGCCACATACACACATACACAACTTTGAGCCTTTGGCTATTTGGTAATTTAATTAATGACATTATTTTCTTTATACATTTTTAGATTAAAATTAAATTAAAAATATTTGAAAAAAATATTGCGGGTTTGGTGGATATCCATGCGGGTATCCACCGGATATAAGGTTAATACCAAACCCACCCGCATTCATGTGCAGGTTTTAATTTATAATACTAAACCCGCCCGCAACGAGCGGATTTTAACGGATGGATCTGAGCGGATTTGCGGGTACAATTACCATCCCTACTCTCAAGTTACAAAGCGACTCGCTCTCTTTGGCTCTTCCCCAAAATCTGTGGGTGAGCGGTGCTAGCGTCGGTCGCCTTTGGGAGCGACTGACGCAGTCAGTCAGTTACTACTGCTAAGGGTGACAAGTGTCCCTTATCTTTTTTGTGCTTTATTAAACGAGTAAAAGAGACGACTAACGAGTGAAGCAATAATGACGGCACGAAAACCTGAAAAATCTGTCTTTTCAGTGAATAGTATTTTGAAAAAAATTCCTTTCTAGGACGGAGTTGGCTTCTGGAATAAGCCACGTCGAATAATCATGTCTCTTTTCAGGCCCGTCATTCCACCATCCCATTTTCTATTGTTTAGTTTCTCACTCCACATCCAACGGCTGATGCTGCAGTCTGTAGCTTACAGATTCTGTAAGCTAGTCAAGTCCCTCGTTTCATACGCAGACAATGTCTCTTACAATTGACAGTCACACAAAATGGCAGCTTCCCTCGCTTGACGTGTCACCCCATTTGGATCATAATTGGGAGTCCAGGGACGGAGTCAGCATGGGACGAGGTGGGGCACAGCCCCAGCTGGCTTTTAATTTTTTTTATAATTATACTAAAAATTTGTATTTTATTTGTTATTTATGAAAAATACCCCAATTAAATTATAAAATTTGAAATCGACTCCAATAATTTAAAAAATATTTCATACTATCCCCAGTTTAAATTTCTAATTATAAATAATTTAATTAGTTATTAACATTTCATGAAACTTGATTAAAGACACGAGAATAAATATTAAAATAAAAAAACAATCATAACAAAATGTTAGTATAATGGTTAATGGACTGGTATTTAATCTTTTTATTTTTTATTCAAGTAAAATCAATTATTTAGTCTTTCAATACTGAACCATAAGTTGTAAGTCTACCTAATTCTAATTTTTAATTTTCTAATTAATCTTTTGTCTAGTTTTAAATTTTATAATTTTATCATGCATTTCATATTTATTCTTTGTGTTGCAATATATGAATATTTTTGTTATTATTAAAAGATTTTAAGAGCAAATTAAGTAATAGCCTAGTATTGTATATTGACAAATATATTTTTGCTTATATTGATAATGCATTATTTTAAACTCATCAAATCTCATTGAGGAGTTTTCACGGAGAACCATTGTAATAAATAAATTTATTATCAATGAATATTATAGTTGTAATGTTATATATTGATATCTAAATTTTTATAAATGTATTATACTTTAAATATGGTTTCAATTAGATGCATACAAATGCACTCTAAAAGGAGTACAATTATACATGTCGCAAGTTCCCATTTGGAGTTTATAGGGCCCACAATACAATTTCTCAAATGGGAACTTATCACATGAGCAATCGCTCATTTGAGTCATGTTTGATTTCAAATGTGCCCTGGCTCGATCAAAATTCTGGCTACGTCCCTGATTGGGACCTACTTGCGATGTGATCGGTCTCCAAGTCCAACAATGTGATAAATTTCAGTCGCACAAGATCTCGCTTGACGTGTCACCCCATTTGGATCATAATTGGGACCTACTTGCGATGTGATCGAACTCCGAGTCCAACAATGTGATAAATTTCAGTCGGGGTAATTTTTAAAAACCACCCTTGAGATTTGCCTTTGCTACACCTAAATAGAATGTATGCATATATTGACAATATCCCTCCTGACTGTGTATAAGAGTTAGGCACCCGTTAGATAGTTGAGGGCAACAACGTAAATGCCCTATTTTTTAATTTTTAAATCTTACAAAAACTGATATACGGTAAATGATTAGATGAGCAACTAGAGAATGCACATGATGCTTTGAAGCTAGTGAAACCCGAGGGGGTTAGTAACCCATTTTCAAACCCATGGACAATGCTTAGCTTCATTTCTTCTTGTTTTTTCTGAACATAACTTAATACCCACTGAATTTAGCAATAACTGAGGCACTTTGTGATACACTAAGCTAACAAATTTATGAGATCAACTATGTTTTGAACTGAATTCTAACGATGACCGACATCTGACCAACCACTGATTGAAGAGCGTGAAAGATGTGTATTTCTGTGGAAGTTTAAAATTGAAGTTGGGTTTTATTATTTTCTTGGATTTTGTTTTAAGATTTTCACAAAATAACGAAGACTCTAAATATATATTATTTCTATTAAACTATTTAATATGCTATTTTAACTTATTTAAAGGATAATATTGGTGAAGCTTTTGTTTTAAAATTGGTGAGGAATCTAAATTCCTCACCCATTGCTGCAGAATTAAAAGAAAAAGTTTGTTTTCTGTTTTCAATTTTAAGGACTAACAACTAAAGAAAGAGGAAAACAAACAATTTTTTTTTCATTCAAAAATCAATACTACTAAAAAAACACACACACACACAACATTTAGACTAGGAATGTAAATAAATGTATACATAAACGTATAACTGAATTTATGAAATGAAGCTGATGGAGTACTGAGGAGCCCTTTTCACACACGCACGCACCTCAGAATATATAGCAAAATAAATGACACATCATATAAATCATTATACAAAATACAAGAGACAACTACATCTGCGATTAAACAGAAATCAGTGAAGAATGATGATACACGTACATAAAAGAGAAATCATGAAAGATCAACAACTCCTGCTCAAACTGGGTTACACAAGACTTGAAGACTAGACTAGCTCAACCCTGTAAGCAGGGCCGGATATATAACTAAAAATTGAAGCATAGCAGGCTAGGAGAAACACGTATGTGAGGGCAACGGAGGCAATGATGGAAGTATTGGCGGCACGTACAGCTACTGAGTGATACTCATATAGGTTGAGGGGACGCACATTGGATCAATTCGTAGGGCATACCTGACTTAAGAGCATGATGTCTTATGCCGGGCACTTTTTGACTGTAAGATTCATTGAAGAATACCAAGGCTTTATTGACCACTCTCTTGTAGGAACCATCGGACCTACCACTTTGATTTTCTGCACTTGGTAAAAGCGCAGAAACAACAATCTGAGCATTCGCTCCCTGGGTGTCTTAATCGGCTTCGGCGCAGAAACAACAATCTGAGCCTTCGCTCCCTGGGTGTCTTAATCGGCTTCGGCGCAGAAACAACAATCTGAGCCTCCGTTCCCTGGGTGTCTTAATCGGCTTCGGCTTTTTGGCTAAAGCCGATTCGGACCTACCACTTTCATTTTCTGCACTTGGTAAAAGCGCAGAAACAACAATCTGAGTCTTCGCTCCCTGGGTGTCTTAATCGGCTTCGGCGCAGAAACAACAATCTGAGCCCCCGTTCCCTCGGTGTCTTAATCGGCTTCGGCTTTTTGGCTTAAGAAGAGGCATAGCATTTGGAAAACACAGCTCCTGAGTGTCACAAATATAAATATTATTCACTACTTCATTCGACCTCACCATAATCCAAGAAGCCCCTTCTCTTGAATTTACACCTCAAAATGTGCCCTAGAAAAAATCAGCGCTCTGTGTTCTGGAACGAGGAAGAAAAACTCGTTCGCTTCAACCACCGTCTTCCATCAGGGACGAAGCAAGAGGATGTGATGGTAGGCATTGATGAAGATGCCAAATTGCTTACGATAACAAGCAAGGTGGCAAGTGCACATAAAGATTCCTCAGTGATCACATCCTCTCTCTTCAGTTTCCTGAAGAAGAAGGAAGGAGACACCACCAGCCAGGTAATCCGGATGGAATTCAACTTGCCAGCAGGTCTGAATCCAAATGGTTTCAAGGCTGCAATCGATGCCGAGGGGTTGCTAACTCTCACTTTTGAGAAGCTCGTGCCCAATCATTCCGAAACGCCCTCGGACCTCGTAAAGGTCTCCGTGCAGTGGAAGAGCAAAAAAGGCGTCTTTCACTTCAAGGCCCATCTGCCAGCGGGGACGAAGATGGAGGACATGATGGTCGGGATAGAAGGTCGCAAATCCCTTATGATAGGCATTTGTGATCTGCCGAAGACAGAGGAAGGGGACACCAGTACTCTCATGTGCTTCGATGGCAAGAACTTTAGGAGCTTCATTTTGCCAGATGGTGTGAACCCAAATGGCTTCAAGACTGCAATGGATGATGCCGGCGTTCTTACTGTTACCTTCACTAAACTCAAGCCACAGAAGAAAAAGCTGTGGCCAATAGCAAAGAAGTCGCTGGGATGTTTGGCTCATGCTGCTTGTTTGCTGATATGTGAGAAGATAAGTGATGGGATATGAGTTGAGGAGACTGCTAATAAGGAATTTGCCTCAAGTTCATGCATGTTGTTCTGTCGTTTATGTATTAGTGTTTGAAAATAACTCTGTACCCGAGACCAGGTGCTTGTAACTACTACAGGGTGCTTGTAATAACTATGTTGTATTGTATCCCCTTCTTTGCAGGGAAAGAAGGGAGCTTTATCTGATTAAAAGATGATAAATGCTGAGCGAAAAATAAATGTTGTGTTTGTTAAAACTTAAGCAGCAATTTAAATTTTTTCTCAAGTAGCCGCCATCCTCCTTTTACTTTTTGGCCGCTGGTATGGCAGCCGCCTCCGGCATCGCCCAAACTGCCGTTCACCACCCAACCAGCCGGGATCCCCTTTCCTAACCGTTGCCGCCCCAAAACGAAAATCCAAGTTCACGGCTTCCTCATCAAAATCTAGCCGCCATCTCCTCCACCACCGTTGGCGGTGTTTTACAGCCGCCTGAACCCTCCTCTGTCACCTTGCAGCTGCTGCCCAACCACCTTCTTCACCAAACCCCGTCGACAACGTATCGTCCTTTAACGCGTGTCGGTCCAAAGCGACACAATAAACCCTAGTTCGTTACCATCTTCCCGAGCCGCCACCACTCTTCCTGCCACAGCTGAACCTGATGTGCTGCCGTCGGTTCACTTCACATCATCCCAACAGCCACCGTCTAGCTTCACAGCTTCCAACCTTGGCCACACGCAACTCCTTTTGGCTACCGCTTTTGGCCTTGCAACGTCCCCAACCGATGCTCGTTCTCCCTCTCATCCCTTAACTGGCCCTTTGGCTACGACAGTCTCCTACAATCCAAATCCGACTCTTCACCAAAACCCTAGCTCGCTCTCTCTTAGCCAAACACAAACCCATGCGGCTGCCCCTCCTTCCTTGGCTACTCACTCCTTCAACGGTGATGGTAGCTGCCCTCCTTGTTGCCTTCACAGCCTCCACACAGCCAACAAACATCCAACTCCCAACTTGGCGGCGAAGATTCACGCTTTCTGCCTTCAACTAGAGTGCAACAGCAGACAAAGTGATAACAGGTATGTCGGAGGGTGTTAAAGCTGCGCTTGGCCTGCTGAAAGGTTCAGTTTACAAGCCCATCTGTAGATATATTAATTCATAATTAAGAAAATTCCGGGTTCCTTTGTGATGAATTAGATAATTATCCTTTTTTTTCCCCTTTTGGAATCTGCAGGGGTGCAGCTCTTTTGACAATCCAAGTATTCCGTGTATTTTTTTGTCGTCACGGAAGGGCTGGTATCTTTGTCGGAGGGTGTTAAAGCTGCGCTTGGCCTGCTGAAAGGTTCAGTTTACAAGCCCATCTCTAGAAATATTCATAATTAAGAAAATTCTGGGCTCCTTTGTGATGAATTAGGTAATTATCTTTTTCTTTTTTCCTTTTGGAATCTGCAGGGTGCAGCTCTTCTGACAATCCAAAGATCCATGTATCTTTGATCGTCACGAAGGGCTGGTATCTGTGGCGATTGGCTGTTGGGTTCAACTTTAGAGTAAGCTGCCTTTAGTGGCATGGATCTTACTGATCATGTAAGCAAGAATATGATTTTCTTTTGCTTGTTTGGTTTTGTTTTGCACATGCAAATATATCTTTCATGATTGATAATTTATGTCAAATAAAAAAAAAAGAATCCCTATATATGGACATGTAAATATAAATTAGTATATTTGCTTCAGTTCAGTTTGAAATATCAGACAAATTTCAAGCATAAGATTGAAGCTGGATTATTCATATATAAATAATGTAATTGGTCTATGCAGATCGCAGATTATTTACGAATTGATGGAGTTTGTTCTGAGGCGTTTGCTGTCGATTTTTACTGGGCTAGGAATGTAATTATAGTTGCTATGACCTTGTAGGCACTGTTGGCAGATGCGGTAGAGTTGGCGAAATGAAAGACTTTTTGTGTAATATAATAATATGGCAAATGCTATGTTACATTTTCATCGCATCATATTAATTTTATTAGGAAAAATACCCTTTTATACCCTGGGATTTGATGGAATAGTCACTTTCTTCCTTACTATTTAAATAGTAGCCCATTTCATCTATTTTTTTTAATCAATAGCACAAAACACTCTTCCATTAATTTACCATCAGTTTACTGTATAATTTATTGAGGTTAAAATAGAATTTTCAATTAAGTAATATAAATTATTTTAAAATAAAACTCTCAATCATAATTAAATAACATTTAACTTTCTGTGTAAATTTAAAATTTAAAGATGAAATAAATAACGTTAACACTAAATAATACTCAAAATATGTATTTAGGACAAAATAAAATAAAAAAAGTTTCACGGGCACTGGAGTTTTTTTTTTCAGCATGTCCTTAACTTTAATATGATCAAGATAAATAAATAAATAATCCATTAGTACTGTTATTCTACAAAAAGTAAACACAAACTCCTTCATTTACTTAATAACATGTGCACCAAAGACATAAAAACACATATTTAAAATACTATAGAATAAAACACACTACATTAAAATGTGTGTGTGTGTGTGTGTGTTTTTTTTTTTTTTTACTTTTAACTTATCTCTGCTCTTAATATGGACAATGACCCCTGATTGGATGATGATAATGATGATGATGATTTTGTTGTTGTTGTTGTTATTGTTGTTATTATTGTTGTTGTTGATGTTATATATTCAAAATTTTAGTTGACTTTATCAAAAAAAAATTAATGGACACAGATCATTATTGTTTCTATAAAATTCTTATGTACATGAATATGAATCCATCATCTTTTTTCTCTGTAACCACTCGTCTCATTTACAATCAACATCCTCTCGAGTCCTCCTTGAGCAAATGTATTTCTATGGAAAAGTCAAACATCTTGTCAAAGTCATTGTTAAAGATATATATACATTGAAAACTATGTTTTTTGTTTGATTAATTTATCCTTAAATTTTATGTTGATGGAGAAGGTTAAAGTAAGATGGTTGTGTGGGATGAGCAGGGTACCTTCCGGAGGTTATAACTCAAGCTATGGTGTTTGTTTTGCACATATAATATATTGTTTCAAAGCTTGTAATGAGACAAACCAAATTCAAACTTCTTGGGCCATTCTGCCCTATGGTTTAGTCAGAAATTCCACTTTTTTTCAGTCATTTTTAAGTTATTTTTCTATTTTTCATGTCACTTTTAAGATTTTTATCTTTATATATATATATATATTAGATTTAGGTACCGTTTGTTTTGGTTTCCTAATTAGTTAGTAGAATTCTACTACAAAATAATGTTGCAGACTTTCCTATTTTGGTAAATTCGTGATATTTATAGTAATTATAAAAGGGGCCCACAATCCTATTTTTGCTCATTCAAACTTTTTATAATAAAATTTCATTACGTAGAAATCTAGTTTTTCTTATTTTTCAATCTCCACGCTTTCGCATCATCAAAAGTCAGGTGTTATATTGCATTTATTTAATTGGGAATCCTATTTTGCCCTAATGAATTATAGAGTAAACTAACTATGTATTCATGGAACGGTCTTTTGCGCTATTGTTTGAAAAATAATTGTTTGAAAAATAAGGATGAAATAGGCTATTGTTTAAAAAATAAGGATGAAACGTGTTATTGCGTCAAAACCTAAGGTGAAAAGGTATTTTTTTTTCCTTTTATTTATATAAAACAATACATTCTCTCATTGACAACACATAAGATAAGTTTCACCGAATCTTCGAGTGTGGTATTGCGTAATCGTTTACACTTTTCAGTTTTTAAGCCAGCAAAAAATGAAAAAAATTCAAAATTACATAAATTGGATAAATTAGATAATTAACTCAAATTATTAACGGAATAATTGTCATAATACCTCCATAATATTTCATTTTGATAGATGTCTCTGGTTTGTAAAATAACTTAAATTGATTAGAGCTAATAAAAACTTTTTCATTGTAAAATAACTTAAACTATGAGTTTATGTAGGTTAAGTATAACAATTTCATTGTAAAATAACTTAAACTATTTGAAATTGTCAAAAAAAAAAACTGTAATTTTTTAATTATTAACTTACAAATTCACTGAAACTCGAAACCAAGGTCTGAGAAAAGCATCACCGAAAGACACTTCAAATGAGATTTTATATCTCGTTTAAAGACACATATAACAAAAAGAATTCCAAAGGACTTTTAAAATGTGCTTCTTCAAATAAAATTGTCATTCTCTCTTTTCAATATTAAAGAGAAAGAAGAACTATCTCATTTAAAGAATCTTATTTCAAAGTCTTTTAAATCCTCTAGTTTAGTATTAAATTATTTTTTGTCTCATTATTCTTAAAGAGAGGAAGTGTTATAATTGCTACTATTTTGGTAGAGGAAGAAATTTGATTAAAAGAAAATAAATTTATTTTTATTTAAAGAGTTTTTTTGGGAGATGTATTATTTTTTTACTTTTTTTCGTTTAAATATAAATATTAATATTTCTTCAGTCTTCAAATAAAGGTTTATCTTATCTCTATAGTTTCAAAGTTGATCCTCTGGATTGCAGTTGGCAACTAAACGCAAAAGCATTTCTTAATTTCTTTTCTGTTTCTTTTTCTCTCTCAAAATAAATACGGGGTTAATAAAGAAATTTTATGAAACGGCCCTGACAGGCGCAGAGACCAATTCTGTAAAAGTGCAAAGCTCGACGCGTGCCGACATAGCTGCTGGTTGCAGACATTCTTCTTCCTTAAGGGAATAATTTTGTGGCACTTTACTTTTTTTCGTTTAAATATAAATATTTAAAAATTAGATATAAGTTTCAAAAGATAAATAAAGAAATTTTAAAAAAATTTTAAAATTTCAGATGTTTAAGAAATAAGTTCTTATATTAATTATTAGGATTTTCGCCTGATTCCTTGTTTAAATTATTTTAATTACCTAATCAATAGTTGTTTGATTTGATTCAAGTGGGAATAGGCTCTCTTTCGATGATGTCACTAAGATGACATTAGCCCGGGTAACGTCATTCGATTTTCATATGGTTATGCAATGCCTTTTTTAAAAATCTTTGCATACGTCAAGTCAACAAGTTCGGCTGAAACGACGAAGAAAGCTGAATTGTAAAAAATGAGCTGGATTCTGTAACAACCAGATCCAACTTAGCCAGCTCCTGATTGGTTAGCTAGCTACCAAACAAAAAATGGCTACAACAGAGACTGATTGGGAATGGGAGGCTCATTCCCACCTCTCCCTTGAGAATGAGTCTCTCATTCCTCATTCTCAAATTGTGATGGACCCCATGATTCCGATTTTGATTCCCGACTCTATTTTATGAATTAAATGTTGTTAATGATTTTAATTTCGGATTTCGATTCTCTAATCTGGGAAGTAAACGTAAAATTAAATATTTTATTGTACCTATCTACTTTAGTTATTAACGACTAAAATTTGTTCTCTTTTTAATTTTTTTCTACTTTTCCAAAATGCATCATATTGAAATAAAATCTTACTTCTAGAACATCCCACTTGTTTACTTTTAGCCCCGTCGTGCATAATTGAAACATACTTCACTTCCATTATCATCATCGTGATATCAACCGAAGATAGTTTGAAAAGAGCAAAATCCAACAAAGTTAGTTTTTTTTTTTTATACATATTTTTTCATTGATTAAAATGGCTACAACAGAGATTGATTTAGAAAATTTAATTAATTTATCCTGCAAACCGAAGCTAGGCATGGAGTTTGATTCAGAAGAAGTAGCATATGAATTCTATAAATTGACTAATTGCCCCTCTTTTTGACACTTTTTCATGGAATGCAAAAAGTCCTGTACCCCGAGTGAGGGGAAAACAATAAAAAAAAAAAAAAAAAAACAATCACTCAAGACACATGAAATTCTAATTTGGGCAAATATTATTCCAAAATGATAGCCCAATCGCTTAGTCTCCTTTTGTTTTGGCACCCTACCAACTCTTTTAAAACCCTTTCACTTATTTGCTCCTTTTCCGTTTATTACAATAATAACCTTATTTTAAAATTTCTTCATCAAACATGGAAACCAGTTATCCAATCGTCCTCTTCGAACCCCATAATCCTATATATATATATATATATATATATATATATATATATATATATATATATATATTCTTTCTGATTCTTCTTATTCTCTCACTCTTGTTTCCATTTTTTTTCGCCTTCTCTCATCTTTAGATTCTTTTAATCTATTTTCATTGCTTCCGAAAATAAAAGAAATAAAAAATTTTAATCAAACGTATAAATTAATGAAATTGTTAATTTGTTGTACTGCAAATACCAATCAAAACTCGCAATTCTCACTAACGAAAATTTACTGGGGCAATGACAATGGAAAAAAGTATTACTTTATAACTCCAAACAAAAAATGTAACAATTAATTTAATGCCTATTTGTTAAGTATGAGCTTTAGTTTTAGAAAAGATACCCATGCCTAGAATAAGCGTGTACTAGCGAAATTACACCCAAAGTATGTGTTTGTTGCAAACAAGGTTATCGATCGAAAGCCAAACAGGTCTTCCAAAAGTAAAACATAAAGCAAAGACAAGAACCATGGATGATGCTGGATTATTTATCAAGCCAAATAGGAAGAAGAATAATTGGTTTGTTAGTCATTTTATTGAGTCTCATATGGGTAGATTTAATGAAATAGTGACAATAATGATCATAACTAAGGAAAAGAAGAGCTAGCATGAACATTTTGCACCACTGCATTATGAATATAATTCCTTCAAAGTAAAGGCTCCATATATGGAATATTAATATTGAATTAAAGTTAGTTATATACAATGTCTTACATTGTACACCATTATTATTAAATTATGTAAATCAGTTCCTTTGTCCTTCACGCCATGGCTAAATACATTTTCATGCTTGTTGCAGATCTCTGTGGTTAATGTAGTGAGACCTTGCTGGATCTTGAGCCATTTAATGGGATGTGGCAATTGAGCGAGAATGGAAGACCTCGTGGGCGGTATGATGTAATTATCATTGCTCGTAATGGCGATACAATGCTGCTACCCTTGCTCTTTTTCTCTCAGCAGCATTTTATAGTCTTAAAATTTTGCATTAAGAAAATGCATGTTTTTGTTTATTGCAGTGGCAAAATGTTAAATGGGCTTCGCTATTGGGTATAAAAAGGGAACAATATGAGAAAATTTTTAAGTTTACATTCCATCATTACCTTGGATTAAGGAGCTGTGACTTTTAATTTATTGGGGAATGGAGTTAAAACTTTAGCTGATAGATAAAAATGGGTGTCTATTAAATATCTTGGTTATTATGCTTTCAAAATTATGTAGAAGCATAGTAGTCGTTAGAAATGTACCCAAGTACCTGCATATCCGGCCGCCAAAATAGGACGCAATTCGAGTTATCCAAACTTAATGAAACTTGAAGTTTGTGTTTCAAAGTTCAGAGCTGAGTTAGTCAACCACATCCATGAAATTATCATTAACGTTATTATTGTTATTGTTATTTTCCTTTTAAAACGGTGCCTTTGCTACAGCAGGGGAATCATGCGTGGGAACCAGAATGATAGGTACTGATTCAAAGTCCCAAAATCACAGTTTTGAGGTTTAACCCCCACACAAGGAAGATAAGAAGCTAAAATTAATTACACGGTCACATAATTGGAATTGCATGGGCTGCATGGGTGGACTTAGAATGAAATGGCATGGCGGCCGAGGAAAAGAAGAACTAGCGGGAACATTTTGCACCGCTGTATCATGACGGCAATTCCTGCACAGTAACAAGCTTATTAATATTTTATATATGCCACACTAATAATTAGCTTATTTATACAAACATCTTAATTATCAAGGCACAAATGAACTTGGTATTAACATTGTGAGACGGGGTACAAATACAGGCTTACCCTAGGTTTGATTTGGTAGAGTTGGCAATGGTGGAAGTGTTGGCCGGTGCTTGCAGAGGATAGCGATCCAGCTGCCATGCTCATTTCAAAACTTAGCGCTTAGCAGCAGAGGCGGCTCAACTAATTTTGGGGCCATAGATGAGTTGTTTTAATTAGGTCTTTTAAAAAATTTGAGGTCAAATATATATTAGCTTTACCAAAAAGTTATTTATTTAAAATTAATTTTTCTATCTTTCTTAGGTGGAAAATTATTGATCAAAATTTTATATTCTAATTTCACTAATTTTTTTAATATAGGTAAATCATTTAACTTTTCTTGTGACTTAGTTTATGTTAAATAAGTTTATCAATTTTAATTTTGAAAAATTTCGTTAATTACTAATTTTTCACTCTAATTCACATCTTTTTTATTATTTTTGACAAACTTATCAAGAGCTCCTTTTTGAGATCGAACTAACTTTTTTATTCTTATTTTTTCCCAGTTTTTTATATCTTGATGTACATTTTCTATTGGACATTTTTTTTCTTTTTTAGTGAAAGAAGAGTAAACAAGAAAACGATTATGCTAGATAATTAAAAGAAAATAACAATAATATTTATAAAAGAAACAATAACGATTGAATAACACAACTAATTAAGAAAAGAATAAGAAGAAAAATCTTGAATATTTGAAACTTTAACTTTGATGGATTGAGATTTTAAACAGTAATGATCAATGGAAATATTTAATTTTTTTCTTGAGCAAAAATTACAGAAAGTGTTTTTTTTTTACCTTATGCATTAAAGTATTGAATGTGTCGTGCCTTTTTCTTTTAATTGATAAAAATATTAATGAATAACAAGTTAAGAAACCAATGACTTTTATAGAGTTTTAAATGAAATATCATTCAATAGAGATTTTGTATGAATAAATAGAATTAAAATTATTTATTTCAACGTTAAAAAAGAGATTTCGTAGGAATTTAATAATTTATTTAAGTAAATATTATTATAGAATAAAAATAAAAATAAAAAATTTAAAAATTATAATGTTGAGAATAATTTGAGGCTTTCTATGCTGGGACCCTAGGCACCTGGTTGCCTAAGAGAAAAGCCTTCCTGCTTAGCAGGTGCAGTGAGTTCTGCAGCAGTATCTATAAATAAAATAAATGTAGTTTATTTATTTTTGAAATAATTAAAAACTTTTATTTGCGCACCACCTTAAGTTTTTGTCCAATCAAAGGATAGGCTCCTTTCCCACCTTCTCAGTAAATCCTTTTCGGATTGGAAAATGCTATTTTTCCCGGGTCAAACCCCGGGTCAAACCCCGGGTCAAACCCCGAATTAGTTCAAAACGGCGTCGTTTTGGCCTTTTTTTTTGTCTTTTTAGTTGCGTGAAACGTTGCCGTTTCATCTTGTAAAAAAGAAAACAAACTAAACGAAGACGATTTGCAGAGAAACAGCAACAAAGACGATTTTTCAGCAACGAAAACAGCTCTTCAACAAACTAAACGAAGAGGAGGGCAGAGGAATGAAGACGATTTGCAGAGAAACAGCAACGAAATCAGCTCTTCAACAAACTAAACGAAGAGGAGGGCAGAGGAATGAAGACGTTGTGCAGAGAAAGTAAGGACGATGACTAGACTTTTGGACACGTGTATTTCTAGAAATTCCTTCAAAATGTTGAGATAAATGCAAGGCGCTTGGAAATATTACTACGCTTTTAATGGCAAAATTTTTGTTTCTTAAGCAAACGTGATTGGTTCTTAAGAATCTTAATAAAGCACATACATAATGGTTTTAAACTATATGTGAATTGAATAAAATTGTCTACAACAAAATAGTAACCGGAAGTCATCCACATTTTAACAAGATAAAACCACCAATATTGCCGATAAGTGTTCACATATAGAACACTAATGCTTCCCGACATCACAATTATATAAGACGATTTAAAAGTGATATGGAAACTGTCGATATCAATTAAAGTATCATATTTTTGAGTGCTAGTTGAATCTTCCGGCACAATTGTAGGTGGTCTGTTTTGACTTTTGATTGCAACTCTTGGGCAATGGCAATCCACTAAGAACAAAGATTTTCCTCATAGCCACTCCCCTCAAAGGTTGTAAATTGTTCCAGGGTATGGCTATTATTAAGAGTTGAGTGGTAAGTTTAGAGTGTGATTATTAATTTTTTGAAATTTTTTTCGTGTTTTTGTTTGCTTTTAATGGTTGAGGCATCAAGTATTAAGTGAATATAACAAACAAGGGAAAGTAAAGTTAGGATAACATATACATATAGAAGTCTGAGTTTAATTAATTTGTCTCGTTTTATTATTAGTTAGCAGCTATGGGCGGGCACTTGCAACTTAATTTTCAATCTACCTTGATAGGGTTCTTGCTAGTGATCATCCTACTCCTTCACTACAAATCAAAAGGCCACTAAAGAAGAAACTTCCCTCTTTTAGCATATCATATCTGGTTAATTCTTCAATTTCCTGTACTTGAGCAGGGAAAAAGTGTTTGCATAAACAGCTTCAAGTGAGGAAACTTCAACAATGGAGGCTACAATGATGAAGAAATTGGTGGCATTAGCTCTGTGATCTTTCTTCTTGAACTTTGCGAGATTGGCAACAACTTCGTTCAAACAAGCACTCATCTTTCATTTCTTATAAAACCTCAAGAATTGCCATCTCAGTATGTACTGTAATAGGTAACTAGCTGAAGCCTTTTTTCCGAATGAAGTTATGCCCTGACCTAGTTGCCCTGAACCAATTGCCCTGACAGCATTATAATGAATGGCATGCAGTGCCATTAACTTTTCAGTGTAGCTTTTGCTGGAAAGCTTTGGATTAATGATGACAAGTAATGTTGCACCCTTTTCATCAAGACAGGATTTGTTAGGGCCAAGCTTACTACCAAGCTCCTGATATAGCTCCTTTCTTAACCTCGCTAGCAGAACTCAATCTGGAAGTTGCTAGTTTGATCCATATTTGAAATTGCACATGCCAAATCCAAGCAAAACAAATTAAAACCCCACGTTATAATTTCGTAACATTAACAAATTCTAGACCAATTCAAGCTTAAATTGCAAACTAAATCAGCATAAATTTCAGACCAAATCAGCACAATTTCAAGACCAAATCAGCACAATTTCAAGACCAAATCAGCACAATTTCCAGACCAACTCAAGCACAAATTCCTCACCAATTCAAGCACAAATTGCAGACCAATTCATCACAAATTCCATACCACTTCAAGCACAAATTGCAGACCAACTCAAGCACAAATTCCAGACCAATTACAGCACAAATTACAGACTAATTCAGCACAAATGCAGACCAATTCGAGCACACAAATTGCATACCAACTCAAGCACAAATTCCAGACCAATTCAGCACAAACACAGTTATTTCCTTAACATTTTATTTTAACCGAAAATTAAATAAAACAGAAATTGATAGCTTTCAAAATTGTCCCCATTTTACCGTAACCTAGAAAAGCTAAAGATCGAAGCATTACCAGAGGCTGTGATAACTGTGACGGTTCGTGAGTTCATTGAGGAATGCGCGTGATGGCTGCCACGTTGATGGTGACCGTGCCTGCGCGAATGGCAGAAACTTCCAGATTTGGGTGGGGAAGACGAGAAAACGAAGAGGGGAATACGAAAACGAAGAGGAGGGGAAGACGAAAACGAAGAGGACAAAACGAATGGCAGAAAACGAATGCGAATTTCCCTGGTGAAACGATGAGGGGAAGATGAAATCGGAGAACGAAGAGGGGAAAATGAAATCGAAGAACGAAGAGAGGAAAACGAAGAGGAGAGCTTTTGTTAGGGTGAAACGGTAGCGTTTCAAATAAAAGAGGAAACGACGTCGTTTTGTTTTAGTTTTCGGGGTTTGACCCGGGGCAAATAGCAGAACTCTTTGAGATTTCCGTACCCTTCATAGACGTGGCGGATAGCAAGAGGAGGAAAAGAAGTCGTGTTGACGTTTTAGAAGAAGATAAAATTGGAATGAGTTCTGCTATTTGCCCCGGGTCAAATCCCGGGTCAAACCCCAAAAGCAACAAACGAACGACGCCGTTTCAATCTCATTTTTTTTCCCTCTCATTCAACCTAAACGACGTCGTTTTGGAAAAGTTGTTACAGCCGAAATGGGTTTCTCTTTGTTTTCGCCTCACAGCCCCTGTCCCGTTCGTTTCAGCTTGTTTGAGGCAAAATCAACAGCCCCAACTCTCTCTCTCTTCGTTTTCTCTTCAGTCTCACTACAACCCCAAAATAACTCAAATTCGCAAAGTTATACAATCACTTCCACAACAGTTAATAATGAACCAAAAATATGCCCAAAAACTGCAATTCGTAAAGCTATACAATCACTTCACAGCAGTTAATAATGAACCAGAAATATGCCCAAAAACTGCAATTCGCAAAGCTATACAATCACTTCCACAACTAAAAATCTGCCCAAAATAACTGCAATTCGCAAAGCTCAAATGTGTTGTTATAACACAAGTTATCACATTTCAGTCATGAGCAAATGGCACGAAGCTGAAACGAAGTTGTTGATTTCAGTCAGGAGAAAGAAAGCAATTTGGGGATGTTGTTGATTTTGCCCTAACGACGCTGAAATGAAGGGGGGGAGAAACAGAGGAATAGAATGAGAAAGGGGATGTGAGACGAAGACAAAGAGAAACCAATTTCAACTGAATTTTTAAGGGGCTTGGTTGACAGGAACCCAAATTATACTTTGACATTTGCTGGGCATTCATTGGGGGCAGGGGTGGTGGCATTGTTGGTATTGATTGTGGTTCAGAATCTGGACAAGTTGGGGAACATTGAGAGGAACAAAATCAGATGCTTTGCTATTGCACCTACTAAGTGTATGTCATTGAATTTGGCAGTGAGATATGAATGGATCGTGAATGGTTGTGAGACAAAGGGGAAGACGGAAGAGAAAGAGAAAGCAATGGTTTTGCCCTAGCCAAAACGGCGTCGTTTAGGGAGAATGAAAGAGAGAAAAAAAAAGAGAATGAAACGGCGTCGTTTGGATGGGTTTCGGGGTTTGACCCGGGGAAAGTAGCATTTTCCAATTGGAATAAGCAGAAGAGCGCTGATAGATGCCCCGGGTCAAACCCCGGGTCAAGCCCCGAAGCTTTAATAAAACAACACCGTTTTATTAGTTTTTTGGGTCGTTTTAATTTTTCTTAAAACAACGTCGTTTTGCTTGAGCATTCCAGCTCTGTATCAAACTCATCTTTCTCTTGTAATAAAGAAACAGAAAACTCATCTTTCTCTTTCGATTTTTCACTTCACCACAAAACCCAACTACATAACCCCAACTGCAAAACCCCTCAAGATCTATGTGTGTGTTGAGCCTTGAAATTCTGCTGTCTCTGTTATTTATAATCTCTACTACTTCATGACAGTCTGATTCAAGCAACACAGAGGTTCCCCCCACTCTCAAAGCAACCTGCAATCCCCATTTCACAGCCGCAGCTTCAGCCATTGCCACGTTGCCAAAGTATCTAGAAGTGTTAATGGCAGCAGTTATACAATTTTGGTTCCCGTCTGTTATTACCACCCCCAGCCCAGCTACCTGTTTCTCAGCGTTCACTGCAGCATCTACATTTACCTTTAGCCACCCATTTGGAAGAGAATGCCCCTGGTTTTCCTTAGCCTCCCTTTTCTGATTTGGCCTTAACCCATCATACTGGCTGACATTTTTAAGAGACTCCACAACTGATTCAACTCTTGCTACTAATCTGGCTGGAGCCTCTTGTTTCCCTTCAAAAAGCCATTTATTCCTAGCGTTTCATATCACCCAAAGTAGAGCTGCAATTGATTCCTTCTCTACAATTTTTTTGCTGCTTTGTCATATCTTCCATCAATCTAATTATATCATGGAATTGACCTTCTGGAGGTCTCCCTTCCGATTTGAAAAGAATCGGAATTTATTACTGATTGTGGATTGAGGACTTCGAATGGCTGTGCTGCACTTAATCGATAAAGGAAAGGGGCTTGGCAAAACGGTGCGTTTTGCGGGTTAATAAAAATGGTGCGTTTCATTTTCGGGGTTTGACCCGGGGCAAACATCATTTTCCTAAGCAGAAGCAAACTTTCCGTGCTGTGCACATGCGCTATCAGATGATTGAGTGGAGGGAAAAATTGTAGGCCTATTTATCTTCAATTTTACGGTGGCAGCTACGGGCGGGCATCGGTTCGGTTAATTTCAGTTTTAGGGTAAATTTTTAGTTTTGGTTCGGTTCGGTTCAGATTTTAAATTTAAAAAATTCATTCAATTTTTAGAGAAAATAAAAATCGAACCGGATTTTAAACTGAGTTCTAAGTTTATTAAGTGATGTTCAAGACTGACTGGATTTCATATTCAGGTCGGGTATTACAATACCCGAGTACTGTTCGGGTCCGGACCGGGCGGGTATTTTACCACCCTTAATTATTATCTTCTTTCGTTTTCGTTTCTACGTTTCAAGATTTTCTAATTATTTAATTATGCTATTTTCTTTTAATATGGTACTCACACACACCACACAGGCAATCCCATTGATTACAACTTTCTCATCTTATTTGAATAATTAAGATGTCTTTTTGTGTGCACATGGGCTGTAAGATGATTATGTTGTGGGAAAAATTGTGATAAAATTTTGGACCCAGTTGCCTTCGATTTTTCACTGCCGAAAATTGCGGCTATGTGTTCAGACTATCTTAATGCAGTTTAACCATGCAAAGTTTTTGGGTATTATTCATTGCGTGACATTGGAGACAATTTATATTTAATAGTTGGTTAGGCATTTTGCTTGATATTATTTGGACTCGTAGGGGTGATAAAATTTTTGTTCATAATTTTATAATTCAGATCTTATTATAATAAGATAGCAATTTTTTTATTGTGGGTCGGATTCTCTCAACTGATATTTAGCTAAAAATATCTCACTAATTCCTATTAGTTAAGTATTTTTAAATTCATATACATGATTTTTATTGTTTTTTATATGTGAGATTCTATATATCGTTCATAAGAAACAAGCTATTATGTAATCCATTCGTTAAATCTATTTATATGTAGGGTGCTCTGATTTTTACTACCCTTTCAGCCATGCAAGTTTGGGGGAACATGAATGGTGCGTGAGTATGCTGTTGCAAATCCCAGCTCTTTTTTTTTTTCCCCCCAATTTTGTCCATAACTACCAACCACATCAGTTTAATTTCCAACTATTTTCTCTTCATTTCGCGAATATTTTTTACTACTTTAATGCAAATGCTTGCTGCTTCTATTACAATTCTTTTAATAAAATGGCTTTCAATGTAAATTGTTAATTTTTTAAATAGAATTAACACCATCTGTATGAATCACATGGAGCTTTTACAAGATTATTGTGACCAATTCCCGCTGTTGGCGATAAGTTGAAAGCATTAATGGCTCCTTTTTATCCACGTCGCACAGAGGTTTATCGCTGGGGATTACTTAATTGGGTTGTCATTCAACAGTAGCGTTCAACTTGGCCTAGTGGCAGCTGCTTAAAGCAAGAGTCCGAGGACCAAAAGGATCGTCCCTTCCCACTTGATCCGTTGATCTTAAACTGTGAATTCGCCTTCGTCGACGAGTTCCATGAAAAATGTAACTGAAAAAACGCGATGATCAAATCATGGTTTTTAATTATTTTAATAATTAGCACGGGTAGAAATTAAATAAATATAATACTTTTAAAATTAAATAAATATATAGTAATATTATTAATTCTTTATGAATATAATAATATTATGTTTTAAACAATTTTAACTTAGATTAATGAAATTATTATTTTAAATAAATGTAATATTATTTAAATAAATATAATATTGTTATTTTTAAGACATTATTTTATTTTAATACATTGAATTATGTTACATTTAATAAAAAAATGAGTAAAAGAGGAAGAGGTGGGAGTGGAAATCTCACTCCACACTCCAAAAATGAGTGGGACCCACGGAGTGAGATTCCTAATCTCCTCCTAAAATAAGCAAGTAAACAGTAGGAGGAATTCATATTCTCCACTCATACTCGAGCAAGTAAACATAACATAATATTCTAAATTAGTATATATTTATCAATTTTAACATAGTTGATGATGTTTCGACAAGAAAAATATTCATAAAAATTATAAAGACAAGTAATGCTCATTTGAAAAAAATAAAAAGATAAAAACAATAATTATCTACCAATATATATTATCACAAGCTATAGAGATGAGTAATAATGCTAATTATTAAATTTTATTTAAGTAATGATGAAAATTAATTAATTAGATGAGAATATTTTAAAGAATATCTTTTCATGATATCATTAAGGCTTTTTTGATTAAGTAAAAAGCTAAAAAAATAGTTTAATGACTCAATAATGATGTACTAAAATTTTTAATTAAATTAAAAATAAACAAACTTAATAACTTAACTGATTAAAATTAAGTCAATGAAGTCATTAAGTCAAAAAAAAAAAAAACAAACGGAATATTCTAGTCACGTGAAGGTACGGGATTTGTATGATTATGCTACTCAATTTTTGATAATTACTGTTTCAAATATAAATGTGCAATTGAGCATGGCAATTTGTTGGGTGTTAAAATATTGTAGGGTAAGTACATACACTTAGTACATTATTATTGCTATTTGAATGCCACTGCTACATTAAGGCAATGACATTTGGTTTGTGCCATACTGAGAAAAAAAAAAAAAAAAATCCTTTGAGCCTACAGGAACGGGACTATCCTTATAATTGCCGTATTTCCTCAATGGATGTATCTTTTAAGCTCTTCATTTGGCATATGAAATTTATTGAAAGAAAGCAAATGATCAGGAGCTGGTCTTAAAAGCATGTTATTCGAGGAATACAATACAAACAGTAATAGGATTTGAGACAATTCATAGAGCTTTCCTTGAGTGAAGAATAGTTATTTAAACTGACATGATAAGCTCTTCCAATTTATTCAAAGAATTATGAGAATAACCACCTCAGGTAAGTTAACTGAAAAATTGCCCAAAACTGGATAATTCATATTCATGCCACGCAACCCCGCTTTGTTAATTTTAAACTCCAATTAAGTATTCTAATCTATCTTCATTTATTTTAGCATGTGTTTCCTTTCCAATTAATGCGTACGGAATCCTTTTTATAATTGGTGGTCATCGTCAGAGTGGAAGTGTGGCCAAATCCGCCTGAGTCAACCTATACACGTGCATTGAGTTGAAAATTTGCAGTTTAGTTTACTTTTTTCTTTAATTAATTTTTTTATCATTTTTGCTTTCCCTATTCCCTTAAAAGTAATTATTGTAATCTGCATGAAGTTCATCGGCGCCACTTCTTCACAATTTTCAAACCTTTCTATGACCTGACACAAATCCGGGGACCGAGGAGTCAGGAGTCCAATCTCAATTGCATTCAAGATTTGAGAACGTGTTGCACACGACCAAATCTTAAAATCAAATTAAAAGAAAAATTATTATTGCAACATCTCTTTTTTATTTTATATTTATTTAATTATTATAAAATTTTAATATATTTTTTACACCATTTTTTTTTTAAATTTGTATCAATTAATTATTTTTACACTAATATTATTTACTAATTTAAATAAAACGATAATTTTATCCTTAAATAAATTAAAAGATCATTCTATTTTATAAAAATTTAAAAAATAAAAAATTATAATTATAAAAATACCCTTAAATTTAATATAAAAAATCACAAATAGAGGTGCTTATATTTTTATTAAATTTAGAATTTGTAAAATTTTAATAAATATTTTATTAAAAATTATAATTTCATAAAATTTTATTAAAATAACTGAATTTATTTATTAAAAAATAAATCCCAAAATTTTGTACTTATTTTTATAATTATAATTTTTATTAAAATAATTATTGATTAGAAATAAATACAATAGTTTTTCATACCACGCTGTGACACTTAGTGTACATGCAACTTAGTGTATATTTTAAGTTTCTTCAATAATTTTTTATTAAAGATAAATACATTAGTTTTTCAAACCATGCCATGACACTGTTCATAGTATAAATCTAAAATGAGACTTGTGACTGCACTTTTGATATGATTATTGCCATGTTTTGTGATTGAGGAGTTGTGACTCGTAATCTATTGAGGAGTGGATATTAATCTTTCGGAGTTATGTAGAGGCATGGTAGTTGGCAATGCACTCCAGTCAAAGGGTAGGGCCGATGGGCTCCTTTGCCGCCTTCCCGGAACTTTCCTTTTGGGATTAGGAGGAAGAGATGCCTTGTTGACTATCTAGAAAAGGAACTGGCAGACGCACACTTAAAACCTTCCAATTCAGCCGAGTAGGATGCCTTCCTGCGCCGGGCACATGGGCTGGGAGACGATTGAATTTTCGGGCAAATTTGCAGACGTCGTTCAATTTTTCAGCCGGCGAAAGTTGTGGATAATTCACCACCAACGTGTAATTTAAACGGCTTCGAAGAAGAAATTAATGTTATCGTATGATATAATTATAAAACGTCAAAAAGTGTAATTAGAAAATAGGTTATTACTATCTTGTAGATGCCGGATACAGAAATGCTGAAGGATTCCTTGCACCGTATAGGGGAACAAGATATCACTTATCCGAATGGAGAGATGGGTGTGCTCCTCAGAATAAAGAGGAGTTCTTTAACATGAAACATTCCTCAACAAGAAATGTAATTGAGCGATGTTTCAGATTGCTCAAAATGCGATGGGCCATTCTTCGAAGTCCTTCATTCTATCCAATTAAAACCCAATGTCGCATTATTACGGCATGTTGTTTATTACATAATCTGATTAGGAGAGAAATGCTTGTGGATCCAATAGAGCATGAGTTACTTGACATATCTAACAATGAAGTAGACGATAGTGATAACATAAGTAGCCTTGAAGCTTTAGACCAATGGACGAGTTGGAGGAATGATTTAGCTACTGCAATGTATAATAATTGGTTGGGCAATTAGGTTGTTGTACTTTTGTTAATATATATATTAGGAAAGTATTTAAGGATATACTTTTGTTAATATATAGATGTTATTAGGAAAGTATCTAAGGCTGTACTTTTGCTAGTATATCGATGTCTGTAGGAGGTATATAGTGATTGAGCAGGGTCGTGTCCACAGAGATCGGTAATTATTTAAATCCTTTTGAAACGTAAAACGTAAAATGGGAGAATTGTTGACAATAATAAAAATCAAATAAAAATAACAAGAATGCAAATTAAAGTTGTAAGTCAAATTGGAGAAAGCTCTGGTTGAAGGAATTAACTCAGCTTGATTCGACTACTGATCATTGATTCAAATATAGATTATTATTACTTATGAATAGACCGGTTATAGCTATTGAGACCCTCTAATAGCCAATCTCTCCTTAACTAGTTGATAATCAAGGTACGACCGTTGGATATTTTCCTAATCAATAGACAATCCTAGATACGATCATATGATTTAATCAATTGACAGCCTGAAAAACCGGAGAGACCCAAATCCTAATCAACACATATGATGATTCATTTAAATTAGATTGTTTATTTTCATAACACAACTCACTGCTATGTTATTTGTCACCAACATTAAAATCTTCATACGATGAATCCTTTAATTGACAATAGATTAAGTTGATAATTAAATAGTGGTCAATTACCTAATTAACAAACATAATCATGAAACTAATTTAGAGAATAAACAAATACCCAAAAAGTAATAAAATAATTAAAGCATAAGAAAGATCTCACAGTAGTGATGAATCAAAGCTTCATTAACCTTCAACCAGAAAAATAAGTTTAATTCTTCATAGAGAGAAAAGAAAAATTAGATCTAGTGTTTCTTTCTTTTTCTCCAATTCAAATCCCTTTTTTTCACAATGGATTCCTCCATTAAATACTCTCTCTCTCTTCTCTTTTAGAGTTTTATTTAAAATAAAATACTAATATCTGAAATATTAAATTCGTAATTTCAAAAATAGCCAAAAATACAAAACACGTTAAACTAAAAACTGCAGGTCCGCAGTTGACAGCACGCGCCCACGCCTTATCAACAAAGTTCTTCTGCCGCTCATAATTTCTCCAAGAGAGCAATCATCCTTAAACATTATCTTGTAGCTCAATTTTATCACTAATTAATAGAATTGCACCTACAAAAGTAAATCACTATTATTAAGTGCAAAACATCGATATTAAGGGAAGTAAACAATGCAAAACTAGTGCATAAATTGCACTCTAACATCCATCTCCTCCAACGACCATCCTACTCAAAATCCACCATCGAATTTTCTACAAACTAGGCTTCAATTAATGCAAATAGACTTGCAAATCAAAGTGGCGCAAGCCGTTCACTTCTTGAATGACAAGACTAAATAATGTAACCGGGTAGCAGCAAATTAGTGGCTCATTTAGTTTCGACAAACCAACGCTGCTTGAGAGGTCGCAACCTCTATCCTCTCCTCGGATCTCCAGTTGTTGCTAGCCAATTTCAAAGTCGAGTTCTTGGCTACTCAAATTCTTAAGAGAAAGATAAATTTCTAGGGTTTTAATTCTAGTTTTATGATAAATTGCTGAGTATAATTTGATTTTCTTGGGTGCATTTGTTAATCAATCAATTACCAATACATGTAATTTACTGGAAATTTGCAATTCTCTGCAGGCAGCTGATCAACACCAGTAATGGCCTTTTTAATTTCTATATTCATTCTTCCTTAATTTACTCATGGTTTGGAGATCTATAGAATTGGATCAAATCCCATCTCTTTTTTCCTCAAACATTTACCAAATCCATATTCTCCTCCACAATCCCTAAATCGTTCCCTCCTCCTTTCTCAGTGATTTTTGCCTTCTCAAACGATGATGAAAGGTGAAACCTTTTGGTCCGATTACCCATCAGTTATCCCTAACCAATTCAGTCGGTTCCCTTTTTTTATTACTGCTGCATAAATTAAACTTCAACCGTTTGATTGAAATTGAAGATATCTAATGGCCGATATTAATCAGACTGTAAAATACATTAAATACAAACTCAAGGATTGCCTAAACTCTTTATTATTAATCTATATCCTATAAAGTACAAACTCTTTGTTATTAATCTATATTAAACTCATGTCTTTTTCTATACACAGTTGGCCTCCGTGCAAAAAGCAGCTTTCCGCGCGTAAATCTTGTGTTAATTTGTGTTAATTAATGATTTATTTATATTAATCATCTTATCAGCTTGCGGAGATGTATACCACTTAAATCCACAATCATTCAACCAATGAGGGTCCGTTCTAACGAGCCATCCATTTTCAAACACGGTTTCTTGTGAGCTTCGGCAGCGTTGTTGTTGTTCAATCCCCAAAAGGAGAAATTCTAGAATATATATAAGGTACCATGTTAGTTATAAAAAAATTAGTATTAATTATTCTAGAATTTCTCCCCCAAAAGTTAGTTTAGTATTAATTATTCTAATGTCGTTTTCCTCAATTAGTTAAGTTATGATGCATGAAACTTATATAAGGCTCACATTGAACACGTATTCAAACGCTGAAAATATCCATACTAATTTACTACGCGAGCAACTAGATACACCAAATACGATTTTAATTTCTCAGTTACTTCTCGAATATAAATGGGTAATTAAAAAAAAATCGTGTTGTTGGGAGGTAAATTTGAAAGGTTATTTACGGGCTAACAACACATTGACACATGGTATGAAAAAAATGACACCTTAGTTGTCCCACACGAACCAACCATGAATAAGAACAGTTCTAATTAGTTCTTCAGAAAGCAATAGTAGCAAAAGCATTAATAATTTATTATTAATCTATCTTAAACTCATGTCTCTTTCTAAACACAATTGGCCTTGGTGCAAAAAGCAGCTTTCCGCGCCTAAATCTTGTGTTAATTTAGTGCATGATCTTAAGCAACATCTTTGATTTGCCTAATATCATATCATATGTACTCTCTCATACATAATAAATTATTAAATTAGTGATTTATTCTTAATAAGTTTTTTAGCATTAATTTGGGTGAAGGGGGACACAATAGATACAATTGCACATGACTGGAAGGTATTGAAATCAAAATTAGTGTTCAGTTGAGCCGGCTGTATTGAAACAAATTTCCTCCGCAAGGATTTATTTTGACCGTGCACAATTGAAAAAGGATGTCCATCACTCCCATCCAAGTTTTAGCAGAATATGCATACACTGTGATAGCTGTCAAGTCATCTATTTTGACCGTGCACTACGGTCCAAATTTCATGATCAAATAGATCACGTGGCGAGATCAGAGTGGGGTAATGTAGAATAGGGGACTTAGAAAACTAAACATTTTTATTGGTTAACTAAATCATTTATGTCTTCCTTATGTCTTCTCTCAGTTCAAATTGCAGAACTCAATTTTTTATTGTTAAAAATATAAAAAAGGAGAAAATAACAAAATCTGGGGAGAGTGAGGAAGCTTGATGGGGAGCCGCAAAGAGTGAAGCCAGAGACAGAGAGAGGGTGAAAGTCAAGAGAGGCACAGAGTGATGGGAATTTGGTAGATGTGAGTGGTCTTCTGTCAAAATTTTCCCTCTTTTTATATTTTTAATAATAAAAAATTATTAGAATGGTGAGAGAGTGAGAAGTCGGCAGCACAACTCATTTCGCAGAATACTATATTAAAGAAACATACTTCTTTAGTTGAAACACCTCAAAGAAACCCAGAAACCCTTCAAAATTCAAACCTAAAAAAATGTGCCTCGGAAACAAACCATATCAGTTCTCTGTTTCCTGGGATGAGGACGAAAACCTCGTTCACTTCAAGTGCCGTCTTCCATCAACGACGAAGCGAGGGGATGTGAAGGTTGAGATTGATGAACATGGGAAATTGCTTATAGAAGAAATAAGCAAAGTGGTAAGTTCACATATTGATCCTCTCTCTTCAGCTTCTTCCTTGATGATCAGACTCAGATCCTCTCTCCTAAGCTTCCTGAAGAAAAATGAGGGAGACACCACCAGCCCGATAGGCCCGATAGAATTCAACTTGCCACCGGGTCTGGACACGAATGACTTCGAGACTGAGATCGATGACGACGGGTTGCTAACTCTCACTTTCAAAAAGCTGGTGCCCATTCATTCCGAAACGCCCTCCGACCTCGAAAAGGCCTCCGTGGAGTGGAAGAACAAAAAGCTCGTCTCTCACTTCAAGGCCTATCTGCCGGCGGGGACGAAGATGGACGACATGACGGTTGGCATAGAAGGTGGCAAATCCCTTGTGATAGGCATTCATGATCGGCTGAAGAAAGAGGAAGGGGAGACCAGTACTTGCATGTGCTTCAATGGCAAGAACTTTAAGAGCTTCATTTTGCCAGATGGTGTGAACCCGAATGGCTTCGAGACTGCAATGGATGATGCTGGCGTTCTAACTGTTACCTTCACTAAACTCAAGCCGGAGAAGAAAAAGCTGGGGCCAATAGCGAAGAAGACGCTGGGATGTTTGGCTGATGCTGCTGGTATGCTGATATGTGAGAAGATAAGTGATGCGATTTGTCCAGGAGACTGCTAACAAGCTGGTGTCGTCGTGTCGGAATTTGCTTTATGTTCACGTATGTTGTTTCTATCGTTTATCTGTTAGTGTTAAAAAAACAACTGTGGACTCCAGAGTCTAGACCAGGTGTTGGTCAATTTCTGTCTTGTGTGGTGTTGTATCTCCTTTGTTTCAGTGGAAAAGAAGAGCTTTGTCTAATAAAAAATGATAAATGTTGTTGGGTAAAAAAAAAAAAATGCTTTCTTTGCCTTTTAAATAGTATTGAATGAAAAAAAAATGGTTCGTTTTTCTGCTCCCGATCGGGGAGCTCAAATGTTCCACTTTCATACGTACGTGCGTAACGAGATAGCCACAGGATAAAGGAGTAACTGCAGCGGGGTCAGGTGTAGAATCTGCAAGATGGCAGCATGGCATCAAATTCTTTTTTTTTTTTCCTAACCACGAGATGTTTTGGGAGGACCCATCCATAGGAGCCACCTTTAATCATTTTTTTTTAATTGTTACCGCTGGGACCATTTTTAAATTAAAAAAAAAAAACCAATTTGAGTGCATGGATAATGGGTTTGAGCCAATGGTCGAGCCATAGCCCCACATTTCCCCTTCGACAGCCTCCCATTTCAACGCAGTAGAGACAGAGTAAAGGCAACTTTTGAAGATAAGAACGAGACGACAAAGAAAATAAAATGACCCATGTCCATAGATATCTGCATCAAATCCTCAGGTCTCTGCACCGATACATACACAAATATTTCAAGATCATGACAACTTCTGCAACTCACTCCTTTGAGCTTCAAGCTGGCCATCGTATGAATAACTGGGTAATATGCGACAACAAAGATTTACCTTCACTGAACTGAAGCCAGAGCAAAAGCCGGAGTCAAGATCAAAGAAGATCCTGCGAGGTTTGGCTAAAGCAGTGCCTGTTTGTTTCTTGATAGGTTACGAGATAAGTTGAGCAGACTAGTAAATTAGCTGGTGTCTGGTTAGGTATTTGCTAACATCAGGTTCATGTATGGCGCATCATATTCATGTATGTTGTTCTGTCCTTTATGTATTAGTATTTGTAAATAACTCTAGAGTATCTTAATTAATGGATCTATCTTTTAAGGCCTGAATTTGGCACATGAAGTTTATTGAATGAAAGCAAATCAGGAGTTGGTCTTAAAAGCATGCTGTTCAAGGAATACAATACAAACAGTAAAATTATTTGAGACAATTCGCACGGCTTCCCTTTGAGTGAAAAATGATCTTTCATTCGTTTTAGCGTGTGTTTCATAATTCTCTCTTCTTTTTTTGGGCCCTCTCCTATTTTGGCTTGAATTAGTTGTTGTTGATTTGGTGAAAAAGCAAACTGCTCTACTCTAATACAATTGGTATTAGAGTAGTTCGCTTCACTGAAGTTGGACTTAAGAGTGTGTGTGGCTTTGTGACCGAAGGGGTGCCCCCTAGTCAGGGTGTGTGAGTTCCACCCTCTAAAGTTGGCCCCAGGGTGTGTGAGTGGCTTTGTGACCATGGGGTCGTCACCTAGTTGGGATGTGTGAGTTCTACCTTATGAGTTTGTAACAATTGATGTAGAGCAGTTTTATTGACCCAGGTAACAAATCTTTTTATATTTTTCTTTTGTGTTCTTTTATTGTTGATTTTACATGCTTCTTTGCATAAAAAATGTGGAAATTGTCTAATTAAGTCACAATGGTAAGAATCTGCAGTATTATTTTGAGGTTTGTTGGAAGGTAGTTTTGAAATTTGGGTACAAAGTCTCAAAGTCATTATAATTTTGAGTTCTGACCAGAGAAGGAAGATAAGAGTATATCAAACTTAAACCACAATTACATGATCACATTATTTCGGTTGCTTAGGCTATATGGGTAGACTGAAAGAAATAGTGACGATACTGATCATAACTGAGGAAAAGAAGAGCTAGCGTGAACATTTTGCACCACTGTATTATGAATATAATTCCTTCAAAGTAAAAGGCTCTATATATGGAATATTAAAATTGAATTGGAGTTGGTTATATACAATGTCTTATATGGTACACCATTATTATTAAAGTATGTAAATCAGTTCATTTGTCCTTCATGCCATGGCTAAATACTTTTTCATGCTTGTTGCAGACCTCTGTGGTTAATGTAGTGAGACGCTGCAGGATCTTGAGCCATTTAATAGGATGTGGCACTTGAGCGAGAATGGAGAACCTCGTGGGCAGTTTGATGTAATTATTGCTGCTCGTAATGGTGATATAGTGCTGCTACCTTTGCTCTCTCTCTCAGTAGAAATTTATTGTCTTAAGATTTTGCATTAAGAAAATGCATGTTTTTGTTTATTGCAGTGGCAAAATGTTAAAATAGGCTTGGCTATTGGGGAAAAAAAAGAAAAAAAGAAAAAAAAAGAAAATTTTCAGTTTTACATTCCATCATTACCCTGGATCCAGGAGTGGCAAAGGTTCAAGTTTTGTACAGCAGTGCAGGGAAACCCTATGTAAATCTAAACCCCTATGAGAGGGATCCCACTCCATGACAAATCTTGAG
The DNA here is from genome assembly GCF_022201045.2 of Citrus sinensis. Classification (NCBI taxonomy): domain Eukaryota; kingdom Viridiplantae; phylum Streptophyta; class Magnoliopsida; order Sapindales; family Rutaceae; genus Citrus; species Citrus sinensis. The sequence goes on from NC_068563.1 coordinate 22,287,308, forward strand.
GGCTTTGAGTTGGAATACTCTGGCAGGTTAGAAGTTGTGTCAATTAATTATCTATAAAATATATGTTACATTGTATGACTATATAGTGATTCATTTTGGGATACGAGGACATCGCAAAGAGCTAAAAATTTCAAACAGGTTTCTTCCCTAGATTTGGTGAAAAGGTGATGGATAGATTACTGCTAATCTTCATAGCAATTTTCAGCTGTAAACATCTAGAAGGCTGGGACTAAATGCCATTTGATTAGGTTAGAATAATATGAGATGAGCTTTCAATCTATATCATTCATTCAATTGCTTTTTCAGATGTCCACAATTCATCATGTTGATAATATCCTGTTGGTGCCTAGTAAATTTCCTTTATGACTATGATATAAGGTGTTATGGAAGAGTTGAAAACATCTGATATAAATGAGTAGCTAGAATAGGTTCTGGATGATAAAAAATAAAAAAAAAATTATGCCTGTTTCTCTTCTTTTTCATCAGTTGATTGTAGACCATTAATTACCTATGTCCTTTTTTGTTTCGGCTTTGCTTTGCAGTAATAGTGCCCAGATGTAATGATAGGAAAATGTGCAAACCGGTTGTTGGTTCATCTGGTGTACCTCTAATAGCTAGAAAAATGAAGGTATATATCCTTTGAAATATTCAGTTTTTTAGTGTTATCTAAACAATGCTTTGCTTAGTCGACTATTCCTAAATTGTTTTGAAGTTTCATGTTGCATTTATCCAGTTTGTAGAGGATGCAATTAAGTTCTATATGGGCGTTCTTGCGGCATCTGAGGATCCCTGTCTACTAGTTAGTGCAGCATCATTTAAGGCACCTTTGTTAAAGGCTGTCTCATGGATGGAAAATAACTCAGAGAAGTTTTTTTGTTCCCAAAGTGACGGCGCTCATTGTTGGACCCTCTTCAGCACTGCAGCTTATGGAAAACGAAACAAGGTTCCACAGGTCTTTTTGCACATAAATGTGTGTCTTGTTTAAAATACTTGTTTTCACATGATTATATGCTAGCATTGGCACACTTTTTTTTATTTTTTTTAATCAATTGCTTGGACTCGTTGAATCCATTCATACTTCAGCTTGAAATCTGAGCTATTGAAACAAGGCTGCAATGAGTTCAATTTTGGACTATCCTTGTAGTTGTCATATTTCCTTATTGGATGTATCTTTTAAGTGCTGCATTTGGCATATGAAGTTTATTGAATGAAAGGAAATCAGGGGTTGGTCCCTAAGGCATGTTATTCAAGGAATGCATTACAAAAAGTAATATTATTTGAGACAATTCACAGGGCTTCCCTTGAGTGAACAAGAGTCACTTTACCATTTAAACTGGTAATATGCTCTTTCGGTTTATTCAAAGAATTATGAGAAGAACCTCAGGTGTGTTAATTGAAAAATGCCCAAAATGGATTATTCATATTCATGCCATTGAATCCCGGGTATGTTAATTTCAAACTCTAATTAAATGTTATAATCTTTCTTCATTCATTTTAGCATGCGTTCCATGATTCATGCTTTCTTCTTCCCCTTTTAATTTTTCCTTGTCTTCTGTTTTAGCTTCCATGATATTGGGAATTAGTTGTTATTGATGTGGTGAAAAAGGAATTGTTTTATTTGGATCCTAAGAGGGGTAATCCTGATCCTGATTATGGACTCCTTTCTGTTTGACACTGTTCATATTTGTAGGTTTCTTCAATATATTTCAGAGATAGCTACTGTAGTTATTTCATACAATGCCATGATACTGTTCATAACATAGAATATATAGTGAGGAAAACTGAAATTATAGATCTAAGATGAGATTTGTGGAGGTAAAACAAATTACCTTAGCTAAGTGCAGTGTGGCTATTGCTTTAACTAAAACAAATGAGATTTGTCGCTAACTGTTTGGCTTTTAACTGTGAATAGACCCTGCAACAGCTAGGAAATGTGGAGCTTGGCTATTATGTCATGAGTTACATGGAGTACATAATAGCCGACGTTGGTTTGCTAATGAACAAATTGTGTTACTGATAATAAAATAATATCACGTTTGTTTTATAGCGTATATGTGGCATTGCATTGGAAGTTTGATGACATTGGTTTTATGGTTAACAGTTCAATAGGACACCTACACTGAGGCTGAAATAGACGAGGTTCAGTCGGAGTGGGCTAACCATTTTTATGAAATCTTTGACGCAGCATCAAAATGTTTAGTATAAACGTGAAACAATACATGTGCCTTATTATTATGTCTCATTTATTAGAGCTTGGTGAAATTTGAGTTGTATTGTGAAACAATAATGTTTTGAGTTGACGTTGTGATGCCACTTTTACTTCTTACAATAATGTGCTAATGTCGTTATCTGTGTGAATATTTTTAGTTCTTACAATAATGCTATTTGATTTCTGATAATTAGTGATAGGGTATGGAAAGCAAAACAAGGTTCTGCAGGTCGGTTCATAAATAAATATATGTTTTTGTTGTAAATATACGTTTACGTTCACACACTGTTTAACCAATTGCTTAGGGCACTAGCATGCTTGAATAGATTCACAATTCAGATTGAAATCCGAAGCTATTAAAACAGGCCGCAATGAGTTCAGTTTTTATGTGCATATTTGTGTAGACTTGGTAATAATATTAGCTTGATCATCTGCCTTATACTTGAATCAACATGACATTTCAATTTTACAGCATAGATTTATATTGCAATTTAGTTTTTCTTCAATTTAGCTTCAGAAGTCGATTTGGACAGATCTGACAAGTGATTTTGTGGACTTGCATGTAGTTCTGATTTATTTTCGGGGTTACGCTCATTTGGAAAACAAAAAATAGAAGATGTGATTGCAATTTCTTAAATATTTGGAACGTGTTATGTTCATTTGTTTCAAATCACATGCTTCTTATTTTAGTCTGCTTTTGACTGTATCGTTTCATGTAAGTTGGCTTTGATGCCTCCAAAATTTAGATGCTCTGAACTTCTGAGAAACGATAAGAAGTAATTTTTTAATCAAATAATTAAATTTAAAATTTCTTTTCAATGGTGTTATCTAAATAATTTTTTTTGTATCTTAATTGTAATTTTGATCATCTAGTTTTACATGAAATTAGAACAAAAACACAAACTTTGGAGGAAGAGAGAAGCCTGTGTGTGTGAAGCAAGACTGTAGGTGCATTTGCTTAAGTTTCTCTGATAAACTGTGTCTGCAATTTTTATTTTTATTTATTAATTATTTTTTGAAGTCTCAACATATCTGAATATATATAACTGAAAAATATGTTTGTTTTTATCTATTCTTTTTAAGGTCCGACTATAGGTACTTATGAGTAGTTTGGTTTTGTAAATGAATTTGAGAGTTTAAATTTAAACTGTTGACTTCAGACATAAGGTACAAGTAAAAAAATCTTAGCCTTTTCTATTAAGATGAAAATATCATACAATCAATGATAATTGAAAAAAACAATCTAAACAGTCTAAATGTCTTAAAATAAGTTACCTTAAAAAAAAAAATTCCAAGTCGAGTGAAATCTTCTCAAGCGTGGAGAGTTGTATTATAGATTCTGACATGGATAAGAGAACCTTTCTCAAGTGTTTATGCGGTCTTGTTACACCACATGTGTGCATATGTTGTGCATATTGAAAAATTCACAGATTAGAATGAATTATTTCTATGTTTAATTGATGAGAATTACTCCTCTTTAAATAGATTACAGGGGAATAAATCAAATCCCACAAAATCAGAGCTATAATAGCTAGAAATCTAATTCTAAGGAAACAAATCAGTAAACCTATTTAAGGAAATAAATCTTGCCAAATAACATAGATCCTAATATATACAATTCTAATTATGTATAATTATGATTTCATCCACACTCCCCCTCAAGCTTGGCTATAGATGTTGATGAGACCAAGCTTGCCTTCAAGAAAGTCATGAGTCTGTTCTGAGAGTCCTTTTGTGAGGATATCAGCCAGTTGGTGAGATGTAGGCACATATTCAAGCTTGATAATGTTTCCATCAAGCTTTTCTTTAATAAAATGTCAATCAACCTCCACGTGTTTAGTCCTATCATGATGAACAGGATTGTGAGCTATACTAATTGCTGACTTATTATCACAATAGAGCAGCATAGGTTCTTCAAATCCAATCTTTAATTCCTTCAGCACCCTTCTTATCCAGATAAGCTCACACACTCTATGTGCCATAGCTCTAAACTCGGCTTCTGCACTACTTCTAGCAACCACTGACTGTTTTTTGCTACGCCAAGTCACCAGATTTCCCCATAGCAGCGTGCAATAACCAGATGTTGATTTACGATCATTAATTGATCCAGCCCAATCAGCATATGTGAATGCTTTCACCTTTCGATCATTAGTCTTTGCAAAAAACAAGCCTTTTCCGGGTGTTTGCTTCAAGTATCTCAGGATTCTATATACTGCATTCAAATGACCTTGACATGGTGAGTGCATATGTTGACTTACTAAACTCACTTCAAAGGCAATATCCGGTCGTGTATGTGAGAGATAGATGAGCTTTCCAACTAGGCGTTGATACTGTCCTTTATCGACCAGCCCTCTTTCAAGCATTTTTCCTTTGTTTCCAAGTTCAACTGGAGTCTTACTCGGCCTGCATCCCAGCATGCCAGTTTCTTCCAACAAATCTAAAGTATATTTTCTTTGAGAGACAGAGATCCCCTTCTTACTCCTAGCAACTTCCATTCCAAGAAAATATCTTAACGCTCCAAGGTCTTTAACTTCAAATTCCTTTGCCATCATCTGCTTGACTCTTTCCACTTCTTTGTTATCATTTCCAGTGACAATGATATCATCAACATACACTATAAGAATAGTAATTTTTTCATTTTCAGCATGCTTAACAAACAACGTGTGATCAGCTTGTCCCTGGACATAGCCAAATTCCTTGATAACTTTGGAGAATCTGTCGAACCAAGCCCGTGGAGACTGCTTCAGACCATAGAGGGACTTATTGAGTTTACAAACAGTGTGACTCCCTAGGTTTTCTTCAAATCCTGGAGGTTGACACATAAAAACTTCCTCTGCAAGCTCACCATTTAGAAAGGCATTTTTTATATCAAGTTGATGTAGAGGCCAATCAGAGTTTACAGCTAAAGATAGAAGAATTCTGATAGTGTTGAGTTTGGCAACAGGAGCAAAGGTCTCAATGTAGTCAATCCCGTACGTTTGAGTAAAGCCCTTAGCCACTAGACGCGCTTTGTGTCTTTCAATTGAACCATCAACCTTATACTTGACAGTGAATAACCATTTACAACCCACTGTATTTTTTTCTTGTGGCAACTCTACCAGGCTCCATGTATTGTTCTGTCTAAGGGCGTGCATTTCTTCAAGAACAGCAACTTTCCACTCGGGAATAGATAGGGCCTCTTCAATGGATCTAGGAATAAAAACACTAGACAAACTCGAGGTGAAAGCATGGAGTGAAGGAGATAGATTTGAGTAAGATATGAATTTAGAAATGGGGTGATGAGTGCAAGATCTAACACCTTTTCTTAATGCTATTGGCATATCTAGATCATGAATATGACTGAATTTACCTGACTTGTTTGGTGAATGAGACTCTACCATCGGTTCATCCTCATGACTGTGAGTAGGATTCATGATTTCTTTATTTGCTTGAGACTTTTTCTTTCTAGAGTAGACTTGCAATTCTGGTTGTTTAGATATTGAAAGTGTTGAATCTCCTCCTGTTTCCAATACTGGTGAAATTGGATCAATTACAGGAGGACTGATTTTAGTTTACTCAGGAATAGAGACGGTTGTATCCAACTTAACATCAAGTAAGGGCAGGTCATGGATATCCCAAGAACAGCAAGCTTCATCCCATTTCTCCCCCTGAAACGAAGTTGGAGAAAAATATGGTGTATTTTCAAAGAATGTGACATCACAAGAAATATATGTTTTTTTAGTTTTTGGACAGTAACACCGATATCCTTTTTGGGTTGGAGAATAACCAATGAAAACAGTTTTGATGGCTCGAGGGTCAAGTTTACTTCTATTATGGTCATGAATATGGACAAATGCTGTGCAACCAAAAATTCTTAATGGAAGTGTATTAGACTTAGAGACATGTGGGTAGGTTTTTGAAAGAACAGACAAAGGGGTTTCAAAATTGATAGGACGACTTGGCATACGATTTATGAGGTAGGTAGCAGTGAGGATAGCATCCCCCCACAAGTACTTTGGGATATGCATGGTAAACATGAGAGCCCGAGCTACCTCTAACAAATGACGATTTTTTCTTTCCGATACTCCATTTTGTTGTGGAGTATCAACACAAGAGCTTTGATGTTGAATTCCATTTTCTAACAAATAATCACTAAGAATGGAATTGAAATATTCTTTTCCGTTGTCAGTTCTTAGAACACGAATTTGGCTTTGAAATTGAGTTTGAATCATTTTGTGAAAAACTTTGAAAATGTGACTGGCTTCAGATTTGTTATGTAGGAGATAAACCCATGTAACCCGTGTGTGATCATCTATAAATGTAAGAAACCATCTTTTCCCATGGCAAGTTGTAATTTTTGAAGGTCCCCATATGTCACTGTGGATCAAAGAGAATGGAGTGGAAGGAATGTAAACCTTTGGAGAAAAAGACATGCGAGTATGTTTAGCTAATTGGCAAATTTCACACTCAAAAGAAACAGTATTTTTATTATCAAACAAAGACGGAAATAGACATTTTAGATATAAAAAACTAGGATGGCCAAACCTATGATGCCATAACATTATTTCATTAGTACTAGAAACAGATGTAGAAGCAACACCAGACAAAAAAATTTGTTGACTCTTTGGGTGATCATCATTAAAGTAATAAAGACCATCATGATTCCTAGCACTGCCAATCGTCTTCCCCGATGATAGGTCCTGAAATTGACAAGAAGAAGACAAGAAATTAGCAACGCAATGATTGTCACGTGTGATTTTGCTGACAGAGATCAGGTTGCATTTTAGGGCAAGGACATGAAAGACAGATTTGAGGATTAAATTTGGAGATAGTTTTATGTCACCAATTCCAACTACTAGTGTAAAAGATCCATCAGCAATTTTAACAGTGATATGTTTAGAACAAGGGACATAAGAGTGAAAACAATTAGAGCTACCTGTCATATGATCAGAGGCCCCGGAATCAATTATCCAAGGGTCTGTAGATTGAATCATAGATTGGGAATTTATGACAGAGTAGAGTTTACCAGATTTGGCAACAGAATATGATCCACTGGTGGAGTTTGCATAGTTGGGTGGATGGGTCTGAGAGGCATTGACAGAAGATGAATTGAGGAGTTTGCATAGTTGGTCAATTTGTTCCTTGCTGAACGGAATAGATGCACCAGAGTGGTCTTGATTGGATTGGGTATGGTGTGCACGTCCTTCATTTTTTTTTCGAGGCTGCCAATTTGCTGGTTTCCCGTGAATCTCCCAACACTTGTCCCGAGTATGTCCAGGTCGATTACAATGATCACACCATGGTCGCTTGTTCGAATGATGATCAGGATGTTGCTGTCCATTTGAGTGAGTTTTAGTAGTCATTAAGGCAGATACTTCTGGTGCGGCTGTAATATGAAGAGATGCATCGCTTCCGGAAAGAGAAGCAATTGGGATGGAACTAGGCTCAGCCATAGATTGGCTAGATGTTGAAGATCTGGTATTGTCACCAGATGAGATGTCGACTTCTTTTCCAGCCATAAGAGACAATTAGTCCTTAGGCTCTGATACCAAGAAAAATTCACAGATTAGAATGAATAATTTCTATGTTTAATTGATGAGAATTACTCCTCTTTAAATAGATTACAGGGGAATAAATCAAATCCCACAAAATCAGAGCTATAACAGCTAGAAATCTAATTCTAAGGAAACAAATCAGTAAACCTATTTAAGGAAATAAATCTTGCCAAATAACATAGATCCTAATATATACAATTCTAATTATGTATAATTCTGATTTCATCCACACATATATTTACTTTGCTTGAGCAATGTCTTTTCTCTGAAGCATGGTGATACGTAGTGTTTCACTTTCTGTGCAGGGTGATGGGGGGGGGGGGGGGGGCACTCACAGATGTACATGTGGATAAGAAGTCAAATGGAGTTGTACCGAATTCGAATGATGCATCTTGTGATAAAGTTCATGTAACTCCCAAAATCTCAGAAGACAATGTTGATGCAAAGGACTAAAAGGTGAAAGAATGCACTGAAGAAATCTCGTTCAAAAATTGTAATGAGAAACAGGAGGAGCTTTATGTGGAATGTAAAAATTTTGATGTTGATGTAACTGACGACACAAACGACTAGCCGGAAGTGCAAAAGTCAAACTCTCTATCTAAATCTCGTGGTCCTGCTAATGTGCGTACAAGTTTTACTGTTCCACTGCCCTTTGCTATGGCAACTGAAAAACGTGCTTCGGGCACAACTAGACATGGGGGGCCAAAACTGCAGCTGAAAGCAGTAATGTGCAATCCCTTATGCCAAAGAAGAATTCACAGGTAACTTAAATCCTCAATTGGATAAATTGTGAAAGCTACTATTCTTTATTATTAAGTTGAAAGATCAATGAACTTAACGAGAAACTTGACATTAACTACAGCCAATATAATTGGTGGTCTGACGAGGCAAAAAAATTCCAACTATTTGTAAGGAGTTAGGCAACTTTATCAAGCAAATAGATAACAAATTCAACCAATGGAGTTTGTACTTTATAAAGTTGCCTAAAAATAGTTTTTCTTGCATTAAAGTGTAGGTTTCCTTAAATCTGTTCAAGAAAAAATTTAAAAAAATTCTTAACCACTTTACTATATTTTCATTTTATTTTCGTGTTAGGAATCTTTACCCACTATATGCCTTCTTGATTCAGTCTGTATGCTTGATTTAATTGGAACTGCTCTACATTATAACCTTTGTTTTGTTTTGCTTCCCTGGTGCACCTTGGGAAAGTCCTTAGCTCGTAGATTTGTAATCTTGTGATCCTATTTGCTTTACATTCAAAAAGAATATCTTGCTAACTGAATAAGCAATTTGTATGGTGCGTGAAGTCTGATGGGAATTCAAAATCATCGTGATCTTGTTCGCAATGATCAATGTTGTACAAATTATGGATTTTAAGTTTTTGCTAGTCTTTGATATTCTGCAATTTCTTTTGGCCAAACTCACCCCTGAATCAAGGAAGCTATCGCAACTTGATAACAAGAAGCTTCTTGATGAAGAACATAGTTGGTCTGTTGCTTCCTCGCATCCTTTGTTTCTTATTTTAGTGTGCTTTTTATTTCAGTGTGCTTTTAACTATTGTTGGCTTTGATATACATAGAATGGAAGCATCTATACAAAAGGTAATTGTTGGAATGGCTCCAAAATTTATATGCTCTGAACGTGCTAGGAAACAGGAGGAGGTATTTTTCATTTATCAAATAATTAAATAGAAAATTAATTTTCAAATGTGTTATCTAAATAATGTTTTTGTATCTTCTTGTCATTTCCATCTTCTAGTTTTGTACTAAATTAGAGCAAAAACACAAAGCTTTGGAGGAAGAGAGAAGCAACTTTGAAGTTGCATTTTCTTAAGTATCTCCGATGTACTGTGTCTGCAATCGTCATTATATCTTATTGCAGACATCTGAAGATGTTTGTGAAATAGTAATGTTTGAGTTGATGTTCTGATGCCATTTTTAGTTCTTACAATAATGAGTTGATGTCCTTATCTGTGTGAATATTTTTAGTTCTTACAATAATGCTATTTGATTTCTGATAATTAGTGAGTGGGTACGGAAAGCGAATTAAGGTTCATAAATACATATATGTTTACTTTCACACACTTTTTTACCAATTGCTGAGAGCACTGGCATAGTAGAATAGATTCATTCTTCAGCTTGAAATCCCAAGCTGTTGAAACAGGCCGTAATGAGTTCAGTTTTATGTGCATTTTTTGTCTTGGTAATAAAATTAGCTTGATTTTCTGCCTTATATTTTGAATCAATATGATATTTCAATTTTACAGTGTAGATTTATGTTGCAATTTAGCTTCGGAAAGAGTGGTCGATTTGGACAGTCTGGTTTTGCTCATTTGAAAAACGAAATGGAGCATGTGATTCCAATTTCTTAAATATTTGAAATAATTTGAGATTTTCACTAACGTTTTCTAAACAATCATGATTAGCATAGAAATTTAAGAAAACTCTGTTCCTTTGTAATGACTTAGGTTGATTTCTGTTTTCGGGGTGCAGTCGTGCAGAGGTGGCTCTTCCGACTAATACTCCGAGTATGCCATGTATCTTTTATCTCCATGGAAGGGATGGTATATTTAGCGATTGGTTGTGGGTTCAAGTTTAGAGTCGGCGAGTCAGCAGCCTTAACTGGGATGGCTCTTGCTGATCATGTAAGCAAATAATATGATTTTCATTTGCTTGCTTGGTTTTATTTATATAGCTTCAAATAAATCTGGGACTTGACATTCATTTTTCACTGTTCTACAATGTTATAAACCTGGTTTACAACATAGTAAAAGTTTGTTTACAATTTTGTAAACACGTCCCAAACTCTAATACAATCCAAAATTCTTAGATTAGTAAGTTTTCTTGTATGTATATATATATATATATATATATATATATATATATATATATAATGAGATCTGATCAGGTAGGCGATCTCGCTCTCTTAGATCCAACATGATCAGCCTCATCTTGAAGAGAGCTGTGCAGCTTTTTGCTTCCTACCGCACGGCTCTTTCTCGCACGCTTTTGGAGAGCGAGATATATCGCCCACCTGATCAAAGTCCTATATATGTGTGTGCGCGCGCGCGTGTGATGATCGACAATTAATATCAAGTAAAATGATCTGTAACACAACATTTATATTCCTATATGGGGACATTTAAACATGAACTTTTATACTTGGCATCAATTTAGATTGAGATATCAGGGAAGGAATTTCAAAAAATAAGCTGGAAGCTTGATTATTCATATATAAATAATGTGATCTACATCGATTGCAGATTATTTATGAAGTGGTGGAGTTCGTACATCAATAAAATTTTTACTATTGATCTACATCAATAGTAATGAACTTGAGAGTGGCAGTTTTTGAAATCTTTTGTACATTTATACGAGTTGTATCGAGATTCTGTGGACATTCTTTCTTCTAATTTTGATCTATGCATCACAATTTTATGATCCTTGTATCTTAAATCAAACTTTGTTGCTGCAGGTTCAATATTCTGGACTTCTCTTATTGAGAGGCTACCCTTCTGAGTATCTGCTTTCAATTATCACTTGCAGCTTCTAATAGTTTGCAAACCAAATATGGTTTTATATGTTCATGCACTTGCAGTGTAATTTGTTTAATATGTTTGGTTAATACAAATTTCAAAGACAAAAAACAAAACAAGTGAAACAACTATTTATTCCAACTTCCAAGTGTATATTCTATATCTTGGACAGCATTGAACTCTTTTTTTGAAAAAAAAAAATATTGTTACAATTCCCACATTTATAATCTAAAATATAGTGGGGATCTAAATACATATATTTAGTAATACAACTTTGAAATCTGTGGAGCAATTACTTGAAAATAGGTTTCCACTAATATTTGGGAAGATATTTACTCTTAATTATTCTAAGTGTATATTTTATGTCCTTGATAGCGTTGAACTTTTCTTTTGTTCTTTTTTTTTTTTTTCAAAATTATTACAATTTACACATATATTTCAATCTAAAATTTGCTGGGGGGCACTAGCACAAGAACTCAATACAATAATTTAGAAAGAAGCCCGTGGAGCTGTAGCTCGAAATTTTGTCCGCATTAATACTCGGAGAGATATATGTGGCTAAAATATTTAGTAAAGATAAATTAAAATCAAATATATCATATAAAAATTAATCCAAAATTCAACATATGATGCGATCTTAATTAATGATAAATTTGAATCCTATTAAACTCCTTTTGCAGCTACAAAAAAAAAAAAAAAGTATTTCAGCAGAGAGCAGGGCAGCATCAAGTATAAAAACATAGGATAAGGAACAAGATTATAACGAACAAAACTACCAGTAAATGATGGCCACTTTCATTTCCTCTGCATCTTCATCTTTTCTGATTCTTCAACCGTTAAAACCCCCAAAACACTCAAGACTCTCAAAAGCAAAGACACTTACTTCAACCATTAAAGCAACTTCTTCTCAGCCAAAACCCAACAACGCAAATGCTAGAAAACCCACTCCAAGAAACCGCAGAAGGTCGTCCTATGGCAGTTCGAGAAGGTCAGCTCTCAAGAAAACATTCGCTCAAGAGCAAGTCACGTTCACTGCACCCGTCTCCAGTGACCCGCATGTGGGGATTATTGGTGGAGGCATGGCCGGTCTCGCTTGTGCTTTGAGTTTGGATAAGAGAGGTGTCAAGTCCACTGTTTTTGACACGGTTTGTCATTTGTCTGGTTTCTTGGCCTTTGCTTTTTTTTCTGTACTTTTGTGTTTTTTATTGGAGAGCTTGGAGTGGGTGGCCAATTCAATTATCTGTTTAATATGGTTAGGTTGTGTTTGTATTTGAGAGTATACGCTTGTATAATGGTAATGTAAAAAATTTGCTGTCAAAAGTCTAGCATGTGTTGTTATGCATTGAATTTTGATTATAAGCATGTTTTGGAATTGAGGTTCTCTGACCTTTGATCCGCGTTTGTTGAGGAATGAAATTAAAACATTAGCTGCTAAATAAAAGTGGGGGTTTATCGAATATTTTAGTCAACCACATTTATGTATTCTTAACACTGTGCTTTGCTATATCAGGGGAATCATGGCTTGGGAGGAAGAATGGGAACCAGAATGATTGGTCCTCAACCACTGATATTTGATCATGCTGCTCAATTCTTTACTGTGAATGATTCTCAGTTTCATGAGTTGGTTGATGGTTGGTTGGAGAGAGGTCTGGTGCGACCATGGGAAGGTGTGATTGGAGAGCTTGAAGTGGGTGGCCAATTCACTCCATTTCCTTCTTCACCTCCAAAATACATCGGTGTTAATGGGATGCGCCCTCTTGCGGACTCTTTATTGGCGCAGGTGACAAATCTTTGTTTTGCTTTTGTGTTCTTTTCTTGTTGATTCTATCATGCTTCTTTGGATTAAAAGGAGAAAATTGTCTAATCAAATCACAATGGTAAAAAAACCGAAGTATTGTTTTGAAGTTTGGTGGAAGGTAGTGTTGCTGCTTGGGTATTCAAAGTCCCAAAATCATTATACCGTTGAGGTTCTACCAGAGAACGAAGATAAGAGTATATAAACTAAAAGCTATAATTACATGGTCACATGATTTTAATTGCTTAGGCTGCATGACTATACTTAATGAAATGGGCCGATAATGATCATAACTGACGAAAAGAATAACCAGCATGAACATTTTGCACCGCTGTATGATGACTACAATTCCTGTGAAGTAACAGGCTCCATATGTGGATAATGGATTATTAATAGTGAGTTGGAGTTAGTTATATACAACATCTTAAATGGCATACCTTACTTTTAAATCAAGTAAATAAGTTCCTCTGTCCCTCATGCCTTGGCTTAATTCATTTTGATTCTTGTTGCAGACCTCTATGGTTAGCATAGTGAGACCTTGCTGGATAAGTAATCTTCAGCCATTTAATGGGATGTGGCACTTGAGCGAGAATGTGAAACTACGTGGGCAGTTTGACGTGGTCGTTATTGCTCATAATGGTGATTCAGTGCTCCTATCCTTTCTCGTTTTCTCTCTCTGTGGATTGTTATAGTCTTACATTTGCATTCCAAAAATGCAGATTATTGTTTTTTGCAGTTGCATTGTCAATTGGATTGAATATCTCTCATTGTGAGAGTTCCTCTCATTATATAGAAACTGTAGAGATTTACAAGGCTGATTTTCAGCTATTACATCAACCAAATCTAGGCTAATTTCTAGTAATTAGATCTATCTAAACAAGGAAATTACAGATACTCCTAATTACAATATATATACAGCTATGATACATAATTTATGCCTTGATATATGCTGTCATCCCCCCTCAAATTGATGCTGATCGATCAAGAAGCATCAATTTGCTCACAAGAAACTGATGACGCTTTCGTGTCATAGCCTTGGTAAATACATCAGCTCTCTGGAGAGTAGTGGAAATATGAGGAAGAGAAATAATACGAGTGTCCAAAGTTATAGTCTTGCATTTGCATTCCAAAAATGCAGGTTATTGTTTTTCGCAGTTGCATGAATGTGACAATTGGCTTTGCTATTGGAAAAATATATATATATATTTCTGATTTTAGTCTCTATCATTACAGTGGATTAGGAATGGCAAATAATCTGGTTTATTACAGGGAAATCCTACCCAAATCCAAACTCCTATGGAAGGGGTCCCTCTCCCTAACCATCCTGGAATACCCTGGGGGGTTAGAATGCATATAGTGTTACATTATATAACTTTATAGTTGGGGATTCAATTAATCTAGATTCAGAAGCTGAAATTTCACCTCGACCATCAATAGGTTTAGCCAGGGCATTTATAACACGACCTAAATAAGCCTTGCACTGAGTTCTTATGTTTTCTGGGATACTAGGGCTTCAAAAAGGGCTGAAAACTTCATAGAATTTCATACTGATTTTTCACTGTCAATTTGGAGAAAATGATGACTAGATTACAAGTAAGATTAAGAGCAACTTGTAAATTTAATCAACTGGAAGACTGGTATTGAATGGCTATTAGTTAGGTTAGAATAAGATGAGCTAGACTATCAAGTTGTGCCATTCATTCACTGGCCGTTGAGTATTACGTAGGTTGTTATGGAAGAGTTAAAAAATATCTATATAAATTTAACAACCACATTAGGTTTCTAGATTCAGAAGTCGAGGTTATGTTTTTTTGCTGACTCTTTCGACTGTTAATTGCCTGTCTTTTTCTGTTTACATTTTGGCTTAGCTTTGTAATAATAGTTCCTTCATGTAATGATAGGAAAATGTGCAAACCGGTTGCTTGGTTCATCTGGCTTACCTCAAATAACTAGACAAATGAAGGTATATGCTTTGAAATGTTCAGTTCTTTTAATATTATCTAGCCTATGTTTTATTCAGTAGCCAATTCCAATTATTTTGAAGATTCATAACCCATTTTCCTGGTTTGTAGAGGCTGGAACTAAGTTCTGTATGGGCCCTTCTTGCTGCATTTGAGGACCCCCTCCCACTGGGCAGTGCATCAACATTTGAAGGCGCCTTTGTGAAAGGTGTTGATTCTGTCTCATGGATGGCAAATAACTCAGCAAAACTTTTGAATTCTCAGAGTGATGCTCCTCACTGTTGGACCTTCTTCAGCACTGCAGCTTACGGAAAACAAAACAAGGTTCCACAGGTCAGTTTGTATATAAATGTGGGTGTTGTTTGAAGTACTTGCTTACACATGATAATATGCTAGCATTGGCACACTTTTTAACCAATTGCCTAGATTTGAATCCATTCATGCTTCAGCTTGAACTCCAAGCTATAGAAACAAGGCTGCAATAAGTTCTGTCTTTTTGTACATATTTATGTTCCCTTTTATACTTGAATCAATATGACATTTCAATTTTACAGCGAACTTTGGTGCTGTGTAGATACGTATATGTTGCAATTTAGGCTTTCTGCAAGATTTTTTATGATATTTTTTTTTATCATTTATTAGGAAAATATCCCAACTGCAACAGCAGAGAAGGTGAAAACAGGTATGCTCGAGGGTGTTGAAGCTGCACTTGGCCGACCGAAAGGTTCACTTCAGAAGCCCATTTATTCTCGAGTCCAGTTATGGTAAGACTCCACTTTTAAGGACATGACCTTGTAATTTCATTTTTTTATCATGTCCAATCTGGATCCTTGTAACCTACTTGACCTATAACTATTTGCTGTTGGTGTTGGTTTAGAATGAGTGGTTGATTTGGACAAGCTTGACAAGTTATTGTGTGGACTTGTGTATAGTACTAATTCTATTTTCCTGTTACGCTTATTTGAAAAAAAGATGGTACATGTCATTCCAATTTATTAAATATATAAAACAACTTGAGAATTTCATAATTAAGAAAATAGTTCCTCTGTGATGAATTAGGTATTTGTTTATTTATATATCTATTTTATTTATTTATTTCTTTTTTGGGTTGGGGGAATGTGTAGGGGTGCAGCTCTTCCAACTAATACTCCAAGTATTCCATGTATCTTTGATCCTCATGGAAGGGCCGGTATATGTGGCGATTGGCTGTTGGGTTCAAGCGTAGAGTCAGCTGCATTGAGTGGCATGGCTCTTGCCAATCATGTAAGCAAGAATATGATTTTCATTTGCTTATTTGGTTTTATTTTGTGCATGTAACCATATATTTCATGGTTGATATAATAAATAAAATAAATCTAGGACAACCATTCTATCCCTATATGGACATCTAAATATAATTTGTAGATTGGCTTCAATCAGGTTGAAATATCAGACAAGTTTCAAGAACATTAGCTTGAAACTTGATTATTCTTATATAAATAACGTAATTGGTCTATGTAGATTGCAGACTATTTAGGAAGTGATGGAGTTCGTCCTGAGGAATTTGCTGTCGGTTTACACAAAGACTTTCAGTCGCTCCAAGGACATGATATTGGACAATTCCCGGGTTTGAAGTCCATGGAAAAAGAGCAAGTTCAAGCATATGAGCTTACTTCTTGAATCCCTAAGCAGGCCACGAACATTTCTAGAGTTTTTCAAGGTATACTTCTATTCATACACTGTTTATGGCTTTCTGTTTTTCACTTGGGTTACTGTCATGTTAATTCTCTTGGTTTTTATAGCTAGGATTAAGAAGTTTATTCACAAAATGCAGTTATTGGCATAGTTGCTAAGCAAGCATCCTGAAATTCTTTTTGTGATGCCATCCATTATGAAACGTAATGAATACAGATGCAAAGGAAAGCGGATTCTTCGGGCAGCTAAATCCTTGCAGAAAACTTGTTTTCAGTAGCATAGGTGACAGGAATCGTGATATTTCCCCAGCTTTCATGGAAGAAAAATAAAAAATTTCTAATAACTGTAACCCTTTTGAGTTCTCCACAAATCAGTTTGAATATGAAGCCAAATATCAGATGCATATTTACAGGCTTCTTTCAGAGCAACAAAGTTTAATGCTATCAGTTGTTTTGGGTTCAAGTGATCAGAGCTTCATCCGGCACAAGCATGCCAAACAGAGTATGAAAAATTTTGAAACCTACAGTTAAAAATTCTCAAGTTCCGTATTTGACCTGTAGTCACATTCAAGTTTATACACGACTGCTGATATATGAAATGACATTTTTATTCAGTTCCAGAAAAGTCGCATGCAGAGGATTTAAGTTTCATATTAATGGAATGGTTTTGAGCTTCATTATTATATTTTTTTTAAAAATAATTAATGGAGTTAACATTACTTATTACAGGAAAACAAAGAAAGATTAATTCTCCATGGGAAAAGCGTTGAAAGAAGCTTCTCATGAGCGCAATCAGTCCCTCAGTTGCTTGCCATGGTATCTTTTCCATACTTTTACACATGTTGATAAAATTCTTTCTTGGTTAAATAATTTGGAGAGAGAGCTGTTCATTGGCAACACAAGCAACAAAATATCACACACAAATTAATTCCAACAAAAATAATATTTTTACACGAGAGACTTGTGTGAGAGAAGAGGGTTAATTAGATGATTACCATTGAGATCACAAGTTGGAGCGAAATGAACACAGGCAATTGAGCAAGCTGTGACAGAGTCTGTCGAGCTGAAGAAATTGAAAACTCTTTGGCATTTGTCTGCAAGCTTTAAAGCCGTCCGAAAACCATTGTGCTTCTGCTAATTTAACTTGATAGCCAGCAACAAAAACAAAAAGAAGAACCCAGTACAGTTGCAGTTTCTAGTTTTTCATGCTTGCCATCTTTTCTTTCTTGAGATTGAAATGATTTAAGATTTATTTAAAGGGTCTTTATCTTAGTATGCAATTAATGGTTTGAAAACAGATTATATGCTATTACAAGTGAATTTTTCTGATAACGATTGCTTGACTAGGATTCTTGTCGTAGTATAATTATTAAACATGATTTTATAATTAATGATTCGTACATTAAGTGAAATAGAAACCAGGATTTGAAAACTAATATGTTGGTAAAATCGCTTGGAGCAACAGCCTAAAATTATCAGATGGTGAGAAAACAGGAGAGGATCTACGAAGAGTAATGAAGTTTTCTAAAGTCCAACTGAAATGATTTCAGGATTCGCTTCAACGATGCAAAAATATATTTGACATCTCAAATCTGATGAAATTCATTTTCTTTACCGTTATCTTGGACGTATCACATGTCAAAATGCATTAATTACCGATGCTAGCACTTGAAATAATAAAAAAAAAAATCAAATGATAACCAAGTTAAAGAAGCAAAGTACTTTTATATTACATACTTGATTGTACCCCAAACCCAATTTGTAAGACATGAAGAAGAAATCTCTTTGACAGAGTTATTTCCAAAATGGCAGAATCTACCATCTTGAACCAAAGTATATCATTAGAACAAGAAGGAGAATTAAGGACATTCTATTTCGAGAGCTACCTGATAGGGTACTTCATTCTTGACAGAGTACTGGCCTTCGTTGTCATATTGCCACCGAATCTGAACTTCTTTGAGGAAATGAATGCTTTGGTGGAAGAAGACCTTGAGCAAGAAAGAGACCAACATGAAAGAGAGATGAAGAAAATCTCTAATTATGCAGATATGGTCTGATTGGCTTGTGAGATAACTAACCAAACTAATCACTACTTTCAATCTCAATTAAATTCCAACAAACAATCTATTTTCTATACGGACTTGTGTGGTGATAAGCTAAATAAAGCTGCCTGAAAACTACTCAGACGAAACTCTGGGGATATAGTACATTGTTTGTTGATATATAATGGATAAACAGAATAATAAAAGCCCCTGCTGAAAATTGACGGAGATTGAAAGTAGTGATTAATTTGGTTAGTTAAAACTTACAAGCCCACAAGACCAATTTGATTAGTTAGAGATCTTCTTCCACCAAGCATCCACTTCCCCACAGGATTTCATGGCAGCCAATTGTATGCGGATCGATCTTCAATTTGCCGTCTCAGAGTATGAAACATGATCCAACATCATCACAGCCTAGCAATATCTAAGTAGGTTTCTCTTTTAACCTTGCATGTTATAAAGATTGAGTATATATAAATAAAATTGTACTCCGAAAATTGGCTCTTGCCCTCAATACGTGTTAATCCATGAGTTAGGTAGAGTTAGTTGGCTTTGTCCTGTTCAGTATTGCTGCCTAGTAGGTGTGGCTTTTAAGCAACAACTTCGGTTTATGACTTTGTATTTGATGAAAAAATTTTGTTACTCTCACCTTTTTTTTTTCCTCCAAATTATTATTTTTAAAGCTTTAAAAATCATATTTATCAATTACTTTCAACTTTTATTTCATTGCAATTGTAACTTAATTTTAAGCCACAACACTAAATGGATCCTCAGCAATTAATGGTCTCTTTAGCCTTGAAATATTAATAACAAAACTACTCACCGTCCGTCACCATGAGCCACCACAAACCACCATCGGCATTCATATTTTGGTGTCTTCTGACATTAATTTTAAACATTAGAATCTTCAAACTTTTGATAATGTAGCAAAAAATGCATTAACGTGGTAATTAGTGTTGTGCAAAATAAGTTTATTTCAATTGATGCTGCACCCACAAAAAATGCATTTCATTTCAATTGCCTATGTGGCAAACATTTCTTTTAGGTGTTGAAATTGGGCAAAAGTTATGCTATAAAAATATTTGATAAACACTTGATATTATAATTTAAAAAATAAGTTGATTTATTAATAAGATATAAAATTTTAAAAAATATTTTTTTTTATAAAATTTTATTTAAAAATCATATTTATTATGAATTACTAATTTTTATATTAATTTAAACAAAATTACGAAGATGCCCAGCCTTTTTACAGAAAATGTTATCTTGTTAATTTTTTAAAATTTTTTACTATTTATTATATAAAATTATTTTTATGAATATTAAGAAAATTACTTTGTTAATATTGATTAAGCATAATAAAATGTTCAAATGATAAACCCAAAAAAGAAAAAAAGAAAAAAAAGAGGGAAACATGAAGAAGTGAGCTCCACTCATCCCGATGCTCGCTATTCGGTTAACGATTCTGCAGCAGCTGTTTAAAACTTGATTTTTTTCTCTTTGAATCTGGTAGTTTTTCAAAATAATTTAGTTTAAGGGTTAGCATTTAGTTTCAATCACAGTTAATTTTATTTATTTATATATTTATTGCTTTTTTGTTTTGTTTAGTAGGATTGTAATTATCCTCGTAAAAGATTTGAATAGGTATCGCATTTGGCTTCACATTTCCCAACTCTTCATGTTTTTGAATGGTGTCTGAGGTCAGGTGAGTCCATTTCTCCCCTTTGCATTTTTTTTCATTTTCCTTTTATTTTATGTTTGTTTGGTTGCTGAGAAAATTGAGGGGAAAAAATAAAAAATAAAAAACAGCAGTTAGACTTGAGTTTAACTTGAGATTGATATATATATATATATATATATATATATATATATATATATATATATGGTTTTAAGTTTTCTAAGTTTAATTCAAAATCTACCTCAATTGACTTCAATTCAAGTCATGTGCATCTGTTGGGCATGGTTGAACTGGAGAACAGAAGGGAGTGAAAAATTTTAGGGGCACATGTGTGAAATTTTGCTTATGTACTTCGAGAATTTTTTAATGTTGGAAGATTAATGTGTTGATCATGTTTTGGTTTCCTTATTATTATTATTATTATTATTATTGCAATCCTCAGTAACTATGAAATGAAAGTTGGTAGTAATTATGAAATGAAAAGAAAATATCAAATTATAATCGATAGTTAAAACACAAAAAGTTACCTTTGAACTCTGCTGTAGTCTGGCAGATAATGAAGCAGGGAGAAAGATTCTGATCATTTTCCCTCTAAACATGCATGAAAGTCCCGGTTCTGTAAGATGTATCATTGGTAATTTTCAATTATAAGCTAATATATGATATGTTTTGGGTGGACAAAATAATTCAGGCCCTTAAAATGACTTATAAATTATATTGAAATTAAATTTAAAAATAATTAAAAAATTTTAAAGTTGGAACCCAAAAGAAGAAGAGGAACGATTTACTCATGACAAAAGATAAATAAAGGGTTGTCAGTGTCACCCAAACAAGAGGATCGCACATTCTTAGGGGAAAATATTTGGAGGATTCACCAAAGATGGTACCTGGGTTGTCAGCATAACGATTTGGGTGGTGAGAGGCAAAGAAAGCAGAGGATGTAGGTGATTTAATTAGACAAATAATTAGGATACATCGAACAGAGGAGAAGACAATTGCAAATTCGTTGGAACAGTTGATTTCGATGATTTGTTTAAGAACAGGGGCTGTCGTGGGAACGAATCGGATGGCGCTTTTGTAAATGTAGCTGCGAACTGCAACCCACTATTTGCGGTGTTGAAAGTGTAGGAATTCCTCATGGCCGCAAGTAGAGGGAATAGAGCGTCTGTTTGATTTACTATATGCAGTACGAACCGGATGAAGAAGGTAATTCGTGGGAAAAAAATAATAATGGTTACTTGTGGTTGAAATTTGATGAAACTTATGTTTATTCGAAGGTATTAACTAACATATAATAATTTATTGTTTGAACTCTTGACTCTTGCATAAGAAAATCAATTGGTAGAGAAAATTGTTCATTGCCAATTTTGTAAAATATTTGTTGGTCCCTTGAAAGGTATAAGAAATTTTTGGAGTAAAAAATATTTAAACAGAGTTTAACAATATGGAGTTTACGGAGAGAGCTTTTAAACAAATCTCGCCATGTAATTTTAAATAAGGTTAAAATCGTAAATATGAGATGGGTTTTTAGATGACTTTAGAGTAGCGCCACTTAAATGCAAAGCAACTCTTACTTTACTCGCCACTTGGGCTTGTAGCCCAGTGGTGGACTATTGCCCTCAAAGTTAAGCATGACTTTGAGGGCAATGGTTCGAGTCCCCACGGACTCAACCTCCTCCAATTAAACATAATTGTGTGGAGATTTCTATAAACGTCTTTCTCCCTTGCGAAATGCGAGTGGAGTAGAGACATCCCTCCTCCGTGAGGGGTATTTGGGATGGGCATGTACTTCATAGAATAAAAATGTAATAATATAAGTCCCATGTATATATATCTGATTGTAAATAATATCAGGGGTATTTGGGATGGGCATGTACTTCATAGAATAAAAATGTAATAATATAAGTCCCATGTATATATATCTGATTGTAAATAATATCAGTGTAATGACCTGCTGTCATAGCAGTTGTATATATATCTGTGTAATGCAAACTTAATCAGTTTCAAAAAAAAAAAAAAAAAAAAAAACTCTTACTTTACTCGTCTCTAACGACCTAGGGTTCTTCTTCCACTCTCCATTCTTTTGCTTGCCGACCTGAAAATCCCTTCTCTTGTATTCAAATCTCAAAAAGTGCCATTTCGTCATCGAAAATAAGCAGATCTACACCCTGTGTTTGTATGGTTGCAGTCCGTGTGAAGCCATTGACGTCGATGGATGATGCGGGGTTCTAACTGTCACTTTGAAAACAGTTATGCCTATTCTTCCTTGTACTGTAGAAGGCTCCTCTTGTACTGTAGAAGGCTCCTGTGACCTCAAAGACGTCACCATGGAATGGAATCATGCTGAAGACTTATCCGATGGTTGGCATAGAAGGTGGCAAGTTACTTGTAATAGGCAAGCTGCAGAAGAAAGATGACGTTTTCAAGGTCGCAGGAGCTTTCTACGGTTGGGGAAAATTTTTCCATGCTGAAAAAATAGACCTGTTGAATCCATTCGTACTTCAGCTTGAAATCCCCCGCTCCCCCCCCCCCCCCCCCCCCCAAAAAAAAAAAAAGAACAAGGCTGCGGTGAGTCCAGTCTTTTTGTGCATATAGACTTTGCAACAAGATTAGCTTTATTTTCCCTTTTATTCTTGAATCAATACAAAACTTCAGTGTAGATATGTATGTGTTGCTACTCAGGCTTTCTGCAATATTTGTATGATTTTTTTATATATCATTTATTAGGAAAATATCCCAACTGCAACAGCAGAGAAGGTGAAAACAGGTATGCTCGAGGACTTCGCCTGCCAGAAGGTTCACTTCAGAAGCCCTTATACTCAAGTCCAATTATTGTAAGACTCCACTGTTTGGGCATTATCTTGTGATTTCATATTTATCGTGTCCTGTTTGAATCCCTGTGACCTACTTGGGCTGTGACTATTTTCTGTTGCTGTAGCTTTAGAATGAGCGGTTGACTTGGACAGCCTTAGCAAGTTATTGTGTGCACTTGTGTGTAAGTCCCTACTTTTACTTTCTTCTGATACTCGTTTTTCAAATGAGATGGAACGTGTGATTGCAATTTATTAAATATTTAAAACAACTTGAGGATTTCATAATTGAGAAAATTCCGGGTTCCCTTATGTTGATTTAGGTATTTATCCTTTTTTGTTTGGGATGTATAGGGGTGCAGCTCTTCCAACTAGTATTCCAAGTATTCAATGTATATCTTTGATCCCTGAGGAAGGGCTGGTATATGTGGTGATTGGCTGTTGGGTTCAAGTTTAGAGTTAGCTGCCTTAAGTGGCATGGCTCCTTGCTGATCATGTAAGCAAGAGTATGAGTTTCTTTTTCCAATTTGGTTTTGTTTTGCACATACAAATGTATATTTCATTATTGATAATTATTATCAAATTAAAAAAAAAAAATCTGCAACACCACCTTTATATCCCTGTATATGGACATTTAAATATAAATTAGTGTATTGGCTTAAATGCAGTTCGAAATATAAGACGAGTTTCAAACATAAGATTAAAGCTTGATTATTCATATATAAATAATGTAATTGTTCTATGTAGATTGCAGATTATTTAGGAAGTGGTGGAGTTGGACCTCAGGTGTTTGCTGTCATTTTACACAATGAGTTTCTGGGTTTAGAGTCCATGGATAAAGAAAAAGTTCAAGCTATCAACTTACCATTTGAATGCAAGCAGGCCATGAAAATTTCTAGAGCTGTCAAGATATGCTTCTATCAACACATTGTTTATGGATTTATTTCACTTGGGTTATTCTCATATATTAATTGTCTTGCTTTTATTACTGGGATAATTTGATTGCAGTCATCGATGAGGGTAATGCTTATTTATTGGTAATTGAAATATTTTGCTATCAACAGTGTCGCATTTGTTCATCATTATATGTCTACACACACACACGCACACAAAAAATATATTTATATATATGTTTATATACCATGACAAGGGCTTTGTGCGTTATCATTCATTGCTTGTAGCCATTGTGACACTTGAGTGTATATGCAACTTAGGCCATCGCAATCCTTTTTGGAATGAAATTTTGATTTGATTATTGCCATTTTTGTGATTGAGTTATTGTGACTTTTGGTTCAAATATCAAAGTTTTTATGCTTTCAAAATTATCCTGCCACCAAAATGGGACTCAACTTGAGTTATTCAAACTTGTGAAACTTGAATTTTGTGTATCTGAGTTGAGTGCTGAGTTGGTCAGCCACATCCATGCAATGATTCGTTGTATTTATTTTGTTTATTTTAATATGCTTTGCTTTATCGAGGGAATCATGGCTTGGGAGGAAGAACGGAAACCAGATTGATAGGTCCTCAACCACTGATATTTGATCATGCTGCTCAATTCTTTACCGTGAATGATTCTTGGTTTGGTGAGTTGGTTGATGGTTGGTTGGATAGAGGTCTGGTGCATCTGTGGAGAGCTTGAAGTGGGTGGTCAATTCACCCCATTTCCTTCTTCACTTCCAAGATACATTGGTATTAATGGGATGTGCCTTCTTGCCGACTCTTGATTAGCCCAGGTGACAATCTACGTTTGCTTTTGTGTTAATTCTTTTATGCTTCTTTGCATAAAAAAATAGGGGAATATTGTTTAATTAAACCACAATGGTAAGCAACTACTATATTGATTTGAAGTTTGCTGGTAGGTAGGGTTGCAACTTGGGTCGATCCTCCCAAGTGCAGTTCTATGCTAATGATTCAAAGTCCCAAAATCATCACAGTTTTGAGGTTTAATTGCACAAGGAAGATCAGAAGCGAATTTTACATTGTCATGTGATTTCAATTGCTTAGGCTGCATGGGTGACATAATGAAATACTGGCTATAAAGATTGTAACTGAGGAAAAGAAAACTAGCACAAACATTTTGCACCACTGTATTATTAATACAATTCCTGCGAAATAACAAGCTTCTATATGCAGCATTAATAGTGAATGGAGTTAGGTGTAAACAACATCTTATCAAGGCATTAGATTATGTAAATCAAGTTCCTTTGTCCTTCAGCTATGTTGTTTATAGTCTAACTCTGTTTTGATATGCTTGTTGCAGACTTCTTCAGTTTAATGTAATGAGACCTTGGTGGATAAGTAATCTTGATCCATTTAATGGGATGTGGCATCGGAAAACCATCTGTTTAAATTTAATAACCAGAGTGGTTTTATAGATCAGCTTTTTATTTTTTTTCCTTTCAGTTTCTTGTCAGATTGTAAGACAATTTAAGGTGTATATACTTTGAAATATTCAGTTTGTTTAATATTTTCTAGCCTTTGCATTATTGAGAGTCAGACCATCTTTTAGTTGTTTTGAAGATTTATGATGCATTTCGTGGGTTCTTAGAGGCTATACTTAAGCTCAATATGGGCTCTTCTTTCTTCATTTGAGGATCCCCTTCCGCTAGACAGTGCCGCGACATTGGAAGGAGCCTGTGTTAAGGAGTTGATTGTGTTTCATGGATGGCGATAACTCAGCAAGGCTTTCAAGTTCGCAGAGTGTTGGCCTTCGTTGTTTGACACCCCCACTTTAATCCAAGCTAAAATAACCTTATTTCTCCCCACTCGTTAAACTCCTTACTGGTGGTGACTTCATTTTCAATACCCATACTTGTATAATGGCTAACCTAACAGATAAAATCATTAGTGGTGGTGAGCGAAGACTAAGATGCCTTCGGCAACTGGTCACTGCTAATAACAATAATCTTGATTCAAATAATGGCGGATCCTTAGCCCGTCTGTCCATGCGTCAAGAGTTATTGGCTGGTAAAAATCACTTTGATGATGTGCTTACTTCCCGATTATTTTAAAACGATTAATTTCAAATATTTCCATTGATTTTAGACCACAAGAAAACCAACCATAGAATCTTCAAAATGGCTTTCTACGCAAATGCTGCTCGGATTACAGTTTCGTTGGGATAAAGTTTTGAGTTTCTTATCATTCTTCAAAGCCCCTGATATGTGGGAGTGAAGAACTTCAGAAATAAATTATGTGTATTAAACTCAAATCTGGTCAAGAATTATGGGAATAGTAATCTATTTACACGAGTTTAGTTGGGATTAGAAATAAAGAAAATTTTGTGACGTTTCCGCCGTAAGAGACCGTAGGATTGGCAAATTTTGACCATGGGGGGCCGAGATTGTGCCACGTCTCCACGCGCACCATATACCTTACTATATGGTTCTTACACACCCAACCATTCTTGTCTTATTAGGGAGCAATCTTGGCCGTTCACTGTGTTCGATCGGACGCCCCACGTCTCTCTTTCTTTCAGCCACCACCGCATCTGAAAGAACCGTCGGATCGTGCATCAACGGTTCCTGAAGGCGTGCTCACCATGCTTATTGTTGAATGGTGACATTACCCATTTTCTCACCCCCATCATAGATCACAGCTCGTTCAACTGAAACCCTTGTCTTGAAGTCATAAATCAAAATGCACTCTGTGTTCTGGGAGGAAGATGAGAACACTGTTCTCTTCAAGTTGCCTCTTGCATCAGGGACGAAGCAAGAGGGTGTAAAGGTTGCGATTGAAGATCATAAGTTGTTCATATCAGAGGAAGCAGGCACCTCTCTCAATCAATACTTTGGTATGTATGTCAACTTGCCAGTAGGTCTCAACCCGGATAGCTTCGAGACCTCAATGGATCAGACGGGGCTCCTTACTGTCCGTTTCAAAAAACTTATGCCCATCAATAGTAAGCTTTCATGTAGTACCGTAAAAAGCTCCTGCGACATGGCCCCCATGGGCTGGCTTGAGCCTGATGATAAAGAAGCCAACGGAGTTATCCACTCCAAAGCGGGTCTTTCAGCAGAAACGAAGAAAGAAGATCTCGTCGTCGGCGTCGTAGATCGACAATTTCTTATAATAGGCCAGCAGCTGAACGAGAAAAAGGAAGGAGGCTCCTGCGAGAGCTTCGTATTGCCGCATGGTGTGAACCCGGATGGGTTTGAGACCTCCATGGATGATCCCGGGGTCCTGACGGTCACGTTCAAGAAGAAGCCATCGAAGGATGGCAAGAAAAAGAAAGAAAAGATATTAAAATCAAGGTTGCTCGGAGGTTTGGCTGAAGCTTGTCTCCTGGCAGGTTGCAAGTTCGCTTGCGATGAGCTTACTGGCGACGACTCCTAACTAATAATTAAGCTGGTGTGTTTGGAATATGGTATTTCCTATATCGTGTTCTCCTTGTTGTGTCGTTTTTGTATGAGTGTTTTGTTTGTCTGTTTGAAAATTGGAAATAAACTCTGGACTAGTACTGGAGAACTCCAGAGCAGATGTTCCAATTTACTATGTTGTACTTCTTCCTTTTATTTTCTTTCTTTGGTTTGTCTGGGAGTTTTGTGTGTAATAATATTAATAATTAAAATAAGACCTTTGTCTATTTCCTTCTTCTTCTTCTTCTTCTTCTTCTTATTATTATTATTATTATTTCTTTTTTTAAGAACCAGTAATTTCAGTTGTGTTAAATGATATTGTGTGCGTTAAATTTTTTTTTTTTCCTTTTTCCAATTTTAAGGATGGACTTTGATTACCTATATAATGACAATCACATAGGTAAACCAAGCAAACTAGAGTAGTTCATCTAATACAATTTTGTATTTGTTTAATGTGAACTCCGCGATTGATGCAACTTACATCACTATTATAACGAATCTCTTATCTTTAAGAATAAGTAACAGAGTATTGGACAGCTGCGCTTAAATCTTAATTGGGTCAGAGTCCCCTAAGGTACTCAATACTCCACTCACATGAAGGTATAGGTGGGGGTACATTCAATAACACTACATAGGTTTTTTTCAATTGTTAGCGTCGAAATTTGTTTGATTATGCTATTCAGTTTTTGATAATCACTATTTCAAAATATAAATGTGCAATTTGGTCATTAGGATACAAATCATAGCAATTTTGATATTATTTGTTAGGTGGAAAAAAGTTGTAGGGTAATTACGTACGCTTAGTATATTATTATTGCTATTTGAATGCCATTGCTACATTAACTGCAATGACATTTGGTTTGTGGCATACTGAATAAAATTTCCTTTGAGCCTACAGGAATAGGACTGTCCTTGTAACCGTCCTATTTCCTTAATGGATGTATCTTTTAAGTCTTGCATTTGGCATATGAAGCTTATTGAAAGAAAGCAAATGGTCAGGAGCTGGTCTTAAAAGCATGTTCTTCGAGGAATACAATACAAACAGTAATAGGATTTGAGACAATTCATAGAGCTTTCCTTGAGTGAAAAATAGTCACATTCCTATTTAAACTGACATGACATGCTCTTCTAGTTTATTCAGAGAATTATGAGAATAACCTCAGGTATGTTAATTGAAAAATGCCCAAACTGGACAAGTCATATTCATACCATGTAACCCAGGTTCGTTAATTTTAAATTCCAATTTAGTGTTCTGATCTGTCTTCATCTATTTTAGCATGTGTTTCATAATTCATGCTTTATTCTTCTTCTACTTTTTTTGCCCCCCTTCTTAGCTTCCATTGGATTATTGATGTGGTGAAAAAGGAAATGTTCTATTTGGATCCCGAAAGGGCAATCCTAATCCTAATTTAGACCAGATCCTTAAAGCATATGTTTCCTTTCCATTCGATACCATTCATATTTTAGGTTTCTTCAATGTATTTTGGAGATACTCTTGTAGTTTTTCATACAACGCCATGACACTGTTCACAATATATATCTAAGATGAGATTTGTGGAGGTAAAATAAATTACCTTACCTGAATGCGGTGTGGCTACTACTTTTACTAACACAAATGTAATTTGTAATTAACTTTTTGGTTTTTAACTGTGAATAGACATAGCAACAACCGGACAACATGGAGTGAGGCTATTATGTCATGAGGTACATGAAGAATATAATAGCATACATTTATTTGGTAAAGAACAATGTGTGTTACTGATAAATAATATCAATAGGTTTGGTTTGTAGCATATATATGTGGCGTTGATTTGGAAGTCCAACAACAATGATTTTGTGGTTAACAGCTCAATGCAAAGGACACCACACTCTAGCTGAAATCAACAAACGACATTCGTTTGGAGTGGGCTAATCTTTTTTCTAAAATCCTTGTTGCATCGTCATACTATAAATGTGAAATTATAGTGCAGGGTGATAGGGAGGGAACTCACAGATGTACACATGGATAAGAAGTCAAATGGAGTTGTACCGAATTCAAATGATGCATCTTGTGATAAAGTTCACGTGGCTCGAAAAATCTCAGAAGACAATGTTGATCTAAAGGACTACAAGGTGAAAGAATGCACTGAAGAAATCTCGTTCAAAAATTGTAATGAGAAACAAGATGAACTTGATGTGGAATGTAAAAATTTTGATGTTGATGTAACTGATGACACAAATGACTAGCCGGAAGTGCAAAAGTCAAACTCTCCATCTAAATCTCGTGGTCCTGCTAATGTGCGTACAAGTCTCACTGTCCTACAGCCCTTTGCTCTGGCAACTGAAAAACGTGCTTCAGGCACAACTAGACATGGTGGGACTGAAACTGCAGCTGATAGCAATAATGCGCAGTCCCCTATGCTAAAGAAGACTTCACAGGTAACTTAAATCCTCAATTGGATAAATTGTGAATGCTGCTATTCTTTATTATTAAGTTGAAGGATCAATGAACTTAACGAGAAACTTGACATTAACTACAGCCAATATAATTGGTGGTCTGAAGAGGCAAAAGAATTCCAACTATTTGTAAGGAGTCGGGCAACTTTACCTAGCAAATAGATAACAAATTCAACCAATGGAGTTTGTACCTTATAAAGTTACCTAAAAATAGTTTTTCTTGCATTAAATTGTAGGTTTCCTTAGATCTGTTCAAGAAAAATTTTTAAAAAAATCTTAATCACTTTACTATATTTTCGTTTTATTTTCGTGTTAGGAATCTTTTCCCACTATATGCCTTCTTGATTCAGTCTGTATGCTTGATTTCATTGGAACTGCTCTACATCATAGCCTTTGTTTTGTTTTGCTTCCCTGGTGCAGCATGGGGAAATCCGTAGCTCATAGATCTGTAATCTTGTTATCCTATTTGCTTTAACTTCAAAAAGAATATCTAGCTAACTGAATAAGCAATTTGTATGGTGCGTGAAGTCTGATGGGAATTCAAAATCATCTTGATCTTGTTTGCAATGATCAATGTTGCACAAATTATGGATTTTAAGTTGTTGCTAGTCTTTGATATTCTGCAATTTCTTTTGGAAACTCACCCCCGAATCACAGAAGCTATCGCAACTTGATAACGAGAAGCTTTTTGATGAATTCGAATCCTTTGTTTCTTATTTTAGTGTGCTTTTAACTATTGTTGGCTTTGATATACATAGAATGGCAGCATCTATACACAAGGTAATTGTTGGAATGGCTCCAAAATTTGGATGTTCTGAACGTGCTAGGAAACAGGAGGAGGTATTTTTCATTTATCAAATAATTAAATATAAAATTTATTTTCAAATGTGTTATCTAAATAATGTTTTTGTATCTTCTTGTCATTTCCATCTTCTAGTTTTGTACTAAATTAGAGCAAAAGCACAAAGCTTTGGAGGAAGAGAGAAGCAACTTTGAAGGTGCATTTTCTTAAGTATCTCTGATGTACTGTGTCTGCAATCGTCGTTTTATCTTATTGCAGACATCTGAAGATGTTTGTGAAATAGTAATGTTTGAGTTGATGTTCTGATGCCATTTTTAGTTCTTACAATAATGGGTTGATGTCCTTATCTGTGTGAATATTTTTTCAGTTCTTACGATAATGCTATTTGATTTCTGATAATTAGTGAGGGGGTACGGAAAGCGAATTAAGGTTCATAAATACATATATGTTTACTTTCATGCACTTTTTAACCAATTGCTGAGAGCACTAGCATGGTAGAATAGATTCACACTTCAGCTTGAAATCCCAAGCTGTTGAAACAGGCCGCAATGAGGTCAGTTTTATGTGCACTTTTTGTCTTGGAAATAATATTAGCTTGATTTTCCGCCTTATATTTTGAATCAATATGATATTTCAATTTTACAGTATAGATTTATATTGCAGTTTAGCTTCAAAAAGAGTGGCCGATTTGGATAGTCTGGTTATGCTCATCTGAAAAACGAAATGGAACATGTGATTCCAATTTCTTAAATATTTGAAATAATTTGAGAGTTTCATTAAAGTTTTCTAAACAATCATGATTAGCCTAGAAATTTATGAAAACTGCGTTCCTTTGCAATGACTTAGTTTGATTTGTCTTTTTTGGGATTGTGTTTTCGGGTGCAGATGCGGCTCTTCCGACTAATACTCCGAGTATGCCATGTATCTTTATCCCCATGGAAGGGATGGTATATTTGGCAATTGGCTGTGGGTTCAAGTTTAGAGCCGGCGAGTCAGCAGCCTTAACTGGCATGGCTCTTGCTGATCATGTAAGAAAATTATATGATTTTCATTAGCTCATTGGCTATACTTATATAGCTTCTAATAAGTCTGGGACTTGACATTCATTTTTCATTGTTCTACAGTGTTATAAACCTGGTTTACAACATTATAAAAGTTTGTTTACAGTTTTGTAAACACATCCTGAACTCTAATACAATCCAAAATTCTTGGATTAGTGTGTGTATGTGTGTGTGTGTGTGTGTATATATATATATATATATAATGAGATCTGATCAGGTAGGCGATCTCGCTCTCCAAGATCCAACATGATCAGCCTCATCTTGAAGAGAGCTGTGCAGCTTTTTGCTTCCTACTGCACGGCTCTCTCTCACACGCTTTTGGAGAGCGAGATATATCGCCCACCTGATCAAAGTCCTATAGCTCTGCGTGTGTGTGTGTGTGTGTGATGATCAACAATTAGTATCAAGTAAAGTGATCTATAACACAACATTTATATTCCTATATGGGGGCATTTAAACATGAACTTTTATACTTGGCATCAATTTAGTTTGAGATATCAGGGAAGGAATTTAAAAAATAAGCTGGAAGCTTGATTATTCATATATAAATAATGTGATCTACATCGATTGCAGATTATTTAGGAAGTGGTGGAGTTCGTACTAAGCAGTTAACATGGACTAAATTGTTGTTTCATCTGACATATTGTTAGCTCAAGCAATAGTAATGAACTTGAGAGTGGCAGTTTTTGAAATCTTTTGTACATGTATACGAGTTGTATCAAGATTCTGTGGACATTCTTTCTTCTAATTTTGATCTACGCATCACAATTTTATGATCCTTGTATCTTAAATCAAACTTTGTTGCTGCAGGTTCAATATTCTGGACTTCTTTTATTGAGAGGCTACCCTTCTGAGTATCTGCTTTCAATTATCACTTGCAGCTTCTAATAGTTTGCAAACCAAATATGGTTTTATATGTTCATGCACTTGCAGTGTAATTTGTTTAATATGTGTGGCTAATACAAATTTCAAAGACAAAAAACAAAACAAGTGAAACAACTATTTATCCCAAATGTATATTATATATATTGGACAGCATTGAACTGTTTTTTTTCCCCCTTCAATTGTTACAATTTTCACATATTATAATCTAAAATCTATTCGGTATCTAGGTACATACACTTAGTAGTATAATCAAAAGGTCTGTGGGTCATTAACTTGAAAATATGTTTCTACTAATATTTGGAGAAGTGTATATTGTATGTGGCATTGAACTTTTCTTTCTATTTCTTTTTTCAAAATTATTACAATTTACACACATATTTCAGTCTAAATTATTTAGTGAAAATAAATTAGATATCAAATTATGTCGTAACAAGATAAATCAGAGAGCAGGGCAGAATCAAGTATAAAACGTAGGATAAGGAACAAGATTATAACGAATAAAACTACCAGTAAATGATGACCACTTTAATTTCCTCTGCACCTTCATCTTCTCTGATTCGTCAACCCCTTAAACGCCCAAAATCCTCAAGACTCTCAAAAGCAAAGACACTAACTTCAACCATTGAAGCAACTTCTTCTCAACCAAAACCCAACAACGCCAATGCTAAAAAACCCACTTCAAGAAACCGCAGAAGATCGTCGTATGGCAGCTCGAGAAGGTCAGCTCGATAAGAAAACATTCGCTCAAGAGCAAGTCACGTTCACTGCACCTGTCTCCAGTGACCCGCGTGTGGGGATTATTGGTGGAGGCATGGCCGGTCTCGCTTGTGCTCTGAGTTGGGATAAGAGAGGTGTCAAGTCCACTGTTTTTGACACGGTTTGTCATTCGTCTGGTTTCTTGGTTTTTTTTTTTCTGTACTTTTGTGTTTCTGATTGGAGAGCTTGAAGTGGGTGGCCAATTCAATTATCTGTTTAATATGGTTAGGTTGTGTTTGTATTTGAGAGCATACGCTCGTGTAATGGTGATTGAAAAATGTGCTGTTAACGGTCTAGCATGTGTTGTTATGCATCGAATTTTGATTATAAGCATGTTTTGGAGTTGAGGTATTGTGACTTTTGATCCGCATTTGTTGACGAATGAAATTAAAACATTAGCTGCTAAATATAAGTGGGGGTTTATCAAATATTTTAGTCAACCACATTTATGTATTCTTAACACCGTGCTTTGCTATATCAGGGGAATCATGGCTTGGGAAGAAGAATGGGAACCAGAATGATAGGTCCTCAACCACTGATATTTGATCATGCTGCTCAATTCTTTACTGTGAATGATTCTCGGTTTCGTGAGTTGGTTGATGGTTGGTTGGAGAGAGGTCTGGTGCAACCATGGAAGGTGTGATTGGAGAGCTTGAAGTGGGTGGCCAATTCACTCCATTTCCTTCTTCACCTCCAAAATACATTGGTGTTAATGGGATGCGCCCTCTTGCAGACTCTTTATTGGCCCAGGTGGCAAATCTTTGTTTTGCTTTTGTTTTCTTTTCTTGCTGATTCTATCATGCTTCTTTGCATTAAAAGGGGAAAATTGTCTAATTAAATCACAATGGTAAAAAAACCGAATTATTGTTTTGAAGAAGGTAGTATTGCTGCCTGGGTATTCAAAGTCCCAAAATCATTATACCGTTGAGGTTCGACCAGAGAACGAAGATAAGAGTATATGAAACTAAAAGCTATAATTACATGGTCACATGATTTTAACTGCTTAGGCTGCATGACTATACTTAATGAAATGTGCCGATAATGATCATAACTGACGAAAAGAATAACCAGCATGAACATTTTGCACCGCTGTATGATGACTACAATTCCTGTGATGTAACAGGCTCCATATATGGATAATGGATTATTCATAGTGAGTTGGAGTTAGTTATATACAACATCTTAAATGGCATACCTTTACTTTTAAATCAAGTAAATAAGTTCCTCTGTCCCTCATGCCTTGGCTTAATTCATTTTGATTCTTGTTGCAGACCTCTATGTTTAGCATAGTGAGACCTTGCTGGATAAGTAATCTTGAGCTATTTAACGGGATGTGGCACTTGAGCGAGAATGTGAAACTACGTGGGCAGTTTGACGTGGTTGTTATTGCTCATAAGGGTGATTCAGTGCTGCTATCCTTTCTCGTTTTCTCTCTCTGTGGATTGTTATAGTCTTACATTTGCATTCCAAAAATGCAGGTTATTGTTTTTTGCAGTTGCATGAATGTGACAATTGGCTTTGCTATTGGAAAAAAATATATCTATATTTCTGATTTTACTCTCTATCATTACAGTGGATTAGGAATGGCAAATAATCTGGTTCATTACAGCGAAGCCCTACCCAAATCCAAACTCCTATGGAAGGGGTCCCTCTCCCTAACCATCCTGGAATACCCTTAGAATGCATTTAGGTAGTGTTTACTTGTTGGAGTGGGAGTGTGGAGTGTGGATTCCTCCCACTCCAGTGTTTACTTACCTTAAAAAAGAGGGGAGTGGGAGTGGGAATCCGTGGGTCCCACTCAATTTTGGAGTGGGGAGTGGGATTCCCACTCCCATGGGGGGAGGTGGGAGTGGGAATCCACTCCCTCCTCTTCCCATTTTATCATTATAATTAAAATTAAAATAAATAAATAATATTTAATAAAATAAATAATATCATATTTATTAAAAATAATAATTATATCATATTTATTTTATTAAATTTAATAAAATAAAAATAAATAAATATTATATTTAAATTAATAATATTAAACATTAATTTTAATAAATATTAATTATTTATTTAATTAATAATAATAAATATTTTATTCTAAAAAAATATTAATTTTGTACTATATTATCAATAATAATATTTCATTTGTGTTGCTATTATTAATAATTTTTATTCACATAATTTAAATTTAAATTAATAAAAAATTATGATTCACATAATTAAGAATATTAGTAATTATTATTAATTTATAAATATAATAAAATTTTTATTTTATTTTCTAAATATATTTTTTATTAATTTTTTAATTACAAATTATGATTCTGTACATAAGGATAAAATTATAATTTAAAATAATTTACTCTCAATCCAAGACAAAGTAAACAATAATTGGGATTCTGATTAACAATCCATACTTTCATTTAGTCTAAGTAAACACCCTACTCCCACTCCCACTCCACACTCCTAATCCAAGGATTCCCACTCCTCAGGATTCTCACTCCAATCCAAAAAGTAAACGCAGCATTAGTGTTACATTATATGACTTTGTAGTTCGCTGAGTTCTTATGTTTTCTGGGATACTAGGACTTCAAAAAGCGCTGAAAACTTCATAGAATTTCATACTGATTTTCACTGTCAATTTGGAGAAAATGATGGCTAGATTAGAAGTAAGATTAAGAGCAACTTGTAAATTTAATCAACTGGAAGACTGGTATTGAATGGCTATTAGTTAGGTTAGAATAAGATGAGCCAGACTTTCAAGCTGTGTCATGCATTCAAGGGCCGTTGAGTATTACGTAGGTTGTTATGGAAGAGTTAAAAAATATCTATATAAATTTAACAACCAGATTAGGTTTCTAGATCCAGAAGTCGAGGTTATGTTTATTTGCTTACTCTTTCGACTGTTGATTGCCTATGTCTTTTCCTGTTTACATTTTGGCTTAGCTTTGTAATAATAGTTCCTTCATGTAATGATAGGAAAATGTGCAAACCGGTTGCTTGGTTCATCTGGCTTACCTCAAATAGCTAGACAAATGAAGGTATATGCATTGAAATATTCAGTTCTTTTAATATTATCTAGCCTATGTTTTATTCAGTATTGGCCAATTCTAATTATTTTGAAGAGTCATAATGCATTTGCCTGGTTTGTAGAGGCTGGAACTAAGTTCTATATGGCCCCTTCTTGCTGCATTTGAGGACCCCCTCCCACTGGGCAGTGCATCAACATTTGAAGGCGCCTTTGTGAAAGGTGTTGATTCTGTCTCGTGGATGGCAAATAGCTCAGCAAAACTTTTGAATTCTCAGAGTGATGCTCCTCACTGTTGGACCTTCTTCAGCACCGCAGCTTACGGAAAACGAAACAAGGTTCCACAGGTCAGTTTGTATATAAATGTGGGTCTTGCTTAAAGTACTTGCTTACACATGATAATATAATAGCATTGGCACACTTTTTAACCAATTGCCTAGACCTCTATTTGAATCAATTCATGCTTCAGCTTGAACTCCAAGCTATAGAAACAAGGCTGCAATAAGTTCTGTCTTTTTGTGCATATTTATGTTCCCTTTTATACTTGAATCAATATGACATTTCAATTTTACACCGAACTTTGGTGCTGTGTAGATACGTATATGTTGCAATTTAGGCTTTCTGCAAGATTTTTAATGATTTTTTTAAATCATTTATTAGGAAAATATCCCAACTGCAACAACAGAGAAGGTGAAAACAGGTATGCTCGAGGGTGTTGAAGCTGCACTTAGCCGACCGAAAGGTTCACTTCAGAAGCCCATTTATTCTCGAGTCCAGTTATGGTAAGACTCCACTTTTAAGGACATGACCTTGTAATTTCATTTTTTTATCATGTCCAATTTGGATCCTTGTAACCTACTTGACCTGTAACTATTTGCTGTTGGTGTTGGTTTAGAATGAGTGGTTGATTTGGACAAGCTTGACAAGTTATTGTGTGGACTTGTGTATGGTCCTAGTTCTATTTTCCTGTTATGCTCATTTGAAAAAAACATGGAACATGTCATTCCAATTTATTAAACATATAAAACAACTTGAGAATTTCATAATTAAGACAATAGTTCCTCTGTGATGAATTAGTTATTTGTTTATTTATATATCTTTTTTTTTTTTTGGGGGGGGGGGGGGGGGGGGGGGGGGGGGGGAATGTGTAGGGTGCAGCTCTACTAATACTCCAAGTATTCCATGTATCTTTGATCCTCATGGAAGGGCCGGTACATGTGGGGATTGGCTGTTGGGTTCAAGCGTAGAGTCAGCTGCATTGAGTGGCATGGCTCTTGCCAATCATGTAAGCAAAAATATGATTTTCATTTGCTTATTTGGTTTTATTTTGTGCATGTAACTATATATTTCATGGTTGATATAAAAAAATAAAATAAATCTAAGACACTTCCGGTACATGTGGGGATTGGCTGTTGGGTTCAAGCGTAGAGTCAGCTGCATTGAGTGGCATGGCTCTTGCCAATCATGTAAGCAAGAATATGATTGTCATTTGCTTACTTGGTTTTATTTTGTGCATGTAACTATATATTTCATGGTTGATATAAAAAAATAAAATAAAATAAATCTAAGACAACCATTCTATCCCTATATGGACATCTATAATTTGTAGATTGGCTTCAATCAGATTGAAATATCAGACAAGTTTCAACAACGTTAGCTTGAAGCTTGATTATTCTTATATAAATAACGTAATTGGTCCATGTAGATTGCAGACTATTTAGGAAGTGGAGTTTGTCCTGAGGAATTTGCTGTCAGTTTACACAAAGACTTTCAGTCGCTCGAAGGACATGATATTGGACAATTTCCAGGTTTGGAGTCCATGGAAAAAGAGCAAGTTCAAGCATATCGGCTTACTTCTTGAATCCCTAAGCAGGCCACCAAAATTTCTAGAGTTTGTCAAGGTATACTTCTATTGATACACTGTTTATGGCTTTCTGTTTCACTTGGGCTACTGTCATGTTAATTCTCTTGGTTTTTATAGCTAGGATTAAGAAGTTTATTCACAAAATGCAGTTATTGACATAGTTACTAAGCAAGCATCCTGAAATTCATTTTGTGATACCATCCATTACGAAACGTAATGAATACAGATGCAAAGGAAAGCGGATTCTTCGGGCAGCTAAATCCTTACAGAAAACTTGTTTTCAGTAGCATAGGTGACAGGAATCGTGATATTTCCCCAGCTTTCATGGAAGAAAAATAAAAAATTTCTAATAACTGTAACCCTTTTGAGTTCTCCACAAATCAGTTTGAATATGAAGCCAAATATCAGATGCAGATTTACTGGCTTCTTCCAGAGCAACAAAGTTCAATGCTATCAGTTGTTTTCGGTTCAAGTGATCAGAGCTTCATCCGGCACAAGCACGCCTAACAGAGTATGAAAAATTTTGAAACCTACAGTTAAAAATTCTCAAGTTCCGTATTTGACCTCTAGTCACATTCAAGTTTATACATGACTACTGATACATGAAATGTCATTTTTATTCAGTTCCTGGAGAGTCAGATGCAGAGGATTTAAGTTTCATATTTATGGAATGGTTTTGAGCTTCATTATTAGATTTTTTTTTAAAATAATTAATGGAGTTAACATTACTTATTACAGGACAAGAAAGAAAGATTAATTCTCCATGGGAAAAGCATTGAAAGAAGCTTCTCATGTGCGTAATCAGCCTCTCAGTTGCTTGCCATGGTATCTTTTCCATACTTTACACGTGTTGATAAAATTCTTTCTTGGTTAAATAATCTGGACAAATAGCTGTTCATTGGCAACACGAGCAACAAAATATCACATACAAATTAATTCCAACAAAAATAATATTTTTACGGATGAGAGACGTGTGTGAGAGAAGAGGGTTAATTAGATGAATACTTTTGAGATCACAAGTATGAGCGAAATGAAAGCAGGGAATTGAACAAGCTATGACAGAGTCTATCCAGAAGAAGAAATTGAAAACTCTTCGGCATTTGTCCGCAAGCTTTAAAGCCGTCCGAAGACCATTGTGCTTCTGCTGAATTAACTTGATAGCCAGCAACAAAAACAGCAAGATTTATTTAAAGGGTCTTTATCTTAGTATGCAATTAATTATTAAACATGATTTTATAATTAGTGATTCATACATTAAGTAAAATAGAAACCTGGATTTGAAAACTACTATGTTGGTAAAATCGCTTGAAGCAGCAGCTTAAAATTATCAGATGGTGTGAAAACGGGAGAAGATCTACAAGAGGGTAATGAAGTTTTCTAAAGTCCAACTGAAATGATTTCAGGATTCACTTCAACAATGCAAAAGCATATTTGATATTTCAAAACTGATGAAATTCATTATCATTATCCTTATCTTGGACGTAACACATCTCAAAATGCATTATTTACTGATGCTAACACTTGAAATAAAAAAAATTAAATGACAACCAATTTAAAGAAGCAAAGTATTTTTATATTACATACTTGGTTGTACCCCAAACCCAATTTGTAAGACATGAAGAAGAAATCTCTTCTATAGAGTTATTTCCAAAATGGCAGAATCTACCATCTTGAATCAAAGTATAGCATTAGAACAAGAAGGAGAATTAAGGACATTCTATTTCGAGAGCTACCTGATAGGGTACTCCATTCTTGACAGAGTACTGGCCTTCGTTGTCATATTGCCACCGAATCTGAACTTCTTTGAGGAAATGAATGCTTTGGTGGAAGAAGACCTTGAGCAAGAAAGAGACCAACATGAAAGAGAGATGAAGAAAATCTCTAATTATGCAGATATGGTCTGATTGGCTTGTGAGATAACTAACCAAACTAATCACTACTTTCAATCTCAATTAAATTCCAACAAACAATCTATTTTCTATACGGACTTGTGTGGTGATCAGCCAAATAAAGTTGCCTGAAAACTGCTCCGACAAAACTCTGGGGATATAGTACATTGTTTGTTGAAATTGAACATGTAAACAGAAATATAAAAGCTCTTGTTGAAATCCGACCGAGATTGAAAGTAGTGATTAATTTGGTTGGTTAACTTACAAGCCCACAAGACCAATTGGATTAGTTATGGGTCTTCTTCCACCAAGCATCCACTTCCCCACAGGATTTCAAGGCAGCAAAATGTATGCGGATCGATCTTCAATTTGCCGTCTCTGAGTATGAAACGTGATCCAGTAGATTGAGTTTATATAAATAAAATTGTACTCCGAAAATTGGCCATCCCTCAATACGTGTTAATCCATGAGTTAGGTAGAGTTGGTTGGCTTTGTCCTGTTTAGTGTTGCTGCCTAGTAGGTGTGGCTTTTAAGCAGCAACCTCGGTTTATGACCTTTTATTTGATGAAAAATCTTTGTTACTCACTATTTTTTTTTTTCAAATTATTATTTTTCAAGCTTTAAAATCATATTTATCAATTATTTTCAACTTTTATTTCGTTGCAATTGTAACTCAATTTTTAAGCCACAGCACTCTAAACTAAATCCTCAACAATTAATGGTCTCTTTAACCTTAAAATATTAATAACAAAATTACCCGCCGTCGGTCACCATGAGCCACCCCGAACCGCCATCGACATTCATATCGTGGTATCTTTTGACATCAATTTCATACCATCAATTTTATACATAGATACAAAACTTTGACCGTAGATTTACGATGAACGGAAGCTCTATTTTTTGGTATTACATTTACTGTTACGAAGCTTCAAGGATAAGGATTCAACTTAGTATCAAAAGTGATGTAAAAATTATATCGATGAAGGTAGATTTCGGTGGCTGGTGAGTGGTGATGGTCAATAATTTTTCCATTCGAATTTATTATTTGATAAACTAATGATAAACAAATTAAATATGTTTTAGTTTGATTAAATAATTTTGTGTTTTAAAAGTCAACAATACGTTGACGGGGAGGGGGAACTGGGCATGGTTTTCATAATGCAGCAAAAAAGGCATTAACTTTGTAATTAGTGTTACTAAAAATAGGTTTGTTTCAATTAATGCTGCACCCATGACTTAGTGCTATGTGATAAACACTTGTCACTATAATTTAAAAATTAAGTTAATTTGATTAATAAGATAAAAATTCAAAACATGTTTTCTTTTTTTTATAAAATTTTATTTAAAAATCATATTTATTATGCATTATTAATTTTTATATCAATTTAAACAAAAATCGAAGATGACCCAGCCTTTTAATAGAAAATTTAATCTTGTTAAATTTTTTTATTTTTTTACTATTTATTGTAGAAAATTATTTTTATGAATATTAAGAAAATTACTTTGTTAATATTGATTAAGCATAATAAAATGTTTAAATGATAAAATAAAAATAAAAGAAAGAAAGAAAGGAAAAAAAGAGGGAAACCATGAGGAAGTGAGCTCCACTCAACCCGATGCTCGCTATTCGTTCAACTTTGCTGCAGCAGCTGTTTAAAACTTGATTTTTTCTCTTTGAATCTCTGGTAGTTTTTCAAAATAATTTAGTTTTAGGGTTAGCATTTAGTTTCAATCACCGTTAATTTATTTATTTATTGCTTTTTTGTTTAGTTTAGTAGGATTGTAATTATCCTCGTAAAAGATTTGAATAGGTATCGCATTTGGCTTCACTTTTCCCAACTCTTCATGCTTTTGAATGGTGTCTGAGGTCAGGTGAGTCCATTTCTCCCCTTTGCATTTGTTTCATTTTCCTTTTATGTTTGTTTGGTTGCTGAGAAAATTTAGGGGAAAAAATAAAACATAAAAAACAGCAGTTAGACTTGAGTTTATCTTGAGATTGATATATATATATATATATAGCAATGCTTTTAAGTTTTCTGAGTTTAATTCAAAATCTACCTCAATTGACTTCAATTCAAGTCATGTGCATCTGTTGGGCATGGTTGAACTGGAGAACAGAAGAGAGTGAAAACTTTTACGGGCACATATGTGAAATTTTGCTTACGTACTTTGAGAATTTTCTAATGTTGGAAGATTACTGTGTTGATCATGTTTTGGTTTCCTTATTATTATTATTATTATTTGCAATCCTCAGTGACTATGAAATGAAAGTTGGTTGTAATTATGAAATGAAAAGAAAATATCGAACAATGAAAACTGATTACAGCTTGAAGGGTTGAGGATTATGAGTTTTGCGTTGTAACTATCAATTTTAATTTGAGGAGTAACAGTTGTATGCGCATCCTTGTGGTCTACTGTAGTATTGAGAATTGTTTCGAGTTATGATGAAAAGGTTGATTGATTTATTTTAGTTTATTGTTATGATAAAAACAAAATACTGATTACTTGTATTTCTTGTTATCATTACTTGGATGTTATGTGCTTTAATTTGTTGCCACTGTCACTACTACCAATTCCAATACTCGAAATGCTTGCTTTTATGTCTGAACCTGTTATTTTTATTGTATATGACAAAATGTTACCTTTGCACTCTGCTGTAGTCTAGCAGATAATGAAGCAGGGAGAAAGATTCTTATCATTTTCCCTCAAAACATGCATGAAAGTCCCAGTTCTGTAAGATGTATCATTGGTAATTTTCAATTATAAACTAATATATGATGTTTTTAGGGTGGACAAAATAATTCAGGCCCTTAAAATGACTTATAAATTATATTGAAATAAAATTTAAAAATAATTAAAAAATTTAAAGTTAAAAGATAAATCCCTAAATTCTAAAATCAGAATCTGTAATTATTTCTCTATCCACACCCCCTTTCTATTCCCAAATCTCAAATCTGCAAAGGGAAAATGGCTGTTACTTCCTTCTGATTCTTTTACGGGGTTGATTCCTTGCCATTGGCTTGGCTTCCTTCTGCAATCTCTTGGTCAAAGTTTCCTCTTAAATCTTCTTTTTCCCTTTTCAATTTCACTGTTTCTTGTAGTCTTTCTCTTAATATAATAAGAA
Source organism: Citrus sinensis (assembly GCF_022201045.2). NCBI lineage: Eukaryota > Viridiplantae > Streptophyta > Magnoliopsida > Sapindales > Rutaceae > Citrus > Citrus sinensis. The sequence continues at coordinate 22,330,736 of NC_068563.1, forward strand.
CACTAATCATAGCTTTGACCATTCATACATAAATAGATAATTAATTTAAGCAAAGGCTTTAGTTGAAGGGACTGTCTTTTTCTACTATGATTTTATTTTAACTGTTTGAGCATTAGCATTCAGTTTAGTATCATCCTGTCTTATGATGACCGTCACTTTCACTTGGCCCTCGAGAATATATGCAAAAGCAATTTTAAGTTTGTAACTGAGATTCTTCCTTGTTTTGTCATAAATGGTTGTGGAATTCTTCACACTTTTAATATTAGTAGAAAATTTTGACTGCCCTTTTAGTGTGCTTTGCTCATGTTTCAGTGATTTTAGAAGCTGAAGAAGTGGATGCAATGCTTATTTGACTAAGAAATTTGATAAACCAAACAAGAACCTCCTTTCTAAATTATGAAGTGAATTACACAGAGAATGTGGATATTAATTGTTATTTGTTCATTTGTATTACTGACTTGATTTGATCTATATGTGTGGCTTAAATTAATAAATCGTCTTACTAATTGACTTGTTAAAGGTGAAGCTTTCTCAGGCATTGCCCATCTTATATCTCCTCTTATATTGTGTTGTTATGGTCATTGCCATCATCCTAATTAGTAACCGTACGCCATAGCAGTCAGTCAGTCTGTCTTGATAACACTGCCATTAAGTTTTTCATGAACTTTGTGCCCTGGGATTTTAGTGACTGTAAAAGAATCTGTGCAGATCCAATTGGTGAATGTTTAATGAATGAGCTTGAAATGTCTTGCTAATATGTTGCTTTTCTTGCCTTTGCTTTTCTTTGTAATGTGTGCTTTGGGTATAGACAGTTACCAGTTGGAATATCTTATGACCATTTTTGTTGTCTTTAAAAAATAAAAATAAAAGAATAAGAAGAAGAATCTTATGCTATTATGCTTTGTTTTTTATCCTAAATTAATTTTATTTTCTAATGATTATTATATAATGTAGGTCATAAATCATAATGACTGACTGGAGAGAATCTCAAGCAAATTTTCCTGTTTTACCCTATAGCATGAAGGATGAGCCTGAGGATGTTCCAGAGGTTGAAGTAGAATATGGCAACAACAGAAACGGAGAGATGTTGCACAATTCAAGTAATAAGAGATCAAGAACAACCTCAGATTGTTGGGATCACTTCACAAAGATAACCGTTCTTGGGATAAAGAAGGCAAAATGCATACATTGTGGAGCCGAGCTGACGGCTGGGTCTGGAACATCTCACTTGAATAGACACGTGAGGTCATGTTTATCTAGAACTCAACAGAAAGATCAAGTAGATGATTGTCTTGAGAAAAAAGAGGTGACGAAAGATGATGGAACGTGTGGTGTTGCACTTCAATCATTTGATCCGATCGTTGCCAGTCACAAACTTGCGACATTGATTGTGAAGCACGAGCTTCCACTTAGGTTTGTGGAGTATGATGCATTTACGGATTTGATGAGTTATTGCAACCCATTGGCCAAAAATATGTGCAGAAGCACTTTAAAGATTGAGATCTTTAAATTGTATAATTCTGAAAAGGCCAAAACAATGAAGTTGCTGGAGAATAATGACAGTAGGGTGGCAATTACTACAGACTTGTGGACCACTAGCAATCAAAAGAAGGGTTATATGGTTGTTACAGGACATTTTGTTGACAACTCTTGGCGTTTGCAAAGTCGAATCTTAAGGTAAATTTCTTGTGATTGGAATTTGAAAAGCTTTAGTTTTTACATTATTTTTATTACTTCCCATATATATTTTTTCCAATGAATAGGTTCATAAATGTGCCAGCTCCACATACTGTTGAGTGTCTTTCCCAAGTATTGGTGAAGTGTTTGTGGGATTGGGATGTGGATAAGAAGTTATCCACCATTACTTTGGATAGTTGTACAACTAATGAAGCCATGGTTGATAGAGTTAAGGGAATGATTCCAACTGAATCAATGGTTTTGAATGGTAAATTTTTTCATATGAGGTGTGCAGCTCATATTTTGAACCTAATTGTGAAGGATGGGTTGAAAGTGATTGAGGGTGGTATTGGAAAGATTAGGGAGAGTGTGTCTTATTGGAGTTCATCACCAAAAAGATTGAAAACTTTTGAGATGACTGCACATCAATTGCAGATTGTGTGTGAGAGAAAGTTGGTGCTTGATTGTCCTACTAGATGGAATTCCACCTTTGATATGCTTGATGTTGCAGTGATGTATAAAAATGTCTTTTCTCGACTGCAGCATTGTGAGTCACATTATAAGTGTCTGCCTTCTGATAAGGAATGGGAGTTGGCAGAAAAGATGTTAGATTATTTAAGACCATTTTACTCATTGACGGATGTATTTTCGGGTACAGCATACCCCACCGCTATTATGTTTTTTCCAGTGATTTGCAAAATGAGGAAATCATTAATGGAGTGGCAAATGTCTCCTATTCCTGAAGTTAAATTAATGGCCGATGGTATGATTGAAAAATTTCTGAAATATTGGCAAGAGATTCATATGGTGTTGGTGATGGCTGTTATTCTTGACCCAAGGTTCAAGATGTTGATGATTGAATTCTATTTTCCAAAGATTTATGCTGTTGGTGTTGCAGAGCAGATTAAGAGAGTGCGTGATCTTTGTGAGGAAATATTTAATTATTATGAGGTTACGTCTACGGCTCTGACATGTGGGGCTGTTGCTGAATCTTCTTTAGCTGTTGGTCATTCCCTCAAGGATCAGAGACAACTTGGTTTTTTAAATTGGGCTGCTTTTGAAGCATTCGCAAGCCAAAACACAAAACTGACAAAATCACAGTCCGAACTTGAGAGGTACTTAGAGGAGCCTCTAGTTGAAAGAACTGCAGACTTTGATGTTTTAACTTGGTGGAAGATGAACAAAGACAGATATCCTGTTTTGGCTGAGATTGCTAAGGATATCTTAGCCATACCTGTGACGACTGTTGCCTCGAAGTCTGCTTTTAGTGTGGAGGGTAGAAGCTTGAGCCCACATCGTAGCAGACTTCATCCTGACACATTGGAAGCAATCATGTGCACTCAACATTGGTTATGGGCTGCCGATTGTGGTATACAATTTTTTTTTGAATTTAGAAAATACATAAATAATGGTTTTTGTTGTACTTTTATTGTTTTAATACTTTGTCTTTTTGGTTAGGTGCAATTCCTGAAGAAGAAATTTTTTCGGGAGAGGAATTGAATGATGATGAAGACAATGGCCCGCAAATTTTGAATTAGTTCATTTTATTTGTTTGTTTGTAGAATTATGGATGTGGTTGTGGAACTCTATGTTTAGACTTTTGCAAGCATCTGCGTGTTTCGGATAACTTATTTAGACTTATGCACGCATTTGCGTCTTTTGGATAATTTGTGTTTTTGTGACAAGACACAATAATGAACTTATGATGTTAATAGTGTTTAGTGAAGTCCTGTTTGTAGAAAGCGGAATATGCTTTCATATGCTTGTTTATGATGTTACTTGTTACTAGTGTTTTGTTGAATTTTGTGTTCCACAGGATGTAAAATTTTATAAATTCATTTAAAGGGAGGAGATTGCCTCTCTTTTTCCTTTTTTTTTTTTTTCCTTCTAATTAGAACAATTTATTTGTTTATTTATTTCTTAAAAATTTCAAGATAGTTTTGTTGATTCAGTTGTCCTGTTCTCAACCATCCTTGCAGGCAACTTCGTTTTAATCTGGTTTTGGCAGGTCAAGCAGATTGTTTCTTTATGAGTCGGAAATGAAGTTGGCTGATGATGAAACCATTGAAATTATATTTGACAAGGGGAGCAACCACTGTTGAATCTCATAATTACCTGAAAACTTAGATGTTTCTTCCAAAATAAAAACCATCATATATACACATATATAACAAATTGACCTATGAGTTAAAGCAGAAACTTAGAAGGACAGATATAACAGAAACATTGTCAGGGTTTTAGCGAGTAGAAACTTTGTCACAATTAACATGAACTAGCTTAAGCATCAACATCGTCAGAGTCTGAACTACAAACTATCTATAGCATGATTAAATTCACAGTTATAGATAAAACTAGAGCTAATATTGGTTGAATTAGGCTAGATGGAATCGGAAGCTGTCTTGTCTTTCTTCATGTATGGGCAGATTGTGAAGACTGCATGATCCTCGAATGATTGTGCTCACCTTCATAAGTGACAATTAACATTGAAGGCTCTTCTGGGCATCTCTCCACATGCTTTCTTGCTGGGCATCCTCTCACACTGCTGCACTTATAGTATCCCCTGCGTTTCAAAACATTTTATCAGTCACATTCAATGGTCATTATAATCATGATCATCATCAAACATATCTTGAAGAAATTACACTAGGTGTACCCACAATAACATCAAAGTACCAAATATATGTTTCGACTCAGTTGACTAATTATTTTTACACATATATGTCCAAAGGCTCTATAAAAAAAAACAAAAATTCACTATTTAAAATCAAATATTTAGTCGACTTATTTCTTGACTAGTCTTACTCAATCTGACTTACTTGACTTAGGCGCCTTTTGGTACAGCTTTTGAAATGGAGCTTATTTAAGTGAAGTTTATGTTAGTAGAGTTTTTATTAGTAGAGATTTTACAAAAAGAAAATTTAATTGTTTTATTGTCAATAAAAACTTATATTAAAAATTGTAAAATTATTTTAATGGACAATTTTTTTTTTAAAGTGATGTTATGAAAAGAATGAAATAAGATTAACAAATAAATAAAAGATACTTTACACATTTTAACATTTAAAAAAAAAATTTACATCCACTTCAAAAGCCGAGAATTTAAGCTTTTGTTAGTAAAAACAAAATAGTTTATTTAGTTTCCAAAATCTCTATTAAAAAAAATTCAAACAACAGTGAAAGATTTAAAAATAACTTATTAAATTAAATGAGCATTTATGCTAATTGGATAAGCTATATTAGACTGGCATTTACTACTCCGGTTATGTTCATATTTAATATCAAATTGTTTCCCCACTTACAGCTTACACTTGACTTATTCGACCAACCTCACTTGACTTACACAATGAAGAAAGGTGAGGTTGTTGGTGTTCTAGGGGGCATACGGATGTAACATGGTGAGTGAACTATAAATTTGGCATCTTGATGAGATTGGGGTATATTTAATTCAAAAAATAAAAATAAACATCTTGTAATATTGTTTAGTGACTATAGTCTAATGTTTACTTAAAGAGCTGCATAAGCCCGGCCCAATCTTAATTTGGAGAAATAAAATAATTCTGATTATGAAAATGAAAATAAATGTAAACCAACCTTGGATGAGGGGAGCCCTTAATTGGTTTCTGCCCATATTTTCTCCAAGTATACTCGTCTGGAGGAATATCAGCAACTTTGTTGCTAATGGCAGGCACTTTAATGGATCTCTTCACCCTGTGTTTCCTGTAAACAAATCCAAAACAAGGCAGTAATTAATTAATTAAATTAAAATAAAACAAATGAAACATTTATTAATTTAACTTTAAACATAAAAAAGGGGAAAAAAAAAAGTTAACCTCCTCTTAGAGCAATGGCACTTGCCACTAGTGCTACATTTGAGAGTCCCATCTTCTGCTCTGCTGCTAAAGCACCTCTTCTTGGAATGTTGAGAGATCTGGCTTGAGTGCTGCGGCACACCAATCAAATGGAAAGAATTATTTGAACCCCCATCCAAGCTCAAAGATGAAATGAGTGATTTTGTTGATGACATAGTCATATTGCTTGGTGTGCAACAACTAGTAGACCCATCAAATTTCAGATTTATGCCACCGTTGTTGCCACCAGAGGAATACATCATCATGCCCATGTGTTGCTGTTGAAACTGCAGCCTTTGTATCTGCTGTTGATACAAGAACTGCTGCAAGCTTTGTGATGGAGTTGCCATTTGGAGAGCAGGGGACCTGTTATTATTATTATTGTTGTTATTATTGTTAAAAGTTGACAACTTTTCTCTTCTTATTGATGATGATGATGGGGTGGTTTCAAAGAAATCATGAGGTGGGATTACTTGGAGCGGCTTTGGTGATAAAATCGGCTTACTGAGATTAGTATTAGGACTATCCAAGAAGATGTTCTGAGGCAAATTCGAAGGTGTTGTTGGTTTCAGGTAGTTTTTTCTCAACTTTCTGACTCTTGTTGTTCCATGGCTTAAAAGTGACACAACCCTTTTGAACTTAAACACAACCTCATCAGTTTCCAAAGCCAAGTTCCTGTATTGATGATGAACTTGAAGAGGATCTTTATTATGTTGAGACAGAAGATTTAGAACTCTGTAGCAGCTCTCAACGGCTATCTTGTTTGCTTCTTCAACCTCCTCCATAAGACTCAAAAGTACAGAAGGAACCAAAAAAAAAATTAAAAAAATTAAAACAGAAACAAAAAAACAAAAACAAAAACAATCTTTAATGAGCAAAACAAGCCAAACCCATCTGCATATGTAGGTAGGATTTACTGAGATGGGGTACTGATCAAAATGCTCCTTTATGTGATATCATCATCATCTTGAGATCATGAAAAGACTTCTCAGAAGGAAAAATTGAGATTAAACAATTAGCCATTATTTAACGGCTAAATGTTGAGGGAAAAAAAAAAAAGGAAAAGGTAGTGATGATGATGAAAGAACAAGGAGAAGACAAAATATAAAGAAAAAAAAAAGTTTTGATTTGATTAAAATTGTGAGATTGGATTATTGGGATGCTGTTGAAATTATTACTCAGCTTGAATAGAAAGATGTGAAAGAAGACTTTAATCACTTTATGGAAGTTGGTTAAAATGACACAAAAGAAAAACAAAGAGGCTCTTTTTTTTTGTTTTTTTAATTAGAATCAAAATCATTGGTATTATTTATTTTTTATTATTATTATTAAAAAAAAAAAAGAAATCATGATGCCATGGGAGAAGGAGTGCTCTGGTCTGCTCTGTCCAATGCAGTGATGATTAAAACAGAAAGAAACTGCAGTCTCTGCCAAAGATCCTGCTTTGGGTCCCGCTATTTTCACTCTTTATTCTTTTCTTTTATTTATTTATTTTTTAAATTTTCTTTATCCAATAATTCCCTCAAAATAATGTTGTATTTTGACATTTACTAAGTGAAAGTGATGATGAACTTCTACAAGCTACAAGTTAATTTCTTACAATTTTTTTTTGTCTGGTGGATGAATTGAAGGTTGATAATAAATAAAAGATACCGATTAAGGATTTATATAAGGATAGAATGGTTAGAAAAAAATAGAGATAAAATGGTATTGTTTTAGTATTAATTCAATTAGCTCATGTTAGATTGTGTCTCCTTATTATTTTTCAAATAATTTTTATATGATTTTTCATAAAACTTAGAATGTGTAGTATTACTATTCATAAAACCTTGATCGATTAAGGGTGAGTATAATCAAGAATAAAATGGCATCATTTTATCACAGGGAAAAAAAAATAGAGGTAAAACAGTATTGTTTTACTGTTGATTCAATTAGCTCATTTTAGGATATCCTTCCTTATTATTTTTAAGATGATTTTCACACAATTTCTCATAAAACTTAGAATGTGTAATATTATTCATAATTGTAATGTTCATTAGGAGCATCATTTTATATATTAATCTTTACTACAAACTTGCTTCAAAATTTTATATACAACTTTAAACTTAGAAGATTATTGTTTTAATTGTTATTATAATTATATGAAATTAATTGTTTAATTTGACGTAGGGTCAGAAGGTACCGTCAATAAGTAGGGCCCACTAGTCCACTGCGGTCATCTCGACTTAACTGTTGGACAGAACGGACGGCGGCGATCGTTACAAGTGGAGGCAGCCTGTCAAATAAGGTCAGTAACCTAATTTCTCACATTTTCTCAAATAGATCATTTTCTTATTTTCATCAGATAGGTCCTCTTCCAGTATTTCACAAGGGTTGGTCTCAGCTGTCGACAATCCAGGGATTGCGATTTGTCATCCCCAATCCAAACAAGAAACCAGAGAAAATTATGTCTCGAATGATATATGTCTTACAGTTCAGATGAATTACGTAATCTTTAATTAAAGAATAATAATTAACCGAAAATTGTCATTTTTAGTTTGATTAAGGGTTAGTTTGGGAATACTATAACTTCTAAAATAATTATTGGTAGTTGTGTGATAAAAATCAGTTAAGTATTTGGTATAGTTTATTTTCAAAAGTATTGTGATTTTTAAAAGCAATTATGAACGTTTAATAAATTTTACTGTTAAACTGTTGAGAGAAAATAAATGATTAAAATTTATATAATGTAGAATAAAATTTACTTATACATATAAAAACATGTACATATAATTTTTAATTGTGTATTATAATAATCTTTACCAAAAATAAAATTTATAATATATTGAATTTTTTATTTTTTCTTAAAACAATTGATAATTAAAGTTATAATATAGTGAAACAAATTTAATAATAATTCAACCAAAAAGTTGATATTAATAAATTTATATTGATGAATTATAATAAAATTTAATTAAAATATTGATTTTGTTTCTAATTTGAATAAGGATAATTTTGAGTTTAGATAATAATTTTAAGAATATTTATGGAATTGTATTAAAAGATAAAATATATTCTCAAAATTAGAATCTAAAAACTACTCATTCTTTACTTTTCAAAATCAACTGTACGATGTGCTGATTTTAACAAAAGTTATTTTAATTTTTTACCAAATACTAAAATTAACTTATGAATTTTGAAAATCACTTTTAAGTCTTGCATAACTCAAGAATTGATTATGATACCTCAAAGTAAAATCCAGTAACAAAACTCAGTCGATGGGAATATTTTTACTGTCAGGTGGTTCCATTATTTTTAATTTTTACTAAGGATAGATCAAAGAGGAACCTATGTGATACAAATAAATAAAATATGTCATAATTTGAGAGATCATAAAACAAGAAGGATCCAGATGTTAACTAGTTCTCCGTTCAATAAAAGTTTTGTTGTCTGTCAGTAAAGTGAGGTTAAGTGGGACCAAAAGTCAGCAAAGTCAGACGGACAACAGTTGGCCTGACAGAGATTATCTCTGATTGTCCTCAATCCAACGATCATAAATTAAGCATTCAATTCTTTTTGTTTTTTTTTTTTCATTTCTTAAAACAATAATAAATTAATAATTATTCACTTCTTTTTTTTCCCCCCAATAAATTCTTCCCTTCATTACATTATTAATATCATGCAACTTCAAGAGAAATGATCAAATTGATCGAATGGAATTTTCTAAAAGTTTGAAGTTGGATATATCATGTAAAGGATTAAAATATATTCGCTGATGAAGAACAATGGACCACAAATTGTGGTCCTTAGAGAACAGTATCATGAAAGAAAAATTTTGATAAAAAAAATAAAATAAAAAGAGGTGTTGTAACATATCGAAGCAAAATCGAGTTTATTTAATCAAAATCAAGGAATTTGAGCTCTCAAATCAATTTAGTGGATGGTATTATTAACTACTACAATAAAATGGTATTTTACTACAAAAATTTTAGTTATTGAAGATAAGAAATTAATCTCTTTCTATTGTTTATGACATAAAACAAATTATCACCCATTAATCGCGAAAGTGCAGCATGAAAAAATATATTTTGTGACTAGATAATTTACCTCAAATTTAAATTCAATCATTAATGGTATCAAAATAGTCAATTTAAATATTTAAAAGTGTAATTAGTGACACTATATTTTTATCACTGCAGGAAATTTATAGTGACTAAAATATTTTTTTAAAGGGTAAGTAAAAATAGTCGTAAATGATTTTATAAATAGACACTTTTGATGGTTCGAAAATACAATCAATGATAATAAATATTTTGTTTTCACTTAATGCTAGCTATCAAGATATAATTTTTTTTAATCTCCAAAAGGTGTCATTTACAACAATTTTAATTTGTAGATGTAATTGGTAATTAATTTTGTCTCAACTTCACTTTTATTACAATGTATTGTGTTATGTCACGACTACTTACATTGTCTAGAAAATGTTTAGGTGACTATTTTCTATTGTCAATATAAGCAAGCATCAATAAAGACATATTTTAGTCACATAAATTGATATGTTTGATTTTAAAAAATGTTATTCTATGAACAATGTCATTTTTTGGCTTAATAGACCTTCAAATTCGAAGATAAAAAAAATGCAAAGAATTTTTTTAAAAACAATTCCTATAAACAAAATGTAATAGTAGATAAAATATACAAATAACAAATGAGACCGTAAATGTAAATGCACTTGCAAAATGTAGTTAAAAATCTAACGAAGCATTTTTATGTTTGATTTATATGAAGCAAAAAATTGCTAACTTGACTAATGTAAATAATTATGCTTAGTTGCACATATTTAAGTATCTGCAGACTACAATGTACTAAATCTTATCAAAAAAAAAAAAACGAATTAAAAATAAAATTACTATGGATGTTATAGTGTGAATTTAAGTAATTCAAACCTGTTAATTGCCAATTGTGTCATTTTTGTTATAATTATTTTGCACTAGAATGTGATTGATTGTATATTTTATCAATTTTATAATTAGCATTATCCACCTAGAACCCATTGAGCAGGCTAATGGTGGAGCTGCTGGTGCAGCAAAAACATATACCTTGATTGGTTGATAATGATTGTTGGGAAAACTAGCCTGTAAATGATGATGATTGACCTCATCTCAATAATTAATTAAATTATCATAAATATAATTAAAGTGAGCATCATTAGTAGAGCCTCCGGATGGCTGCACTTGGTTTGCTGCCTTGAAGTCTAGGATTTGATTGATTAGCTCCGTGATACCTTTTTAAGGAATAAAAAAATTTATTCATTCTTTACTCAATAATATTAGAATTATTTGAGATTGAATCTTGGTGAATACACGACTAAACATTAGTCGCCTAAGAATAACATATGTTTGAATGTATAATGTTCTGATGGTTCAATTATTTTAATTTGATCTTGAAAGGTTAAAAAATAGATATTGTATTAGACCGTGTTATTTTGTCTTTCAATTTTATCCATATATTTTTTTATAATTCAAATGTCACACCAATTTTTTTTTTTTTTTTTGGTTCTGTTTATATATATCTATATATATGGCCTATAGATATGAACATTAAACTCATTCATCCAATATTTAAGGGAATTTTACCAAATTAGCCATTAAAATTTTGCATTTTTCAATTTTTGCCACCCAAACTTTTTTCAATCAAAATTAGCCAAACATTAATTTTGAAGACCAAACTACCCCTCTCATTCTCACCCTCCTCTCTCCCTCAAATCCTCCCCATCTCACCGAAAACTTCTCACCGGAATCGCTTATCTATCGCAGCGGCGTAGAGCGGCACCAGAGTCCATCATTGGCGGCTGAAATCACCTCTCACGTTCAAAATCATCCAAGATCTCCAAAATCAATTGTAAAAATTCAAAACCCTAGGTGAGTTCTTACTTCTTTTTTATTTGGGTTGTGATTTTGTGGTGTTGTTGTGCTTTGTTGTTGTTGTTGTGGTGTTGGGTTGGTGCGGTTGTGATGGTTTGATTATTTGCAGTTGTTGATGGCGGTGGTGGGTTGGTGTGTTGCAAGCGGGATAGGAGAGTTGGATGTTGTTTATGGGTGTTGGATGGTTGCTGCTGCCCATTGGATGGAATTTGCAGCAGCCATCGCGCGACGAGCACAACCCATCGCGCATGAGTCTCGCGCAATTATAAAAATTCAAAACCCTAGGTGAGTTCTTACTTCTTTTTTATTTGGGTTGTGATTTTGTGGTGTTGTTGTGCTTTGTTGTTGTTGTTGTGGTGTTGGGTTGGTGCGGTTGTGATGGTTTGATTATTTGCAGTTGTTGATGGCGGTGGTGGGTTGGTGTGTTGCAAGCGGGATAGGAGAGTTGGATGTTGTTGATGGGTGTTGGATGGCTGCTGCTGCCCATTGGATGGAATTTGCAGCAGCCATCGCGCGACGAGCACAACCCATCGCGCATGAGTCTCGCGCAATTGTAAAAATTCAAAACCCTAGGTGAGTTCTTACTTCTTTTTTATTTGGGTTGTGATTTTGTGGTGTTGTTGTGCTTTGTTGTTGTTGTTGTGGTGTTGGGTTGGTGAGGTTGTGATGGTTTGATTATTTGCAGTTGTTGATGGCGGTGGTGGGTTGGTGTGTTGCAAGCGGGATGGGAGAGTTGGATGTTGTTGATGGGTGTTGGATGGCTGCTGCTGCCCATTGAATGGAATTTGCAGCAGCCATCGTGCGACGAGCACAACCCATCGCGCACGAGTCTCGCGCAACAGGCACAGCCCATCGCACCAAATCTGGTGTGATGGCCAGGCCATCGCATGAGACTCGCGTGCGATGGGCTGTGCTTTTGTGTGACGACCTGCCCATTGCACAAAAACTTGTGCGACGGATGCCCATCGCACAAAAACACAGAGCATGTATTTTGCACACATGCTATGTTTTTGTGCGACAATAGCACATGCTCTGTATTTTTGCACAATTTTTTGTGCGATCGGATGAGTGTCACACAAAAAAATAGTGCTTGTGTACAGAATATTGAATTTTTTTTGTTTGATTATATGTCTGTCACACAAAATTATACCATGTCGCCAACGGGCTCTACTAGTTGTGCATCCGTAATTTACCACATCAGAGGCCATATGTAACACAACCTTGACTATTTCATCGTTAAATATGCCCATAGGCAGTAAACATGTACGATATACTGTATTACTAGACCTCAAAGTTGTCTTCATGGTGATATTGTGTTCATTACGATTTATCTGTAACACATCATAAATTCTTGCTAAAAACTTATCAAACATACAATCTTGCCGAATTAGAAAAGCTGTATTATTGCCATTCACGCACTCCATACACTCATCCGCCAACGTCTCCCATCAACCGTCGTAACACAATTGAAGCACAACTGAATCCATTAAACTTAAAAAATATATAAAAAAAACATAACAAATGTGGTTACACACTACAAAATCGTATAAAGTGCATATACGACATTTTATATTGATTTTGCTAAAACTGTCATAACAGCTGCCTATCATACATAATTTGAGGCAAATTTTTTGTTTGGTCATAAGAGAGACTCGAAAAAAAAATTTTGGGTTTGATTCGTTTCGTTGCAAATTTCAAAATGGTATATTATACCAAAAAAAAATTGGATGAATTTGGCCTAAATTATGACTTCCAGAAAATAGCCTAACTTTTGTGTAATTTGATTTTTTTGTATGACAGATAATCTGTCGCACAAAATTTGGTGCGACGGGAACCTGTTGCACAAATTTTCAGATTGTGTAATCTAATTTTTTGTGTGACGCTTGCTTGTCGCATAAAATTTGGTGCGACGGGCACCTATCGTACAAAAATTTTAAATTTTCACGAATTGGTCAGCACCCATTACAACATATTGCCGCCAACACAGTCCGACAATACATGAAGACCACCAACAACCACCACCACCACCATCACAACAACACACAACCACAACACAATACAAGAACAATATAAAGCATATGTTTGAAATTGCTAACTTAGGGTTTTTGAATTTCAACCGTTGATCTTGGAGATCTTGATTGCTATTAGACGTGATTTTGGTGGAATTGGTGTTGTTGAACGTGATTCCGGTGAGATTGCCGCCGATGATGGTCTCCGATTTGGCTCTCTATGGTGCTGGCGTTTGGTGAGAAGCTTGGGTGAGTTACAGATTTTGGTGAGTTTTGGGTGAGATTGACAGGGGTATTGTGGTCCAAAAATTTGTTATTTAGCTAGTTTTGATATAAAAAAACTTGTGTGGTTAGTTTTATAATTACCTAAAGTATTAGGGCTAATTTAGTAAATTTTCCAATATTTAATTGGGCATGTTATTATTATTTATGAAAAATTGAATTTGTGTTAAGGTATAAGGATTTTCAAACCTTGAAGAGCACACTTCCTTAGTGCTACACCCATTTAACCATAAAGAAATAAACAATCATTGCTTGTTTAATGATTTCTAAGAAAGATTAAAGTGACATGGCGTACACTCAAAAGATTGAATTGGAATCTTTAATAGTAGTACATGTTTTCTAATTTTAAGTTTTTTTTTTTTGACAATAGTAGTTTAATATTAATGGAATTAGATTTTCACAATTAGTTTCTAAATTTTTGGATTATCTTATATATATAGAGAGAGAGAGAGTTCTTTGGATGACACTGACGTATTTAGTTGTTATTGAGATCGTTATCCAAAAAGATTTACAGTTACTAAATATGTATTATCACTTATTTATATTCACCAGATCAAAATCTTATATATTTATATAATTAAAGTTCTGGTATACTTGAGATTTTAATATATTTATATATTATAACCATTAAAAAAAGGAGAAAAATCATTTGTATGTACATGTTATGATTTTATAAATTTAAAATGTAACACTTGTGACTTTAGATAGACCTTTTTACTCTAGGTTGTAAATTTCAAGGGTTCACACTTGTAAAAATGTTGACTAATACTTAATTAAATGGTGATTGCCGAATCCTTGAGTATATTTATGAAAGTGGGTCTTTGAACCAAATTGTTTCTGGCCAATTGGAATAAACAAATTTGGCAGCGTACGTATGCAACATATGATGATACGCCACTAAACGAAGACAAAACTTGATGATAAGTTTTACAAGGCATGCTTACAAGACTTCCATTAACTACATATTTTATTTGGTTAATTTGGAATAGTTTTGTCAAATAATTGACTAATTGTGAGATTGTGTGTTCACTTTTCTTTTTGACAATAATATATATTAATTATATTTAGGTGAGTTATTATCTAATAAGAGATTGGTTATTTTAATAGGATAAGGGATAAGTTAAAAAAATTAAAAAATTACAGATTTTAATGTAGTATATGACAAATTAAGTGTGTGTTTTTCTTACTTTATTAAAATAAAAGATCTCTTATTAAAAAATTGCTCTAGGTACACTTTACCCATAAGTAAAATTTGTTCCAATAATTTAACATGGGTATTCACCTAACTTTATGGTTATGTTGTTTAGAAATTTGTTAATTAATTGAACAAATACATGTGAGTGCCAAATCGATAAGATGGTAAAATCTTTTGTGTTGAAAAGCAAGAGGTTTGTGGCTTGAATTCCGGTCATATGAGTTAGGAAGGGATTGAATTGTCATTAGGTTAAATAATAAAAAATGACAATAATTACATAATTACAAAAACCTCAATTCAAAGAGGGAAAAAAAGACTAAAAAATCATATAACTAATTTGATTTTTTGTTTTTATCAATATATTTCTATACTTTTCCATGATATATAAAAAATATGATATAGTTGTGATGTGTGTTGTTTAATTCTCACACTATTTAACTCAAAAACTTAAGTTGTCAGATAAGAACTCAAAAATGATATTGATAGTGTGAGAGTTAGATTTTATCTCAAATAATATGATATTTTAAATAATAGCATCCCATGTTAGAAGTTTGTGAAAGCTAGGCTCAATATCTTAGGTTAGAAACTTGGTAACAAGCTTAATACATAATCACAACATATCAATGTCTCACATTGAAAACTTAGAGCATCTCTAAAAGGTTTTATTAATTTTATTCTTCAAATATCTATTTGCTTACCTACATGACAAAAAAAAGAGTGAAAAAATATGTTACTTTCTAAAAAACTCTTCAAATAAAAATAAGTTAATATTATTTTAATCAAATAAATATTTTTTCAACGGAAAAATAAATGGTAATTAAATCACTTCTCTCTCCCCAATAAAAAGTAAAAAAAAATATAAATTGAAGAGGGAGAAAGTAATTTTACAAAATTGAAGAGAGAAAATTATTTTTTATTTAAAAAATTTTAATTGAAGTGTTTTTTAGAGTTTTAAAAATTAATATAACTTTTCAAGTAAGTAATAAAATTTTATTTAAAATTTTTTTAGAGAGATGCTCTTACGAGGATAACTAGTTTAATTATTAAAGTGAAGCCATGCGCAAGACCAATTGAGTGGATTTCTCTCTCATATCCTGTTTAACTCAAAAGCTTAAGCGAGTAAATAAGAGTTATATATATTAACAATCTTAATTATTTCAAAGTATACCAGCAAATATTATTCTATATTTCTTACTTCTATTGATCATGTCACCAAGTAATTATTATATTAATGAGATACAATGAATTAAGAGTGTACTTGTGTATCCACGTACATTAACTAATCCAATAATCATGGCTGATTGAATCAAACCAAATTAAGTAATTAACCATTTGTCGAGCTTCTAGAAAATAGAAATGGATCAATCAATGATCTACCGTGTACTCAATACGCAACTGACTTTTATTTCATGATCTCAGTTGTCAAAGCAACGTTGAATAAATATTTTTTCAATAAACAAATTAAAGCA
The DNA here is from genome assembly GCF_022201045.2 of Citrus sinensis. NCBI lineage: Eukaryota > Viridiplantae > Streptophyta > Magnoliopsida > Sapindales > Rutaceae > Citrus > Citrus sinensis. Next base: position 22,347,119 of record NC_068563.1, read on the forward strand.
TTAATCAGAGATAAGTTTTTTAACAGAATCAAAATATGGGTCCCCCCCCCAATTTGCTTACAATCTATTCTAAGGCCACGAATTAGGACTAGTTTTTGTGATATTTTTAAAACCGAATCCTCAGCCTGTATTTTAATATGATTTACAAACTATATTATAAACCCCACTAGCTAATAGGTGAATTTAAAATCGGCAAGAACTTGTCTCCATTTATCATAGTTGAAGTCGAGTTGAAATCAACTTGCAAATGAGAGAAAACCTATTTCGACAACAGGTAGGAAGATTAAAATCCTCAACCTTATTAACCAATTAAAAATATGTCTGCAAATTCTAAATTATCGAGGTAGCCTCGCTCCACTAAACCATACACGCATTGCTCTTATCCCAAAAATAAAAAAGCCGAGAGATGTAGCTGACTATAAACCTATTAGCTTGTGCAATGTCATTTATAGAATCATAGCAAAATGCATAGCTAATAGGTTAAAGTAAATTCTGCATGATGTAATATCCCCAAATCAAAGTGCATTCATCCCAAATAGACTCATCACAGACAACATTATTATAGGATATGAATGTCTTCACAAAAATATGATCACCACTTGACTTGACTAATGAGTAATTTGCTAGTAAGGTAAATTTAAGGAAATTGGAACTTCGCTGCATATCATTATCTAGCAATTAGAGATTTTAGAAGCATTAGCATGAATTGCATCAATTGAAGAAAAAAAAAACTAAAATTGTAATTAAGATTGTGTTTTTCTATTGAATCACATTCAATACACAAAGTGAAGAAGAAGGATCTAACAAAAATGAATTCAAGTTCTATCTATGCACATACATACAATTATTTTATATAATTATATTGAAAACATAACTTAAAGACCATAAAGAATACCAGGCATGTTTTAACATGCTTCCTTTTCTTTTTTGGGTCTGAATTCCTGGCATTGTGAGTACAAATTGCTATAGATTTTTACACTAGAACAGAAGAAGTACAAACCATACAAGCATTGAAGCCAATCTCACTTTAAATTCATATGCTACAGTTCCATGGCTTTTGATCATTGATTTTATGCCCATCTCAATGGCATTGGCAATGCAATCATAAGCAGCTTATGAACAGCATTTTTCTCATCTCCCTGTTGGGTTCACCATCTGTGAGAAAATTGCACTATCTTGATCTGAACTTTCATTTGATCCATGGTCACTTCCTATGCTGCAGTTTCTAGCATTATCATCTTCAGCACCATCAATGCTACTTCCTCGCGAACGATTTGACGAAGCCTCTGTGCTTTCAACCAACTGAAGAACAAACTCTAGATTCCACAGCACATCTCCCATTGAAGGCCTATCAATTCCTGAATCAGCTAAGCACTTTTCAGCTGTATCCGCGAACTTCTTTAAGCACTCAGGGCTGATTTTATCCTTGAGGAGAGGATCAATAATGTCGTCAAGTATCCCTTTTCGTTTGCAATGCAGTGCCCAATCGGCAAGACTGACTTGCTCCTTCGGAAGGCTAGGATTCAGAGCAGGCCTTGCACACAAAACCTCGAAAAGGACTACTCCAAATGAGTAGATATCAGATTTTTCAGTTAATTGTTGCCTTTTGAAGTATTCAGGATCTAAGTAACCAAAGCTGCCCTTCACCACAGTACTAACATGGCCATTTTCCATGTTAGGACCAGTTTTCGATAGCCCAAAATCCGAAACCTTGGCAACCCAATTCTCGTCAAGCAGAATGTTTGTTGTCTTGACGTCTCTGTGAATGATTGTGTACTTAGCCCCTGTGTGAAGATAGTGAAGTCCTCTAGCTGCTCCAATGCAAATCTCCAGCCTTTGCTTCCATGAGAGAGCCTTCTTGGTATTATAAATATGCTCCCTTAGAGTTCCCAGAGCCATGTAGTCATAAACCAAGCACATTTCGTTACCCTCCTCACAGAAACCAATCAGAGATACCAAATGCTTGTGTCTTAGCTTTGAAAGCATCTCAATTTCGGTCACGAATTCGTTCACTCCTTGTTCTGAAGATGGGTTTGATCTTTTGATAGCCACTTTCAACTTATCCTCTATAACACCTTTATACACCTTACCAAAACCTCCAACTCCAATGACGTAAGACTCATCAAAACTCTTGGTAGCATGTTTAATCTCTGCCAATGAGAAGCGGCGACAAAGACCCTGAGCAATTGCTGAAAGATGGCTACTAGCATTGCTTTTGCCTGAGATTGTTGATTTGCTTTGTGTTGTTTGAGAATGCCCGTAAATGGGCAGCCAGCTGGACGTGTGTGATTCTGTTCCAGGGATTCTCTGCTTTCTTTGGTACACAACAAAACACAGGGCAGCTACGAGGCCAAAGGCAGCAGCTCCTCCAGCAGCACCTCCTATCACATGGATATTGGACTTGGATTTATTAGTAAAACCCTTTGTGCTGTTACCTTCAGACTTAGCAGGCAATGCTGATGGCTCAGGATTGGGGCCTGCTAAGTTTTTAGCTGTTTCTATCTTGAATATCTCCAATCCATTAAGAAGTGCGTCAAGATATTCAGGTTGATATTTCAGTGATGGTGACATTGCCACAAAAATCTGATCATCACCAGGCAAATCCTCGACATATACCGCGTAATCTTTATAAATTGGTACTCCTTGCCCATGTGTCCAAGCAATCACATCAGCATCTGCCTGTGCTGTTTGATTGTTGATGTAAATATTGAAAACTCTTTGATTGATTTTGTTTATATCTGGTTTAAACTCACAGAAATGCAACCTTACATAGTAAGTAAAATTGGCATCAACCCGGAAAATCCATGTGAGATTGAATTCCATGTTGGTATGCGCATCAACTCCCATATATCTTGCAGTCATGTAAACATCAGGAGGAGCAGAATAGTCTGGCAAAGATTTGTAATCAATTTGAACCTCATCAGCCTTCATAGGGATCCCATATCCAGCTCCGAACAAATAAGGCTCATCATTCTGCCAACTCCTCATAAGACCACCGGAATCATTTTTCGGAGAAATGAATTGCCCTGCAACATTCAATCTAAACATTGTCTGCATATTCGCCGTCATCCCATCAATAGTTTCGCCCAAACCAACGATAATGGCCTGTTCAAACAAGTCTGGAGATGGAACCAACTCTATCCCATTAATAAAGGCAAAAGTTCCGGGATGCTTATCAGAAGGCCTAAAGGTAATTTTCAGGATATCAGAATCCATCGGAGCCAGTGAAAACTCTTTAATAAGATAAGCTTGCGCAACAGCTTGTGCTGTTAGTGAAGCACTAAAATTGCTCAAAAGGGTAACATCATTGGCAACAACAGAGAAATAAGAATTCGCAACATTGAGCTCAGGATAGGTAGATGGATAGAAATGGAATCTAACCCAATAACGAGATTGTAATCTTATGGGAAGCTCATAACTCATTTCTTGCTTGAATACTCTGGCATCCATGTACGGAACCTTAGAGACAAGTGAAGAGTCTTGGTATGTAGCTCTCGTTGGTTTTGATTCTCCTTTGCTCAAATACTTATCATCCGGTTCCCAACTGCGTCCATCTGCATCAATGCCGCCGTCTTTTGAGCCACAGCTCAAAGTTAAAGCTCCAGGGCCGTCCCCCCCTCCACTTCCACCTCCACCTCCACCACCTCCTACACCTCCAGAGTCTTGTGCATATAGAGTACTCGGGATGGAGCTAAATATACAAACAACAAAAACCAAGACAGGGGAAATGCTATACATCATGGCCCAATTGGCGTACAGGAAAATCACCAAAAAAAAATAATAATAAAAGACTGGTTAAGCTGATCAAAGAAGAAAGAGGAAAGTGAAAAAAAGATGTTTTCCTGTACGCGGAAATCACAATGTTAAATGATTTTGTTGTTGGTGATGGTGCAATAGGGGGCCAAGCCTAAATCAGAAGCTAAGGAGTGATCCATGGGAACTCTATCATTATTCTAACAAGCTTGCCTGGAATAAAGGACCAAACCAGGCAAGAAGAAATGGTGAAGGTTTTTTTAGGCTTATTTCTTTGTATTTGGCCTCCAATTTTTTGTCTGGGGATTTTGGTTCAAAAAGTCTGTTTCAGAGTTTGGGAGCGGCTTGTTGGAGAATCAGTGAACGAGAGCAACAATCGTTATTGCATGATTTGTTTGATTGGTTCTCAATGCTTTGAAAGCTTAATTTAGCTTTCTTTCCCTTTTTTTCCTAAAATTCCTGAGACCTCAATTTTTTTTTTCCCGCACGCATAGTTTATTGGGTTGTCATATGCTGTCATTTGCATGATTTGCAATGCATCCAAATATTTAACGTCATGGCATTTTATTAGTAAATTACGAAATAAGTGACCACCCCGTAGTCAGAGAGACATAACGAATTTTATTCTTCAAACAATTAATATATAGTTCATGAAAAAGAAGCTACAAGAGAAACTAAGGATGAAATAATGAATTACATCTTGTGATTTCATTAGTAATAAACTAATGTTATTATATAAATATTTCTTTATGGCGTTAGTAGCAGCGGTTTTAGATAAATTTGTGTGAAAAATGTATTTAATTTTGAGAAAGCAATAAGATACACGACCCTAATTTGAAAAATGAAAATAAAAATTGAACCATATTAGTTCAAATAATTAAATACCATCATTATAACTATCAGTTAGTTCAACTGGTAAAATCTCATAATCATATAAGAGGTTAAAGTTTCGAACTAGCAGTGGAAACTTTGACCTCTTCGTTTAAAATGAAGGTCATAATGGAGAAATAATAAACTTAAAGAGGCCATAAAACAATAATATAAATCGAAGGGAGTCAAAACATAAATTTTACAAAAAAATCTTCATAAGGATTTTTTTTCTTAAGAGCTGCTGTTTGTTAGGAGTTCCATTGAAATGGAGCCATGAAACCTAGGAAGCAAATATTTTGATGGTTAAACAAAAACAGACTTAATGTTTACACTTGTAATTAAGATTGGTTTTAAGTAACAATAAAATCAGTCCTAATTGAACAAAACACAACATGGGGGAAGGAAGCCACGGGCCACTCGTTATTCCATGGTTGTTGTTAATTAATTTAAGTCAAGTATATATACTTCATAACAAAAATTATGCATAATTTATTAAAACCAGTTACATTAGTTAGTTTGTTTTTTATTTATCCTAATTATCATTGTGATTAATGGTTCTTGAAATAGATACATGGATACGACAATTTTATTAGATATACATGCATATAAATGATATGTCTGTATCACCGAACATCTTCTCAAAACAAAAAAAAAAAAAAAAACAACAACAATGAATAATAGCAACTTATAGTTCACCATCATATCCTTACTTAGCCAACAAGGTTTTTATAGATACACACACACACACATGCAAGCTGTTGAACTACTTACACCATAGAACATAATTTACGGTAATAAGGATGTCATTTTTCATAGGTGACAGGTTTCGAATTAATTTTAAGAGGCTTATGTAACAAATTTTTAAAATTTGAGGGAGGCTTTCCATAAATTTCAAATCCACACATGTATATTTACGTGCTTGTATCTTGAGGAAGCTAGCTAATCAAATGTGCCCAAATTAGCAAATTAATGAAAGAGACTGTGAGAACTCCTGATTTTGTAGAAACCCTAGATATACGCATCTCAAATTTAGGTATCGACAGAGAATAGGAAAATCTAGCATTACTCTAGTTAAAATTTAGCAGCCAGCACCCACCAAAAACAAACAAAACAGCTGCCAACAGAGAAATACAAGGAAAATATTTGTTACCGTACACCAAATTTAACTTCTGCAAATCACCACTTTATCGTTAGAAATGAATGGCGATAACATTAAACCATTCAACTTCATCAATGGATGCCCGACGTCTGCGATTCACCTACTGACTCTTATTTCTCTCATTAAAGCCCTCCAAATCATCTCCTGCATCATTCGGTCGGGTTGGTGTCGTTGCAATAAACAGAATATATATCTATATATTTTTGTAACAATTTCTTTTTTTTTTTTTGGGGTTCAGATTTTTTATATATATTTATATTATATATATAGAAAATATATATAAATAATCAAATTCTTTCAAAAACAAACCAGAACAAAAACCAAAAAAAAAAAGGCACCCCCGCCCACAGAAACTCTAAAAGACCTTTCTGTATTAGGCTGGCTGGCCGCACCAGCTGACGCTGCTGCGGCTGCCGCTATCTCAGATTAAACTCAGGTGATCAAATTTATAATTTTTCTAAAAAAAAATGGATAAAAACAAAGCAAGTCTTTCACAATCGGTTTCGTCGTCGTCGTCGTCTTCGCCGCCGTCGTCAATGCTGACATCTTCGGACACAGAGGAGCTGAGGCGGATGCCACTGGCTCCAACATCGTTGAACAAGAACAAGAAGCGGTTGTCGAAGCAGCTGTCGATGTGCGAGACCCCACGTGATATTGCATGGGAGAAGAGGCGGCGGCAGATGCTGAGGCAAGAGCGGAGGAAGAATGGGATTCATGATTCTGATCAAGATTTGTTGACTGATGAGGATTTGCACGAGCTCAAGGGCTGCATTGAGCTTGGCTTTGGGTTTAACGAGGAAGAAGGGCAGCAGTTATGCAACACCTTGCCGGCTTTGGACCTTTACTTCGCCGTCAACCGTCAGCTTTCCACCAGTCCGGTGTCCACGCCTCAGAGCCGTGCCTCCACCTCGTCCTTGGGCGGCCGCTCTTCGTCGTTTGGGAGCCCCAGAAGTGACTCGGATGCATGGAAGATTTGTAATCCAGGTAATCAGGATTTTCTCATGAACTCATGAACTTTTACAGATTTTTATGTCTCGTGTGCATTACTGATAGCATACGGTTAAGATTTAACTGCTCTCATAATCCTATCTTTTAGACACCAATTACCAACGTAAAATAAGTAACAAAATATGCTCTCTCTCTCTCTCTCTCTCTCTCTCTATATATATATATAGATATATGATGTAATGATCTTTATGATTGGTTATTTCAGCAGAAACTGTGATTGATTTTTTATGATGGAATTGTTTTGCTTGTTGTATTGGGTTGGCGCAGGGGACAATCCTCAGCAAGTGAAGACCAAGTTAAGGCATTGGGCGCAAGCTGTTGCATGTTCTGTAATGCAATCCTTCTAAGAGAATGGATGGAGATCCATGATATTCAAATTCAACATTCAAATGTCTTTGTACAGAAAAGTGAAAAAAAAAAAAGAAAGAAATGAGAAAGGTTGTCAAAAATTAGGATTTTTTTCTTCGTAAGCCTTGGCATCGATGCTTCACTTCCAACAAGGAAAAATGGAGCAGCATGCAGCCAGCAGTCCTGAGTTTTTCGATGTTAAGGCCAATTTATTATGAGGTCATGATGATCGATGATGGGTTTTTTTTTTTTAATTTCTTTTAATTGAAAGTCTTGTTTTTTGGCAAAATTCAGAACATGTACTCAGATTTAGTGTCATATGTATCTCATGCTGTATGGGATTTAACAGCAACCATTTGTAGGCATTTTGAGCCTCTTTCCATGGTGAAAAGGAGTGAGGAAATTCTTGTAATGTTTCAACATTACTATTAATGTGAAAGTGAATTTGATTAGATAAATTAAACGTGGTTGACGGATTATATACATATATATTTTGAATTTAACAAACAAACTCGATCTTTTTATTCATAGAATGAATTTTCCTTTAATTTGTGCCAAATTGGTAAAGAAATGGTTTGCATTTTCTCGGTTACTGGAGGAATTATTTCATTCATCAAATACATGTGATGATGACATGATAGCAAATGAAGAGCTTGGGGATACATTGTTCCAATTTTAAATTGTTAACAATTATGTGATTGATCGTTATAAACTCAGGATCCGATTCTCTCTTGACCCAAAATTTTCTAAATTTTGTTGAATATTTTTAAACATGTCGTTTAAGCAATTACATGGCTAGGATTTAATGTACCATTCGCTAGTTTTCCTTAGCAAACAGGTCGACAAATTTAAAAAACGTACCCCTCGCGTTGTTTAGAGAAAGAATTTTTATTGTTCATGTTCAAAAAATTCAAGTTCACAATAATCCTTCAAATTTATGTTTTAAAGATTAATGACCATAATTCAAGGTGTTGAAAGTTATAAGTTCAAAGTCTAATGAGGATGAGGTGATTCTTTCTCTTTCCCACGATGCCTATATAAAGGAGGGGGAAGTAGCTTCAATGGGACAACTAATTATTTCTGTTGGGGGTAAAATTTGGCGGGAGTAATAAGGGCATGACACGTGTATCAAAACCACAATTGCCGATATGCCCTTCATAAACCACGAAATTAAGGGGAGTTCAATGGTAGAATGAAAAAAAAAACCTCCAAAAGTAGAAAGCAGGCACCCTAAAGTAAGGTCGGAAAATATTCTTCATGATGGTCTAAAATCGCCATATGTCTTCAAAACACCACCGGGCACCAGATTTGGGAAGGTACCACTTAGACCATCTCAACAATTATCTAAAATATCACCCTCACAGTTATAAAATCGTGAAGAGAGTACCACAGTTGAATATGAGTAGTACTAGTAGCAACAAATGCAGGTATTCTCTTGATCTCCTTGGCTATTCAAAAAGAGCCAATAAAGAAGAGCCACCCACTATACTGAAAGGACAGTCAGTGCGTTGTTCAAATGCTGAATAATCTTGAAGAAATGACTAATGAATACTCGCCGCTTGTTTCGTCCATCAAAGAGCTTATACACAGGAATTGGCACATTTCTGTGAACCATGTTTACAGAGAGGCAAATTTTGCTGCAGACTCAATTGCGAATTACGCTTCGGACCTTTCAATTGGCCTTCACAATTTGAGTAGTCCCCAGGATTGTGCCATTCATTTTCTTCTTCATGATATGTATGGGGTGGCTCACCCCCGAATAGTGTCCTTGTAGCTCTTTTAACAGAGCCCCTATTGAATCAACAGAGCTCTTTTAATAGTATCCTTGAATCAAAAAACAAAAATATTGAGGATTATGAAATCATCCCTAGCTGAAGAGGGGAACAGCCATACGTATCCTGTCATATGTCTAAAAAGACACAAGGACATTCTCTGGGGCACTCCCCATACATAAGGTGAGGTAGACTCTAAAGTCATGTTTGTTTTGAAGAAAAGGGAGGAGAGGAAAACAGTGGAATTGAGAGGAAGGGAGAAGAGTAGTGAAATTAAATTTTTTTATTTGGTTTGATAAGGAAATGAATTATAATTTTTTTCTTTATACAAATTTATCCTTTATCTTAAATATTAAACTATTTATATTAGTAATAATATATATATATATAATAAAATGGCGGTTCAGTGGCCGGCGGCGGAGGTCCGGTGATATTCCGGCGAGGTTCGACAGTGGTCCGGCGACTTTCCGACGGTGGTCCATTTATAATATTAAATCAATAAAATAAAAATTATAAATAATAATTATTAATGGCATTAAATAAGTTTAAAAGATGAAAGGTAATTTTGGAAACTTTATTTTCTAATAGAAGAGGAATTTAAATTGTACATTAAGATGGATATTAAATTCTAATGGAAATTAAATTCTTATACATTTTGTCAAACCAAACAATGGAAATAAAAAGAGAATTTAAATTACTTTCCTCTCCTATATTCTCTCCTCCCAACCAAATATGACCTAAAGGAAAGATGTGCACAAACACAAAAAATGCTCATCTTCAACCTTGTTTTACGATTTCTAAGAAACCCAATGTTCCTCTGACATTTTGTTGACTTAAGTATCGGAGTGCCAGTGCTGCGTCTAAGGCCACCTTCCCTTTTTTACAGGTCTACATTGAGTCTTTCCTATCAAATCTTATACAAAAATTAGTGAATTTGTCTCCTTATCTCCATCTTTACATGCTCTCATAATATCTTTCGACTATCCTAAAATTAGACTGAAATAATTTCTAAAGACTCTCACGAATTAAGAACTAATTAAAATGGTTAATTTTCATATATTAATTAAATAATACTATATATAACTGATAAATCATACTTTTTTAGTGGTTGCTGCTAAAGCGGATCGTATTGAAGTTACGTCATTATTATTGTTGATTGGTTGATAATCATAAGATTGGAAAATCCTCCAAACTTGCGAAATAAGTACCATCCTCTTATTATCTTGCACCCTCATTTTCTTTAGGTTTCTCATTTTCTTTAGGGAGATTGCTAATTTTCCCCCTACAGTAATCAACATATACCATTTTCCCCCTTGCTATTTTTATAATGGCCAAAAATCCCCCTGATAGTATAAGTTTACAATATTACCCTTATTTTCAACTACTCTTTTATTTACATTTATTATAAATTAAATAAATCACATGAATAGAAACTAAATAAAAAATTAAGCATTAAAAACAAGAAATATATGTTTTGATATGAGCAAAAAAATTAATAATAAAATTTTTTTCTTGTACTTATTTATTTTGTGAAATTTTCTTATAATAAATATATAAAAAAATTATTATAAAATGATAAAAAAATATTATAAGAAAACTTGAATGACAAATAAAAATTTATTTTAAGATAAATAATAAAATATTTTGCCTATACTTTTTGCATTTAATTTTAAAATATTACAAAATGTTTATTATAAGAAAATGTTCACAAAATAAATCATTATAAGAAAAAAATTTATTATTAATTTTTTTGCTCATATCAAAACATATATTTCTTGTTTTTAATACTTAATTTTTTTATTTAGTTTCTATTCATGTAAGTTATTTAATTTATAATAAATGTAAATAAAAAAGTAGTTGAAAATAAAGGTAATATTGTAAACTTGTACTATTAGGGGAGTTTTTGGACATTATAAAAATAATAGGGAGGTAAATGATATATGTTGATTACTGTAGGAGGGAAAGTGACAATACCTCTTTTCTTTATGTTTCTTTGTATTTTTCCAAGGTAATAATGTTAACTATAACTTTTGAATTCAAAACTAAAGTAACATCTCTATATTTGTTATGTTGGGCTCGAGCCACTCCATTATGGACGCTCAATTCTAAAAATTATTTTTAAATATATAAAATATATTTACCAAGATGGTTTAGATCAATGTAGTGTATATTTGAAATTGCATTCGGAGAGGTAAAGAACTGAGGCTCTATTTGGTATGCCATTTTAAATAAAGATTTTGTTAGTAGAGCTTTTATAAATATAGTTTTTACCTAAAAAATTTTAATTGTTTAGTTATCAATGACAGTTTTTATTAAAAATTATAAAATTACTTTAATAAATAAGTTTTTATGTTACGAAAAGAATAAAATAAGATTGTTGAATAAGTAGATGATATTTTAAATATTTTAATATTAAAAAAATTTCTTACCTCAACTCCCAAAAACCCAAAATTTAAGTTTTTTCTAGTAGAGGCAAAATCGTTTATTTAATCTTCAAAAACTCTACTAAAAAAACAACTAAACAATAGCAAAAATTTTGATAGGAGTTTATGAGATTAAATAAGTACTTATGACCATTAGATAAGTTATACCAAAAAGGTACTAAAATAATTAATTTAAACTTAATACACGACTCTATTTTTTCAAATATATGCACATAGTTAAAGGTGTGACTAAAAAGATCACATAAATGTTTTTTTAGATAATTATACTTTGATTATAATAACTAAATTTATATAAAAAATAAGACTCTATGATAATTTTATAAAATAAAGTGTTGTAAATATGAACTCTCACCATTTTGAACTCAAATCCCACATTGGAAAAGCAATTCCCCATCCTAGCTTTTGTTGCCTATATATATATTATGCATATGCGTAATTGTTGTGTAACAAAAATTGGCTTAATAATAAGATTGATAATAAGGTACTAAGTGTACTTTGTTTAGTTCATAAATTTTCTATTTTCTATATACTTTATAACACGCTATTAACATGATGGCTAATTTAACATGGGCAGTTTAATTTTTACTGTTTGTGTTTATTTATGCTTATTTCTTTTATGATTTATCATTATTATGTTTTTATATTGTTAGTTTATTGTGTTATTAACTTAATAATTTATTGTTTATAATAGTTTTAATGGCTGATTTTACCGTCTATATTGTTATTATCTTGTTACTATGTTATTATTCTGTTAATATGGTTTGTTTAATTAATTAATTTATTTATATGGCTAGTTTAACTGCCTATCTTGTTTAATTTATTTACTTGTGATTGGTTAAACTGACTATCAAGTTATTTTAATTTCAATAAATTATGATTTGTCCTAGCATATATTTGTCTTCGAATATTGTTGTTGTAACCTAAGTTTACAACACAAATAAGATGGCGAGAACCTAAAGTTCTAACATCATTAAAATCAGAACCTGAAGTTCTAAGTTATGATTTTAAGTTAGAACCTAAAGTTCTAAATACATGCATGAGGTTTCTACATATTTTATAGTTCTTGTTTTTGTTTATATCTAAATATTTCATATATATATATATCACGATTCTTATTTCTATTTTCTTTTTTATTAGTAATAAAAAAGTTTTTCTTGGAAAATGACAAGCCTCATGAATCTAAAAATCTACGCTCTTGAAGTTTTCGGAAGAAACTACTTTTCTTGGGTATTGGATTCCAAAATGCATTTGCAAGTTATGGACCTAGAAGGCACTACAATAGAAGAAAATGAGGCATCTTTGTAGAAAAAATCGAAGGCTATGATTTTCCTCCGCCTCCATATACACGAGAGCGTGAAAACTCAATTTCTAATGATGGAGGGTCCACTAAATTTGTAGAGTAATGTCAAGGAAAAATTTGACCATCAGAGGGATATTTTTCTTCCAAATGCCAAACACGAGTAGTTAAACTTAAGGTTTTAGGATTACACAAGTGTCTCTAATTATAATTCTGCTCTATTCCATGTCATCACAGAACTGTAATTGTGTGGAGTAGAAATTACTGATAGAGACATGCTTAAAAAGACACCACTTTTCATGCACCAAATATTGTCCTGCAACAAGAATATGGGGAGCATCAATACAGAAAAATACTCTGAGCTAATAACATCTTTTTTAATTGCTGATAAAAAAAATGAGCTCCTCATGAAAAACCATGAATTACGTCCAATTGGCTCTCAACTATTTCTTGAAGCGAATGCAAATATATATATTAATAGTGGACGTAATCGAGAAGGCAACAAAGGTTATGGTTACTACCATTGTGGTGGCCATAAGCACATAAGATTGTAGAATAACAGAAATGGACGCCACTGGAAATAGAATATCTATAAGAGACATAGTAAAGAAAATGGCATAGAAAGAAAAAAGTTATATATGATACTGAAAAAATTTGCTATCGGTGTGAAGGAAAAGGTCATTGGTCACATACATGTAGTATGGACAAACATTTGGTAGACCTCTACCAAGCATCCAAGAAAAGAAAGAGAAAGATTGAGACTAATTTAGTCGATAACTTAGATCTTGAAGATCTAACTCATCTTGATGTCTTTAATTTCTTTGAAAACACATAATGGAAAAATGATCACTGTACTGGTGATGGAAATATCCACATTAATTTAATTCTCCTTATTGTGCCATAATTATTAAGTTACTAATATATTAACTTTGTATTTTTTGTAGTTTCAACAGATATACTTAATGTTTATATCTAATCCTACTATCTAACGTGGACTTTTGTTTAATGTATGATTATGGATTTTAGAAACAAATTATCTATTTCGAAATCAAAAGTTGAGGGTGTTTGCTTGGTTGACAGTGCAACCACACGCACTATTCTTCAAGATAAAAATAGTTTTTGGAAATAAAATAACGTGAAGAAAAAGTGAATATTATATCTAGTCTTGCAAACTCGATAAAAGACTTCAGAAGAGCTATATTATTGTTAGTAAGCATAACAAAACTAGAAATCCAGAATGCTTTATATTCAGCAAAATCTAAAAGAAATCCACTGAGCTTTAAAAATATTCGCCGAAATAGATATCATAATGAGACTTTAAGTGAAAATAAGGCATATTATCTATACATTATTAAAAATGTTTTGGGAAAAAAATTATATTAGAAAAGTTCAAAGCATTCTCATCAAGATTGTATTACACAATCACAAATTCGATTGAAAGCTATGAAATGATGAACTAGAAGTTCATAAATAAAAAAATATTCATATTGTGGCATGATCACCTTTGACATTTTGGATCTACAATGATGTGTAGAATTATTGAGAATTCTCATGGATACCCATTAAAGAACCAGAAGATTGTACCGTCCAATGAGATTGTTTGTATCACTTGCTCACAAGGAAAAATTTGTGGTTGAACCATCCTCTTCTAAGATTGTTCGTGAATCTCCATCGTTTTTGCAAAGAGTTCAAGGATATGTATGTCAACCAATCCATCTACCTAGTAGACCATTTCGCTACTATATAGTTTTGATTGATGTATCTGCATGCGGTCACATGTTTGTTTATTGTCCACTCGTAACATTGCATTTGCAGATATTTTGCCCAAATTATGAGATTAAAAGCACAATTTGCTGATTATCCAATTAAAACCATACGTCTGGATAATGTTGATGAATTTACATATAAGACATTTGATGACTATTGTACATCAATCGATGTCGATGTTGAGCATCTAGTTCCAAATGTACACGTACAAAATGGATTAGAGGAATCATTGATTAAACAATTGCATATAATTACACGAACCTTACTTATGCATGCAAAATTACTAATATCTGCATGGGGTCATGTTATTTTACATGTTGTAGTAGTAGTTCATCTTAGACCTACGGCTTATTGTTGTGCAAATTTTAATGTACTCGCAAGCGCACGAATCTATTGTAGTATAGACTAATGGTGACGAGTGTCGATCCCACGAGGAGGTGGATTTTAATTGTATATAGAATTAATTTTGTAAATGAGTGGTTGGATTTTTTGGTGGAAATGATTTGGAATATGCTAAAACTTAAATTAAAATGGCGATAATAAATTCTGAAATTGGAATTGAAATGACGAGAATAAATTGAAGCGAAGATCTATTGAAATGATGTACTTGGGTATCTGGATCCGTATCAACATGCATCATGGGCTAAATAATCCGTATTAATGCCAATTAAATCATGATGGGGGAATCCACACCTCATGAACCACGCTTTAATCAATATGGTGCTAAGGGCTTATCGTGCCAAATAATAATAACCTTGTACTAGAGGGCCGGTGAAACCAAGGCGGTACTAGACAAGATTAGTATTATTTGTCAACGAGAAGTAAAAACATCCACAAAAACTAGAGGGGAAGAGAAAATAAATTTACCAAATAAAGCCCATGACACATGTTGAGACTTCACCTTCAACCCAAGCTTGAAAAGAAATTAGCCACTCATAATTGAACTAGGGGCAAAATGGAAATTTATTAAAATACGAAGAAAATACAAGATGGAGAGAGAATTACAGAAAATGGATCCCAAAAATGGATTCAGAGATATCAAATTAGGGGGGGGAGGCCCCCTTTTTATAGATACATGGAGTAAATCATGGCCATCGGATTAAAAACAGTTTGGACGCTCAGGATTGCGCCACGTCATCAGTCAACAGTCCACGGTTTGACCACGCGGATGAACAGTAACACGGTTTGACCCGACTTTGAACAGTAACGCGGTTTGGTTGAAAATAATCCTGTGTGATGCATGTACCGTACGCGAGATTTTTCGTCCACTGATATGCTGCCACGTCACCATCAACAGTACATAAGAATTTTAGTTCAATAGGATCGTGACACCTCATCAGTCAATGCCACGTCATCGATCCGTCTATGTGAGCTGTGCCGTGAACAGTAACATGTACAGTACCGTATACGTGAATAGTACCGTACATGTGAATAGTGCTATTTTTCCTTTTATGCTCCTCCTAAGGTTTTCGACCGTCCTGAGTTCAAAAGTGATGTCCGTTTTGCCGTCTGATCTCTCCTTTATTGTGAAATGACTATAATGCCCCTAAAATACATAAAATACTTAATTAAAATAAAACACATGTAATTAAATCACAAGAAGGTTAAATATATAAAAGTAAGGGTTGTTAGTAAGACTTAAAATATAAAATGACGGTTTTCTCCTTTATAAATATGCATTTTCTAACACTCAACACTTATCATCAATATTCTCCAACAAAGATTGTACTTAGTCAACAACCTAACATTTCCTATCTACGTATTTTTTGTTGTGTTGTGTATGTTCCTATATTACCCCCTCATTGCATGAAGATGAGTCTTCAATGTCGTTTGGGGATTTATGTTAGTTTTAACTCATCTTTAATTATCAGATATTTTGAACCCTTGACGGGTGATCTTTTCACCATATGTTTTGCAAATTGTTACATTGATGAGTTAATTTTTCTATCATTGGGAAATGGAAAGCCTCTTAAAGGAAGGTATGAATTTTCTTGAAAAGTTTCTACTTTATCTCATTTAGATCTTCATACCAATTTATGAGAAAATAAAGTATGAAAGATAGTATATTTACAGCAAATTGCAAATTAACTACTAGAAGCATTTACAAATGCAGCAAAGGTAACCAAGTCACGTGTTCTTGCTGCTCATACATCAGTCCAGGTGGTTGTTCTTGTAGAACAATCAAGTGTAAAAGCAGCTAATGAGTTATCTTTTACATGTAAAAAATGTGGCAGACCACTTAGTTCCAAAGAGAGTTTTCATCGGAGAGGAGAATGAAAAATCAAGATCTTGTTAAAAATAATGCTCGAGTTATTAATGTGCCCACATTATTTGAATCATCAGTTCCAGAAGAACTGATAGTCTTTGAAAAGACATAAGTCCCTGAGGAGACAATAACCTTTGAAGAGTTACGAAAACCAAAAAATGAGAAAAAATCTATAAATTATACTTCTACAAAGGAAATGTGGGATCTTGGTGAAATGAACATCGACAGTGTATTTTCATTCAAAGTAGCTATTGAAATTTTAAATGATTTTCAGCATAAAACTGTTTATAAATGTACACAAAGACATAATTAGCATGAATGAAAAGAAGCAATTCAAGCAGAATTGACTTCGTTAGCTAAACATGAAAGTTTTTGGACCTACAGTCCAGACACCTAAAGATTTTAAGCTTGTTAAATGCAAATGGTTATTTGTACGAAACATAATGAGCATAATGAAATCACTAGATACAAAGTGCGATTAGTTGCATAAGATTTCTCTCAGAGACATGATATTGATTATGAGGATATTTATTCTCCAGTGATGGATGCTATTATGTTTAAATTTTTAATCATCATAATAGTCTCAGAAAGACTTGACATGCATCTCATGGATGTAGTGGTTGCATACCTATATGGGTCACTTGGCGTTAATATTTATATGAAAATCCCTAAACGATTTAAAATACCTAAGCATTTAAATTAACAGATTGGAATGTGTTCAATCAAATAGCAACAATCCTTATATGGATTGAAATAATCTAGACACATGTGATACAATCGTTTGAGTGAATATTTAATTAAAAAAAGATACAAAAATGATCTTACTTGCCTATGCATAGTCATTAGAAAATTCGAGTCTAGATTTGCAATTGTAGCAGTTTATATTAGGGGTGGGCACTATTCAGTTTGGTTCGGTTCAGGGGCTGAACCGAACCGAACCAAATTAATTTTGTTCGGTTTGGTTAAGTTCGGTTCCATTTGATTTTATCCTATATATTCATTATTCAATAAAAAAATATAATATAATAATACACTATTAATACAACAATAATCTTGAGTATATAAATTAGCAAACAATAAACAACATAATAAAATTTAACAATAGTAAATTAACATAATAAATTCCAAAAACAATCTAGAAATCCATAAATAATAACCAATATAATTAAATCTAACAATAATAAATTAAAATAACAAAGTTCAACAATAAAATAAAGTGTATGCTATGATATATATAATATCATGTATTAATTAACAACAAAAATAAAAAAGATAAATTATGAACTATTTTTTTAATTTTAATTTTAATTTTTTCTTGAACCATTTGGTTCGGTTTTGAACCGAACCAAATAAAAAACCAAATGGTTCAGAATTTCTGAACCATTTGGTTTTTTACTCCGAACCAAACCGAACCAAATGCCTACCCCTAGTTTATATTGATGACACGAACTTAATAAAAACTCCTAAATAACTCCTGAATATTTAAAAATAGATTTTGAAATAAAAAATTTGGGGAAAACGAAATATTGCCTCGGTTTGCAGATCTAGTATAAAACAAATGGAGTGCTTATTCATCAATTAGCTTATGTTGAACAAATCTTAATGCAGTTCACTATGAATCATGCTCATTCCCTAAGCACTCTTATGGTTGTTTGGTCTCTCAACCCTAAAAATAATCTATTCCGACCTAAAAAGGATAACAAAGAGATACTTAATCCAGAAGTACCATATCTAAATAAAATTAATGTTTTGTTGTATATAACTCAATGTGCCAGATTGGAAATTGCATTCATTGTGTATTTGTGGGTGAGATTTAACTCAACACCAACACGCTGACATTGGAATGACGTTAAGCATATCTTCTAATTTTTGCGCAGAACAATAAACTTGGGGTTATTTTATTAAAGTCAACCAATGGAGAATCCTGATCGTATCAGTTATGCAGACATAGGCTACCTCTCTAACCCTTACAAAGCCCGTTCACAAAGAAAATATGCTTCCACGTACAATGGCACAACAATTTCATAGCGATCTACTAAGCAGGCCTTTGTTGTCGCCTCCTCTAATCACTTGGAGATCCTCGAGTCACATGAAGCAAGCAGGGAGTGTATTTGGTTGTAGTCTATTATCCATCATATTCAAAGCACCTACAATTTGACGTCTGTAACTGATATTCCAACAATTATATATACAGACAATGCTGCTTGTATTGCTTAGATTAGAGGAGAATACGTCAATGCAGATAAAACTATAACAAATTTCGCCAATATTTTTTTATACTCATGAGCTACAGCAGGATAAGAAAATTAATGTTAAACATATATGCTCCACTAATAATTTTGCTAATCTTTTTATTAAAACTTTGCCTACATCAACGTTTGAAAAGTTAATCCACAGTATTGGCATGTATCGACTCAACAAATTATCAAATTGATACATGATATCTGAGGAAATATTTCTTCAGTAGAGTATTTTAAAGATAAGAGTTTATGCAGCTGTATTAGATAAATGTGCACTATAATTTTTTTTTCTTCGATTAGATTTTATCCCACTACGTTTTGCAGACAAGGTTTTAATAAGAAAATATTAAGCTAGTTAAGTGCCTAAATAATGAAATTCACGGGGGACTGTTGTACATATGAACTCTCACCATTTTGAACTCAAATCTCACATCGGAAAAACAATTCTCCGTTGTAGCTTTTGTTGCCTCTATATATATGATGCATATGTGTAATTGTTTGGTGTAACAAAATTTTTTTATTTATATTTATTTTCTATTTATTCTGTAACATAAAGGAGTATTTGTGACCTTTTTAAAATATAAAAAAGGGAGAAGAGTTGCGAGTCTTCTAATTTCTCTTCGAGTTTCAACTCGACAAAACCGCAGTTCTTACCTAAACCATAAACCCCAGAATCTTCTGAGACACAGAGACAAGTGTATAACTACTTTTTTAAGTTTTAACTTAAACTACATAGTTTAAGATTCTCCCTTCTTGCTCTCAGTCACAGCAAACAGCAATGGCCCCTGATGCTTCTCACGCTCTTGCAGGTTCTTTATCTTAATTTATTGTTTTGAGTAATTTGGCCATCTGGGTTGTATTCATATCTTTGTGGGGC
The DNA here is from genome assembly GCF_022201045.2 of Citrus sinensis. Lineage (NCBI taxonomy): Eukaryota > Viridiplantae > Streptophyta > Magnoliopsida > Sapindales > Rutaceae > Citrus > Citrus sinensis. The sequence goes on from NC_068563.1 coordinate 22,366,920, forward strand.
ATTAATTTTCTGTTGTGTTCTGAAGCATAAAGCAGATGTCTATTTATCTTTGAGCTCATAGTAATGTGTTTTATTATTAAATTTACTGGTGCATAAGTTTATTATCCTTTTGTTGCTGCTTGAGTAGTTTGGTAATCTGCAATGAGCTTTAGATTCATGTGAGGCTTGAATTCTTATTGGTTTTGAAGCATGATTCTGTATGAATGCTTATGTAGATTGCTTGGTGCATAAACAGTAAACCTTCTTCTGAAGTCGTTGTTGCTCTGTTGAATGTAGTTAGGGAAAGGGTTCAACAGTTTCTGAATGCTGCTTGTACTGGGAATCTTGACCTTCTCAAGAGTAAGTTTGACGTACAGATTAATGGCGGTTTAGGCACTTGTTTATAAATTTAATTTATAGTTGCAATTTTCTTTTAAATCTGAGATGTTTTGGAATCGAATTTTACTGTTAGAGATTGCGAAGCAATTGGATGATCAGGGGAAAGGATTGTCGAAAACTGTAGCAGACATAAAGGATGCCAACAAACGAGGTGCACTGCATTTTGCAGCTAGAGAGGGCAAGACTGATGTGTGCAAGTATTTGTTGGAGGAATTGAAGCTTGATGTGGATACACAAGATGAAGATGGTTTGTTCTTAATGTTCTTGCTGTGCATTCTTAGATTTGTTGTTTTAATCTTTGTGCATGAATTGGTGATTGCACTAGAAATCATACTCGTGTGGTTTCTCCTACGTGGTTCCCTTTTGTTTTTGGTAGTTGTTTCGAGACCTATGTTGTTTTTTGAATGTTATCATGGGCTAATACACTCACAATTGCAGCTGATACATTTTTATCTAGTTTTAGTTTTGCGTCCCCTTATAAGTATGAAAACTTAGACATGGTGGTTGTAGTGTTACAACTATGACTATGAAGTTATTTTGTCTGATCTTCTAGAATTTCAAATATGCAGGTGAAACTCCTCTTCTTCATGCTGCTCGTCAAGGCCATACTGAAACCGCGAAGTACCTTTTTGAGCATGGTGCTAATCCTACCATTCCAAGTAACTTAGGAGCCACGGCTTTGCATCATTCTGCCGGAATAGGTGTGCTATTTTTTTTTTTTTTTTTTCACGTGATAATCTGGGTAGTGTGTCATAGAATTATGAAAATCGACTGCTTCATTTGTTTAGTTGATGCTGGTTATGTGTTGGTATTTAAAGGTTATGTTAAAGGTCCCCATCGTTTTAGGAAGTGTCAAATTGTGAGTAAATGATGAAATGAAAATTTTTGTCAGTTAACATATAGCTTCCTTTCCTTTTTTCAGACACAAATTTTCCTATAGAAGGTAGACTGGTTTTAGAACTAAGTGGCCCTTTTAATCTTTTTCTTGATAAAATAATTGAAATTTGCTTCTCTTCAATGAGTTTTTGTACTATCTGTGCAAGAAGAAGTACTTAATGTTTGGTATTGTCAAATAATAATAAAATCTCTTAATGGTATCACAGCCTGATGTTGCTTGTTGTTTGCTGTCTTCATTTAAAGCAAAAATTTTATGCAGCATGTTTTGCTAGAGTGAATGGATCCGGTGTTTTTAACTTGTTGAGATTTAAATTTGAAAGTGTTTTGCATTGTTGAACTAAAAGTTACAATTTCTAGGCTCTTAATGTAAAATCTAGTATTGAGGTTCATTTTAGCCGTTGTGCCAATTTATTCTCTAGATTTATTTAGTTTCACTTGGTTACAGATTCATTTGAGCCTGACTGACTCAATTGATTTGTATTCTTACAATCAGTTCATGCTTCATTGCAGGAAATATTGAGTTGCTGACATATTTACTTTCCAAAGGCGCTGAGGTTGATTCAGAAAGTGATGCTGGTACTCCTTTAATCTGGGCAGCTGGTCATGGCCAACAAGAAGCTGTGAAAGTTTTGTTAGAGCACCATGCTAATGTATTTTTTATTCATCATTGTTCTTTCTTTGTTATATTATGCTAAAACATTCTGTTTCTTTTAGGTCTTTTGCTTATTTATTCATTTTATCAAAGCCTATTTATGCCAAAATCAATACAAAAAACTTTTAGTCATTTACCTGGAATGTGGGTCTAGTGCATGTTATGTGCATATTATATTGTTTTTCTTATGTTGTTGTCAATTGGTGTTGTTTGCAGCCTAATGCTGAAACAGAAGATAACATCACTCCTCTATTGTCAGCTGTAGCTGCAGGTTCACTAACATGCTTAGACTTGCTTATTCAGGTTTCCTATCTTCATTAGTCCCCTAAACTGTCAAATATTGATGTGGATTTGTTAAGGCGTGTCTAGAGTTTGTGCTTAGATGTGGTCTCTGGATTTTAAGAGGAATGTTTGCATTTACTCATATGCAGGCAGGTGCTAATGCAAATATTGTTGCTGGTGGAGCAACCCCATTGCACATCGCTGCTGATATTGGGAGTACAGAAATCATAAAATGCTTATTGAAAGCTGGAGCTGATTCCAATGTCACCGATGAGGTTCTGGCCATTAGAGCATTCGTTTAGTCATGATATTGTTTCTCTATCACACTTTTGTTGCTTGTTTGTTGTGTGTGTTTATTTCCTTAAGTCTTTTAAACCCTTGGTTTGATGCTCATATTTTTGTCTCTGCAGTTGAAGATTGTATAGAACTTTTGTTATCAATACCAAAATTTTTTGAAAGTCTAGTTTCCTTATCAATGTATTATAGTTAGAGTTTTTCCTTTCATGCTGCTTGGCTATTTATTTATGTATTGATATGAGTTTGTTGTTCAAAATGGGCAAAGCCTCTTACCTTGCAAAGTATACGAAGACCTCCTGATGGATGATGTTGGCTGCCTTTAATCACAGTGATCTTCCATAAAGGATACTGAGTTCCATCTATCTAGTGACCTTGCTTTCACTATAAGACATCTAATCCCTGAACTTGCTAGAATTTTTTTTGAGATTGACCTTTGCTATCCTTTACCTTCAAGTTGGTTATAATCAAATATCCCTTTTCAAGTAGTTGTTCTTTTGAGTTCACTCCACAAGGAAATATAAGCAGAAATCTTTTGGGTCCATATAATTCTTATGAGCTTACTATATTGACATCTCGTACATAGAGTTTGCCCAACTTCATCACCGTTTCAAGTCCCTCTGCAAATTAAGGAGTTGAAGTATATTCAAATTTATAGAAGTATGATTTTATGTATGTTGATAATGGTAGTCGGTTTCAAGGTAGTATTAGTTGATTCCAAGTCTTACATGGAATAACTTAATGACTTTTCTTTGCATCACAGGATGGCCAGAAACCCATACAAGTTGCAGCTGCAAGAGGCAATCGTGAGGCTGTTGAGATCCTTTTTCCCTTGACATCAGAAGATCCCTCCATTCCCAAATGGACGGTTGACGGAATTCTTGAATACATGCAATCTGAATCGGGGAAACAATTGGTAATCCATTCATTCTTGAATTTGATTTTAGGAGAGTGGTGGAAGGTCTGTGACTTGTGTAATGCTAAAATTGTAAATGATCTTAATCAATTTTCCCTTTTCAGTTGTGGACTTGTGTAATGGCCATCCCTCATAAACATTATACTTGCTAAATTTCAAACTGCAAAACCTAGGACTTTTCAAGGAGTTTTTTTGTTCATTTCAGAATTTTTTTTTTTTTTTGGGTCAAATTAAGTGCTTGAGTAGAAAGATGGAAAGAATATGTAGATGAGAGGAAGGGATATCTCTAAGCTAAGAGAGAAAGAAAGAATATGTAGAACAAAGTTTCGATTTAACACTCAGAAGTAGATAGACAAACTGATGTGCCCTTACGATTACCTAGGTTAGTTATATACTCTAAGATACTGTACTCACATTTAGTGTGAATAATTGCAATCTAATACTATTATACTTATATACACTAAAATGTTATTTTTCATAGAATGTTCTAAAGTTGACCTTTTGCAGGAAGAAACAAGAAACCTGAAGGAAAATAATGCACCAAAAGACAAGGCTCCAATGAAGGAGCTCCCTGAGGTACTATTTTTTCTCTGCAATTCAACTTTTCCTTTCGGTTATGCATTGCTTTTGTGCAGATTATTTTATCAAGGTACTTTGTTTTCTTCAATTTTTTTTTTTTATATATATAAACTTCGTTGAGTGTTGCTGAATATTTTGTAAGTTCAAATGATGTACAACTGTTTTTAGTTTGTTTTTGCTTCATAGTGAATGATTATCTGTCCAATGAGATGAAGGAAGAATTTTAATTCTTTTATGGTTGGTGGGCAATTTGGTTTTTGCAATATTAGGAAATAATGATCAAACCAAAACTTTTAATGTTTGATGTAGAAAATTTAACGAATAGTAGTTGGGAGAACTTCATATTGTATCATTTGGTCTATTGTAGTATTTTCTAGTTATTGATATGTAGTAAAAGCTAATCTTATGGGATTGGTTTCTTTACATACTCTATTTTTTATTCATTCAATTTGTTTCTTTGAAGTTACTCTTTTGTTGATAATGTGAAAGAAATTGGACAATACCACTTCCCTGGGGGATTGTCCTTTTCAAATAATTTTCCTTTTTATTATATAACTCTTATGGATTTATCATAACTTAAAATTTTTTTTCTTTGTTTGTATGTTATCTTTTATTCAAAATTTGAGTAAATTCTGTGGAAGCATCTTATTTCTGTTGTCCAAATTTCTATTATGTTGTCTTGTTCCCCTGTTTTAAATTTTTATTACTTATTCAGGTGCGGCCTGAAATAAAGAAGAAAGCTGCAGAAGCAAAAGCAAGAGGAGATGAGGCTTTCAAACAAAAGGATTATCTTATGGCTGTTGATGCATATACACAAGTATGTTATTCATCTGTCCTCTGCCATTTTGATGCGATATTCCTTCTTATTCTGTTACAAATGGAGGGATCTTTTTGATGCTCTTGTTTATCAGTGAATGGTGGAGAATTCAGTTCTGTATACATAGTGTTCTTGGCATTCAACTTTGTTAGATTTGAACAATTGAAATGACCTATGTATTTGACTCTGTTGCATTCTTCTAATGTGGAGGTTCTCAAAAATTGTCTCTGGGAATAACATTTTTGAAAAAAGCTAAACCTTTGTATATAAGAGTATTCAGAAATAGCTGTTATATGGCGCTCCTGCTGCTTCCCAATATCATGGGGACAATTCATGTATTACCTTATGACAGCAAGAACTAGTGGTTAATTTGGCCACCTAAATGGAAGAGCTTTCTGAATTTCATTTAAAATACTTACTAGATGATGTTTTTCAGGCAATTGATTTCGACCCCAGCGATGCCACATTACTTTCCAACAGAAGCCTTTGTTGGATACGTCTTGGACAAGCAGAGCATGCCTTAGCCGATGCAAAGGCTTGTAGAGCATTAAGACCGGACTGGCCGAAAGCTTGCTATCGGGAGGGTGCAGCATTGCGTTTATTGGAGGCATGCTTTCATCTTCACTCTTATTGAATTTTAAGGTTATATCCGTCTCACATTATTTGACATTTTTATTCTTGCTCTATTTTCTAGAAATTTGATGAGGCAGCCAATGCTTTTTATGAGGGCGTGACGCTTGATCCTGAGAATAAGGAGCTTGTATTTGCTTTTAGGTTTGTGACTGCCCACTTCATGTCTTCCCGATTTTGGTGGCTTAAAATTTTGCTTGGCATTTTTAATTCTCTAAAGTTGGTGCCAAGCAGACTGTTAGAAGCAGGATTTTATTCTAGAACAGTGTACAACATACACTTTTCTTTTCCCGTCTTTTGCAGGGAGGCCGTTGAAGCTGGGAGGAAGTTTCATGGGACAGACAAGAAGTAATAGTTTGTTCCAATTCCAAAATACGGAGACAAGAAACCAAAAAACCACTTGCACTAATGAGTTATCGGTGCGACAGGCTTATTGTTATTTTTGAGTCATGCCGCAAGAAATGATTCGGGTGGGAGTATGGATAGAACCCATATTTTAAGATGCTATTAACAGCTGTTTTTGAATTTAGTTTCATAGTATCTTGTGCGAGTTCAATAGGGGTTCAAGGGCTAGTTGCGGCCCTCTGTGTGTGTGCTGCGCGCGTGTTTTTTTTTTTTAGTTGAATTATTCCTTCTTTCCATCACAAAATTTTGTAACACAAGACATGAGACTTCACAAAACTGCTGTATCTTGTTAATCATTGATGAGCAGTTACGTACTCTTTTACCATCCATATTCTGAAGTTGCACATTTTGAATGAAATGTGGGGAAAACATTTGGCTGAATGAAATGGTCAAAGCTAGAACTCGAGGGATTTCTTGTGATATTTTGTCAAAGACAAGAGAAGTCTTGGAATCATCATCTTTTCCTCTTCCATTTTTTATTTTGTGGTTTTCTCTCTTATGAATAATTTATATAACTTTTTTTCAAAAGAAATTAATTAACGTAATAACTTGTTTATCATAGTGCGATATTTTTGATGGGATAGTATGAGGACTGATATTCTTCAGAATTCTCATCTATATCTATATATATATATAAAGGGTAAAAGCTCGTTTAGTCCCTATATTTTGAAGTTAGTGCCCGTTTAGTCCCTATATTTTTAAAAATACCTCAAACCATCCCTACCATTAAATTATTGACACTTTTGCCATTATCTTTTGTTCCTTTTAACTTATTTTTATCATATTGCCCTATTATAATAATTTTTAGACATTATTAAAAAGAAAAAAATAACCCTATTATAATAATTTTTTTAGACATTATTAAAAAGAAAAAAATAAATTACCAGTTTAACACCAAAAAATAAAATAAAATAAAATAAAATATATTAATTTTTGTGGAACACACTCTTGAGTTAAAATATTAATTTTTCTAAAAAAATTGATAATTTAATTTTTTACGATATTAATTTTTTAGACACGTGACCTTTCACAAAAATTAATATATACATTTTTTGTTTTTATTTTATTTTTGAGTTTAATTTGATAATTTGATTTTTTATTAATATCCACAAAAGAAACATTATTGTAAAAATGTAATATTGTAAAAGCAAGTTAAAATAAAAAAAATAATGGCATAAGTGTCAATATTTAGTAGCAGGGACGTTTTGAGGTGTTTTAAAAAATACAGGGACTAAATGGACACTAACTTCATAATATAGGGACTAAACAAGCTTTTACCCATATATAAAGTTAGGACTTGAGGAGGTGATGTGGCATCACCATTTTGCTTCTTTGTATATTCTCTATTATCTAATAAATAGAGAATTTTTTTTTTAGATTTGACTTTTCATCTTCTCATAATTAATTTGATTGTATTTAACTTATTTAATAAATAGTAACTTTATTAATATATATCATTCCTCATCTTTTTATATTTTCTATTATTTAAAATATCTAAAATATTGGTGAATATTCTTTGTAATTTTTTTCTCTTTCTATTTAAATTCAATAATATGTAATCATTAATAATATTAATTATAAGTCTTTTGAAATATTTATTTATTTTATTATGCTAGCAATTAAACTTTAGTGGCATAAAATATATGAATTTTATATATATATATATATATATATATAAAGTTGGGACTACAAGAGGTGATGCGGCATCACTATTTCTCATCATTTCATATTCTCTATTATCTAATAAATTGGTTGAAATTAAAAAATAATTACATTACAAAATATTAAAATAGAAAATAATTATTATATTATAAATGATTACATGTCTTTTCCTCTTTCTATTTAAATTCAACAATATGTAACCATTAATAATAATTAATTATAAGTCTTAAACATTCATTTATTTTATTATGCCAACAATTAAATTTTAGTGGCTTAAAATACATTAATTAATTAATATAGGAAGGAAGGTTCCTTCATCTTCCCTCAACAATGTCATTAGAGCCTAATTTTAATGTCATAATCTCATATTTAATTATTCAATCTTTTGTTTAGTGCCTTTTGGCTTCTTCAAACTCCATAAACATTAAATATTTAAGATTTGTGGCATCATTATTTCTCATCTTTTTTTATTCTCTATTATCTAATATATTGGTTGAGATTAAAAAATAATTACATTACAAAATATTAAAAATCTATATATATATATAAAGTTGGGACTAGACGAGGTGATGTGACATCACTATTTCTCATCTTCTTGTATTCTCTATTATCTAATAAATTGGTTGATATTAAAAAAATAATTACATTATAAAATATTAAAAATAAAAATAATTATTAGATTATAAAAGATTACATGTCTCTTCCTCTTTCTATTTAAATTCAATAATATGTAACCATTAATAATAATTAATTATAAATATTGAAACATTTATTTATTTTATTATGCCAACAATTAAATTTTAGTGGCTTAAATATATCAATTAATTAATATAGGAAGGAATGTTCCTTCATCTTCCCTCAATAATGCCATTAGGGTCTAATTTTAATGTCATAATCTCATATTTAATTATGCAACCTTTTGTTTAGTACCTTTTGACTTCTTCAAACTCTATAAATATTAAGTAGTTAAGATTTGTGGTATTATTATTTCTCATCTTTTTATATTATCTATTATCTAATATATTTGTTGAGATTAAAAAATAATTACATTACAAAATATTAAAAATATAAAATAATTAATAGATTACAAAAGATTACATGTCTCTTCCTCTTTCTATTTAAATTCAACAATATATAACCATTAATAATAAATTAATTATAAGTTTTGAAACATTCATTTATTTTATTAAGCCAACAAATAAACTTTAGTGGTTTAAAATACATCAACTAATTAATATAGGAAGGAATGTTCCTTGCTCTTCCCTCACCAATGCCCTATGACCTAATTTTAATGTCATAATCTTATATTTAATTATGCAACATTTTATTTAGTATCTTTTGCCTTCTTCAAGCTCTATAAATATTAAGCATTTAAGATTTGTTATATTTGAGTGTTTTTTTTTATTTAACCAACATCCTCTTTAGAAATGTTTTTGTGTTTTTATTTTTTGACTTATTTAAATTTTTAGTATTGTATGCTTCATGAAGTACTATTTTCTTCATGAGTTAAACAATGATAAAGATAGTTGGATAATAAAGGTTAGACTTTGTAAAATGTGAGAGTCTGTTAATACTAAAAAAAATGGAGAGTTGATTAGTGTGAACATAATTTTTATTGATGAAAAGGTTGTGTACACTTAACTATACACATTAATATATATTTTTAATGTTAACAAAAAAATAATTAACTTTCATAAATAACATTAGTTTTATAAGACTGCGTCATCTTTAAAAAAAACAATTCATATTTTTTATTAGTTTCATCAATTGTAAAGTAATAAAAAAATAATACTAATTTTTTTTAAAGCCGCGCGAAGTGCGGTTCTATTTCCTAATTTATTAATAATTATCAAACTTACATAAAAGAAGTAAATCACCTTTAGTATTGAATGGTGATCGAGTCTTTTGATGTATTTTAGGAGTACCTTTTTATTTTTAATTTTAAGTGTCAATAACATACAAGACGACTTTTAACGTTAAATCTAAAAAATAAGATAAAATAAAGTCAGTCAATAAAAGTGATTTTTTAATAATTATTAAAAAATTAAAAAAAAACTCTACAATTAATTTTTAAAGTTATTGTTGTCAAAAGAAGTTATAGTTTGTTATTTAAAAAAAAATTATAGTTTGTTAGTATTTTTATAGATTGTTATTTAAAAAAAAAAAAGTATTTTGATGACTTTTTTTTTTCTTGGGGGGGGGGGGGGCTCATTGTGATCATTGTATCAACGATTGCACGTTCACCCTTTAAAGTTTAAATAAAAACAATTCATTTCTATTAAAATAAAATTAAAAAAATTAAAAATTAAAAAACTTTGAGAAAATATTCTTATTTTCTCTTTCAAGTCCTCGCATCAACGCCACAGCAGAAGCCCCTGAAACATACCAACACCGTTCCGGGGTGTCTCGCTCTGTCGCTGTCTCTCTAAAATTTTCAGATCCCAATCATGTCCCTAAAACCACCAACAAACTACGGCTCTGCCACCACCACTACCAACCCAACAACAACAACATCCCTCTCCTTCTTCTCACGCGCCGAGTCTCTAACGGCCACGCGCCGCCCATGGCGCGAATTCTTCAACACGTCGGCCCTCTCCCTCCCCGCCGACTACAACGACGCAATCTCCCGTGCCCGCCGGAACGCGAGCTACTTCCGCGTAAACTACGCAATGGTAATGCTCTTCATCCTCTTCCTCAGCTTGCTCTGGCACCCGGTATCGATGATGGTTTTCATTGTTGTTTTCGTCTTGTGGCTGTTCTTTTACTTCGCTCGGGACGACCCAGTTGTCGTTTTTAACCAAACGTTGGATGATAAGTTCGTGTTGGGTTGTTTGACTTTGGTTACTGTCCTTGCTTTGATTTTGACTGATGTAGGGACCAATGTGTTGGTGGGTTTGATTGTTGGCGTTGTTTTAGTTGGTTTGCATGCGAGTTTTAGGGCTACTGATGATTTGTTTTTGGATGAGGAGAGTGCCGCTGAAGGTGGGTTGGTTTCGGTTTTGGGAGGGACTCAGCCCGTTAGGTTGACTGGTTATACGCGAATTTGAGGGATTTGGGTTTGTTTTGAGATGGTGTTTGAAAATGGTGTTGTGACATTCTATATAGATTCTTTAGATTAGTGTTTTGGACAAGCATACTGCAGTTGAAGGTAGTTTGGTTTTACCCATTATATTGACTGGCTATATGGGAATTTGAGGGTTTTCAGTTTGTTTTGAGTGTGTTCTTGGTGATTTTGTTTGATAATGGTGGTGTGAGATTCTTCAGATTGGTGTTTTTGGATGAGGAGATTGCCGCTGAATGTGGTTTGATTTGAGTTGCGGGAGGGAGTCAGCCTGTCTGATTGACTGGTTACATGCGAATTTGAGATATTTCAGTTAGATTAGTGTTTTTGGATGAGGAGAGTGGTTGAAGGTGGGTTTTGGTTGTGGGTGGGAGTCAAGCAGTTATGTTGACTGGCATATGCAAATTTGATGGATTTGCATTTGTTTTGATAGTGTATTTTTGGTTTTGTGAGATTCTTTAGATTAGTGTTTTTAGTTCATGGTGATCAAGTGAAGTTCAAGGACGGTTTGGTTTTGTAGTTATTCTGATTGTTGTTTTTTGGATTTTTGTGGTGATAATTGCGTTTTATTGTTTGCTTAAGGTGATGGAATTTGGTGTGATTGGTTAGCTTTATCTTTTCGGGGAAGCTTGCAAGAAAATGGAAGAGATTGTTTGCTACTGTTGTTTGGATTGAAGTGCGGATCATGTGTGACTTGATTTCATATGGCCATTTCACCATTGTTTGTCATTTGTATTTTATTTGTGGAGACGAAGTCAGTGTTGCGGCTGTAGAGATTAAATCAGCAAGCGTTCTGTTGTGGCATCAGGGGAGGTGATTTTAGAGTTTTTTTTTTTTTTTGTGGAATCACTAATTTGGAACAATTACTTTATTTTCTTCACTCAATTCTGATCACTAATTTGTGACGTTTCCTTTGTTTAGCAAAATTGGAACAGTTTGAAATGTTCAGTCGATTACAAAATTCTTTTTCCTTGTAGCTAGTATCTTGATGCATGGTTGTGAATGGTCTTAATACAAGATGATCAGTAGTAATGGTTCTTTTTCTTTGGTACAGTCATTTGTTTGGTACTTGTGAACAAAATAATATTGATCCTCAGAAATTGTTAGTTGATCATTCAGTACAATTATCTATGGTTCTATTGAAAACTTGAAATGATGAATTGGGCTAGTGGCAAGGACCATAGGCTAATAGCAAATGAACTCAATTGATTGAAATGGCTTCAGATGGCAATGAAGATTCTTCATTTGATCTCCTATCTGTTTTTTATTTATTTATTTTTCCCGTTTACCATAATTCTCATGAATCTTCTTGCGGAACTGGTAAAATAAAGAAACTTGGCTGTGAACTATTAGGCAATCTGACATCACTGTATTGTCTATACTTAATGCTCAACAGCCATTTTGATCCAGACACTGCGGGCTAATAGTAAATTCTTAGTGTAGAAAGTTATCTAGGAGTACATGGTCTTCGATGTTTCTTTTGATTGGAACGCGCGCACTCTCTTTTTGAAATGCCCAAAAGCAGAAGAGCATATCACAATCATTCTAGTGGCCTTGGTTTGTATGTGGGAAGGGATCTCTGTGTTTATAAGCAGTGCATTTCTATTTAGATTGCTTGTTTGTACCCCGCTATGTTTTAGTGGCCATTCCTTAGTAACTGATAGGCCATGATATGGGCTTTGGAGACCAGTCTGTGAGGAAGTGATGATGCATAAGTGCCTTGTAAATATCTTCATGTATGTTCAAGAAAATCAAGTTTAGTCTATTTTGAGCAATATAACCATTAGCCAACTCATATACTGGAAACATTTGTTCTGCAAATATTTCTTCTGAGATTGGCGATATCACAGGGGCAACTATTACACATTCATTTTCCAGCCAACTTCATTCCTGTTAATATCAAGTTGGACAGTTCTAAAACTGGAACCAAAAAAAAAAAAAAACCAATTTGTAGTAAATAAAATCGGCACTGGCTTCACTCAGGATACTCAATTGCAAGTTGAAGATTGGAGTAAAGTCATCCCTAATATTTAAATCAAAAGTGAGAGGCAACCAAATTACAGAGAAATGACAGTCATGGTGTATTAATCCTCCTCTAAGTTGATAGAGTCCCTGAACTTCCCGTATAGAATCTTCTTCAATTCATTCATTTGGGCCAGAACAGTTTCTTTCTCTTTCTCAAGTTTTTCCAGAGTTTTGCTATTCACCTCTTTCATCTCTTCTATTCTGGTCTCCACTTCTTCCCTTGGCACATGAGCAAAGACTTCGCCTATTTGGAAGCGAACTATGTCTTCATCAGTGAGAATCAATTCATTGCCTGCATCCTCCAGATTATCGTTTGTTTCCTAGTGAAAAAACACACCAGTAAGTTAGAGAAGAAAAGGGAAACCAGGACGAATCAAAGAAAGGCGATGGAATGTGATTAAAGTAGATGAGACAATAAAAGCAGCAAAAAGGAATTCAACGAACATTGCTTCCTATCCGTCCTGAGGAGAAACGAAAGATGTTGAAAAATTAAAAAAATAAGCCAAACACCACACCAAGGCAACTTGGGAATGAAAACTCTTGCACATCATGAAGAGCCAAAGATCTTGAAAAGAGCCAGAAAGGCAGAAACATCAAAGAAGTAATAAATAAATCTGCCAGCCAACTCCAGAGATTTCTTAAAAAGGAGCAATGCACAAACAAATAATCTCTCTACATTAGATGTAGAAAGCCTACAAATGAAGACGGCCTGGCTTCTTTTGAACTCAAATTGGAATCAGAACACTGACAGAGGCACACGACTACTGAAAATGTTTTATTCCTAAGAAATACTTCCATATTGAAGTCCAAACATAATACTATATGAACCACAACCTCTTTAATGCCCCGACATACTCTGAATGATGATCGTGTATACAAAAATGTATCTGCGTTCCGTTAACAACTTGATATGCACCAAATCTGATGTATGTTCTCAGTTTACATTGCTTCCATTGATGTGAGTTTGCATAAATTTAAACATAGAAAAAACATGTTAAGATGCCTGTGGAAATTCTCTAACACAATAGCCAAACAATTAGTATATTTGTCTATCATTTTGATGCCATTAGGATCATTAAGCTCATTGACTATCTTTTTCAACTTTTTAGACATCCCTAGAGAGTTGGAAATGTCTCCACTTTGATGTGAGCTAAATGCCTGGGCACAACAATAGGTCAGGATATTTCTCCAACATATGCATTACATTTACACGCCTATCTCAACTATGTAGAGGCAGCATGAAAGATCGCAAATTTGATATTACAATTTTCATTAGTCTTCTAGTCTTTCCATTCACAAGCTACTCGTCCGAAATCAAATGAACAAAATCAGTCAGGGTCAAACTTGATCAACCCCGGCATCTTCAATGAGCTTGCAAGACAGCTTTTTTTTTCTTTTTTCTTTTTTTTCCTTGATCCTAATGTTTACCTATATTCTAAAATCCACCTCCTTCGTAAAGATCTTGAGAGACTCAAAAACTCCCAAGACATATACAACAATGAAATTCCTCAATACATCAGATAAAATAGCAGACATGCAAACACACATACGCAGTGCAGATTACACTAATACCTATCATGACACTCGAAACCAGAGCTGGGGTCTTTCATATTACAATAAAAATCCATTATCTTGCAGCAAAAACAAGAAATAGAACTGGGTTTTCTCTTTTTTACCCAAAACACATCTCATATGTACAACAAAAATTAAAATCTTCACAATCCAAAGTCCTGAAATAACCAAAAATAAAACAAACCCAGACGAAATCGAAAGCGAAAGAAAGAAGAACAAACCTTGGCAAACTTGATTTCATCTTCAAGCTCGTGGAATCTGTTGTTTAATTTGGAAAATTTGTTAATGTTTTGTTGATCTTCCCATGTCACCACCGTATCAGATTTCTCAGCCTTTACATAAATATAATTTTTAAATCATTAAACACCATATCAAAATATGAGAGAGAGAAAAAAAGAAAAAAGAAAAACATACAACGGTTTTAAGAGGATTTCGGTTACCTGTTCATGTTGCATCGTGAATTTCGAGTGCTGTCTGCGGAGAAACAGTAGAGCGGGTATTGTGTTTAAGAGCAATCTAGTCAAGTGAGGGGATCTATTTGTTGTTTGATAATTTATACGCAGTTGGATGACTCGTCGTTTAAAATAGAAATATTTGTTTGGGTTGTCGGAGTCCAATGACTTACTGTCAGTCATTGAGAAAAGTAATGGACGACTTGCCGTCTGGAAACAAAATATAAAGATGACTTCAACTTGCCGTCTACTAATAATGTATTGCCTTCCCCACCATTCCACACGCCAAATAATGGAAATGAACTGATGGTGTATTTATTTTATGAAATGAGAATGAGGTGGAATAGAAATTGATTGGGAATAAGAATAAAGTGGAATAAGAATTGATTGGGAATGAGAATGAAATTTTAATGTTTATTTAGCATAAATAAATGAGAATGAGAATCAATTTATGAAAATACCCATATATTAAATAATGTAATTTTCATTAACTAGATATATGTATAAATATTATTAAAATGATATTAATTAAAAAAATAAAATTAATAATAATAATAATAAAATTTAATACTGATAATATTAATAAAAATAACAATAAAAATAACAATAATTAATAATAACTAAAATAAAAATTTAATAATAATAATATTTAAAATAATAAAATTAATTGTGATTTGAACGAGGGTAATTTGAAAAATATGAAAAAATTATAAGGATACAAAAGTCCATTCAGGGAATGGGAATCCACATTCTCAACCCTCTATGGGAATGAAATTCCTATTCCTTATTCTCAAATTGTGTGAAACCCACACATTTTATTTACATTTTCAAATTATATTGTACCAAGTAAATATATATTTCATTCTCATTCTTTCATTCTCATTTTCTAAACCCTCAAATAAACACAACATTAAAGAAATATATTAATATAGTGACTACCCATAATAAGAGACGTGATCTAGATGAGCCACAGATCACATGTCCAACTCTTATTGGGAAAGCTGTGGATCATCATAACACAATTCCTCTAATGAGAGTTGGACACATGCACAATCACTCTTTTGATCAGAGCCCCATAATAATAACCTTCTTTTTTCCCATTAAAAGAAATCAAATTCTAATTCTTTTTTTTTAATATTAGATGAATATAACCTCTTGGAAATGGGGAAAGATTTGATACCAAAAAAATATGATCTAAAGTTGATTTGGAATAGTTCATGACATTAAAATTTGACGCATAACATAACCAATCAAATAAAAAAATTTCAATAACTTTATAAGTGTGACAAGGAGCAGTGGGATGCATTTTACAACCACCAATGATCAAACCATCTCATAGTGTGTATGTAGTCCATATAATTGCTATAAATTCTACAACATAAGATTACCAAAGGTATAACCGAGGTGGTAAGAAAATTTTGTAAGGGAGTTTCAAGAGGCTTGAACTTTTCGACAATATGACAAGACCATCACGAAGTCCTTAGCTGATGAGCCCACGGAGGCTGGCACCTTTTTCGATGTTGATGCTGTACAGAACCAGAGGTCTACAAGGTTGTGAAGCTGCAATGTCGGAAGCACTGGCTGACCTCGGCAAAATAACTCCACCTGGACAATAATTTCACTAAGTTTTAGTTGGGAAATGGGAACTTTTCATGGCTTTTGTTGCCGAGAAAGAAAGATGAACTCACCTCAGTTTCATTGGTGAGATTAAGTTTCTTTGCTAGGTACTTCTGGATAAATGAGACAGGCATTCGACCATCCCTATGATCATGTAAATAAGAGAGAGAAAATGAAGAATAAGATGTGGCAATATGCTGCATCATTCGAAATAATACAAGCCAGAGATTTAGGAAACTTGCCTAGGAGCAAGAATACTGAAATAATCGATACATGGTTTGGTTAC
This sequence comes from Citrus sinensis, assembly GCF_022201045.2. Taxonomy (NCBI): domain Eukaryota; kingdom Viridiplantae; phylum Streptophyta; class Magnoliopsida; order Sapindales; family Rutaceae; genus Citrus; species Citrus sinensis. The sequence goes on from NC_068563.1 coordinate 22,383,445, forward strand.
AGGCAATAAATATAATACTCATCAAGAGAAAGGACTAATGTTGTAAGGAAGAAAATTTCCCGTGCACACTACCCTTACTAGCTGTACAAAAATATTTCATTTGCAACCATTCCATAATATAAACACATCTTCAAAACGAAAAGATAAAAAAGAAAATATAAACTCCGGCCTAAACAAATCATATGCAATTCTTTCTAACCTTTATTCATTTTTTTTTTTTTTGGCTTCCACCTAAAATTTTACCTGACCCTTAGCTTTAAGAGTTTTATACAACTTGCCATGAGCTTAACAATAGTATCGGCAAAAACAATTTCATGATTTAATATCAGCTAGTAAATGTTTACAAATTTTCAACAGACTTCAAATGTTGACTTGAACCACAAGTGTGAAACAATAAGCTACTAAGCATAATCATATGGTCAGTATTGGGATAAAATAAACTCACTTTATCCTCAGGTAACATGTGGAGATTTGAGGCAAGGAACCATCGCCTTTCCTGAAGCCATTTATCAGACAATTGGAGACTTAAGCAATTTGCAAATAATACATGCTATATACCCTTGAGATAAATCAAGTATATAATAAATGTTGTGTAATATCAGAAATTCAAAGTAACATCTTACTGATCTTCGGAAGCAACTAATGAGAACCAAATTGGAGTGTTCCTTCTTTTGTACTTAGCTCCTGCAGCGTCTAGCATGGCTTGCGCTGCTGCACACGACTCCTCAGTTCCGACTTCCCTTTTTTTAGCTGCTGCACGCCTTCTACGCTTCATTGGTCCTGGATGCAAACCAATTCCATTCTTGTCATTTTGGTATTTTGTCTTCAGTCCATGCTCTTTCATTTTGGTTTTAGACGAACATATTTCACCACCAGGAGAGTTTGGTAATTCTACTTTGACCTTGGTTTCAGGCATAAATACTTCTGAATCAGGGAAATTATGCAGATCTGTTTTGGCAAGAGATGGCCCCTGTGAATTTGACTTGGAGGACTTGGTTCTGTTGGCAGCTTCAACAAGACAGTTTAAGGGTGTCCAGAGATCAGCTTTTGCTTCTGTTATTTCACCCACCTTATTAGGCCCTTGCTCGCTAGATGGCTCCGCCTTGTAAGACTCCTAAAACATTTTTAAAAGGATGAATAGCGGCAAAAATAGTAAATCCTGCAACACGACTGGATCTGATCTAGATTCAAATAAAGTCAAAGCATCAATCATTATTCAGCCTCTTTTACCTGCCTTCTGTTTTGAGCATTTTTGTTTAATGAATCAGGTGAGCTTGAGCTCATTGGATGATCTTCAATAGAAGATTCCTTCTTATCCTCAAGCATAAATCCACATCCTCGTAAAGCAGCAGCCTTCCTTGTACTTCCTTTTGTCCTCTTTCCAGTCAAGCCAGTGTGCTGTGGTACTTTAGGGGTGCTGACCACCAATGATGATAGTGATCTTTCCTTCCTCTTTGCTGGAAGAGAAATAGAAGGCATTACTTCAGGAGCCTGAACCTTCCTTCTTTTAAAAGGGAAAATCTTGGCCCTTATATCTTGCAAATTGTGGTCTGGCCTGCACATATTCCATAAGCACCAAAAAAAGCCTAAGCACATTTACTACAGTAGTCACACTCCAAGCTAAATTGTCTAAAAGAATGATAAACCTAACCTATTAAACAAGATTAATCGTTGATACTACTACCAGCAAAGGACGCAAATAATAAGGAAATGACTTTAAACAAGAAGTCAAAAAAGTAATAAATCAATATGATTAGGGATAATAAATCAATATGATTAGGGATTTTGTGACCTTGAACTGCTTTAAATATTAGCATACTACTATCAGAAGTGCCTGGCCAACCAGCAGATTTCTGTAGAATGACAATCCCAAATTTTCAAATCCACATAAGATACTTTTAAGAATATCAAAGTTTAGAGTTCTTCTCTAGCGTGGACACCCTCATTTTTTTTTTCATGCAGACATACTTTTAAACCGTGGGGTTTAAAAGAGTTAGTTTTTAACTCTCTTAAACCACAAGGTTTAAGAGCATGTCCACATTAAAAAAAATGAGGGCACCTGCATTTAAGAATGATTATTAAAGTTCATACATTTTAATAGAACGTCCACATCTTTGCTTGCATAAAAGCTTAACAATCTTTTATAAAAACTTGTCAGACCTAGTACTTTTTCCACTACAAATTTTACAGAAACAACCAATCACTTGTATAGGCACGACATCCTGTGAAAGACCTTGGTTCCTAACATTTAGACGAAAGCAAACTAAATCAAACAGAAGTGCAAAGCAAAGGTCTTTTCTAATGTGGATTTAGCTAATCCTAGACGTAGAAAGAGAAAGGCCAGCTGCCAGCACAAGTTAATTTGCAAGTGGTGAAGAAAACTGGAGGAAGCCAACATTTATGCATGACAGCTACTGATGCAATAATAAAACTTATGTACCGCGATGATGAAAAGAAAAAAGACTTGGACAAAATGAAGGAGATCATTCAGTAAGAAACCAAAAATAATAGGAAAAGAAAAATAATGCAAAAAAAGGGAAAAACCATGATAGGCCAATAAGATGATAAAGGTGACTACAGAATAATAGATGTTAAAAAAAAAAAAAAAACTCCTAGCAACCACGTCAAAACCTAAGTTAATCATGCCTGGAGGACAAAGAGAGGCAGAACAAAGAATCCAAGAGGAAGAGGGGGTTTGGTGGTAAGCTTAAAATCCAATTGCACTTAAGGCATTAGTCCCTAACTCATGACTCTTGTCAAATTTAGTTAAACCAATATTGAAAACAACAAGACCAGGAAGTCTCCAGCCAAGAACTACCCAACAATATCACTACACAGTTATGTTGCTCCATGACTAGTGCACTGCATATTAGTTATATAATTCAGGTTTCAGACATAAACGTACACATTTCAAAATTGCTACAATAAGCTCTAAGAAACAACTACTTCATGAATCAACCTACAATACTTGTCTAGAAGTATATAAAAGATAAAAAGAATGTTGATTCTGACTACAAAAGAAAATGAAGAGATACGACTTAGATATAAATAAGGCACCGGTACTAGCCTGAGTTTCTCCACAGGAAGACAGCCCAGATCAATATTGCATACTGGACAGCAATCCGCCTCCTCATCCGAAAGCTTCTCGTAAATGCACTTCCTGCAGACTGGTTTCAATTCCAAAATTTAGTGCATGAGAAACAATTCATTCAGAGGGGAGATGAAAACCTACAAGGTGTGCTATCTATTTTCTATAATATAACAACATATGGTTCTAGAAGGTCAATCCTTATAAAATAATTTTAAAAAATAGCTTTCAGTGAATAATCAATAACGTATTTCTATATTTGCGAAAATATTGCACTCGTTCTACCATATCAAGCCTAAAAGAACACCCACATTTGGTCTTTCTTCAATAACACATGCTGGAAGCACAAGCCATCATGATTCTACAGGGTCGATGAGTACAAATACATATAATCTCACCAATATCCATCCAAATTGCAACCTTCAAACATGACTCAACAACAAAAAGATTGAAACTATGAACTAGACCACCTAGAAATTCTGAAACTAACATCCAATGTTAATAGAACCCAGTTCACAAAATTTCGAAAAAAAGAACAACCCGAAATTGAATTCGAAGAAAACCAAAGTTTAAAAGGACAACAGATTCAGCAAACATCGACACATATTATTAAAATTTCTAAACTGTGAACAAACATAAACACACACACACACACAGAAGTAACACAGCTCAAGAGTGCTGAGAGAAGAGCAAACAATCTCCAGTGTAAAAGAACCAACAAATTCCCAGATCAAAACCATCAACAATACAACAGAAACATGAAATAAAATAAAGTAGCTTACATGTATGAAGACACAAAGAAATAGTGGTAGCTTCTCTTAAGAGGCTGTTACAAAGAGGACATGTCATGCAAGCCTCTAATGTCTCCCTCTTCACTTTCACAACATGCCGTGCCGTCGTTCTCACTGTATCCATCTATTTATCACACACGTGTATGTGTATGTATGTACGTATGTATGTATGTACCTATACGTAATATATATAATCCAAAAGCAATGCAATGGATCTGAAGATGTGAAGAAAACGGCGAAAATTGGAGATGGGTATGAATTTTAAGCAAGAAAATAACGTGGGGTGGGTTGGATTTATTGGGACATGAAGTGGGGGTAAAGGGTTTATCAGTTTTTGAGTTTCGATGAAATTAATAATAACAATAGCATGAAAGGTGGAAGAAGAAAGACCGAACAGAACAGAAGAGAAGCTTGTTTCTGTTTGTTGTAGTGTGGACACAACACGCAGGGTTCGTGTCCCACACTCCCCATGCTACTTCGAGGTCAAGGTCTCAAGAAATGGGAACTTTTACATAAAACACCCAGAATTTTGATTAATTTATAAAATTAGCTTTTTGTTTTTTTTTTAACTTTTGTTGACGGAAAAGAGTTGGTTTCGGATTACTCCATAATAAAATAATGAGTGATGATATTTTCACCCCATAATTTTTTGTAAGTTCACCATATTTTTAAAAAATAATTATAAAAGTTACACATTATTTTTAAAATTTTTGAATTAAGAAGAATTTTAGAAAATTAATTAATTAAATCTATCTTAGTTGACTTTTTTTGTGACTTACATTTTTTTAGGATATTTGATTATAAAGATTGTTTTGACGTAAGTTTAAATTGACTATTTTAACCTTATAAAATAAAATTATCAAGAATTTACTTTAACTTCAATATTTTTTTCTAATTTGTACTAAACTCATTGTTTCTAATATTACTTTTTATTAGTATGATTATTATTTTTTAATTAAATTAACATAGTATTTTTATGGCATAATTCTCATATAAATTATTAGACTGTCAAATTTATGTTATTTACATGTAAGGGTAGTAAAATAAAAATTAGGTTTCATTTAAAAATATTAGATTATAAGTCGCAAAATTAAATACCTAAATTATTAGATACAATAACTCATGTTTTATTAGGGTAATTTTGTTTTTTTATATCATAAGAATAAAATAGTAAAATAAAATTTATATTAAAATTTATGATCAAAGATGGTTGAAAAACATAATAAAAAAATTAATAGAATGATTTAATTGATTGACTATATAAAACTTTTATTAATTTATATTTTTTAAGAATATTATGAACTTATCATAATTATTTTCTAAAAGTGGGGTGAATTTACAAACATAGTGGGTGAAAATATCCTCATCCTAAAATAATAATCTTTAGAAGTATCTTTAAATTATTATAAACCTTAATATATTCTATTTTTGTTAAAAAGGCAAAAAAAAAAGTTCATCAACCACCTCAAATTTTTCCTTATGTTTTGAAACAAAAAAGTAAGTTGAATTTTATAATAATTTAGAAAATATTTTAAAAATTATTATTTCATGTGAGAATAGTTTGAAAATTATTCAATCAAAAAAAATATTTTAAAATAATAATAGTGCTTCAAAGCATATAATTGTATGTCTACTATTCGTTGATGGTTGTTGAATGAACGGCAAATCGGCGATGACCACCGGTATATTATTATCCAATTTTTTTTTTTACAAAAGTAGGAAGTTCTAAATTTAAATTATTTTTAATAAATTAGTAAAAGTTTTGGGTTGTTTATATTTTAAAATATTTACGTGAAACAATGAATTTTTTTTTTTTTAAAGATAGCAATTAGTAAAGTTTAAAATAACTTTTCAGCCTTGTATCTTCTTAAAATTCGAACTTTAGTGGCCAAATAAAAGCTACTTGAAGAATAAAAAACTACTAGATAGAGGCTAACAAAACAAATAATGAAAATAAATTTTTTTTATTATTTAGACAGATGAAAATATAGTTAATACACAAAGTTAGAGAAATTAAAAAAACAAATAAGAGAACTTATATTCTTGTCATCATTTTTTTTCTTTTAAAAGAGATGAAAAATAGTGTTCGAATTCCATATTTAATTAAAAATGATTCTTAAGGGTAAATTTATTATTATTTATTTATTTATTTATTTGGTTTTGCAATTATATATATATCTTTGTTGACAAAAGAGTCCCCAGAAAGTTAAGTCACGGCTGCAATTAGTATGGTTTGGACTTTGGAGAAGTGGGTGGGCCTGTCCCAGCTTAATTGATGTGAGTTGGTGCTGTAACATAGCATTTGGCTTGGTCAACTTGTCCACTTTTTAACTTAAAGGATGAGAAACCCAACCAAAACAGCCCATGCATTGAAGCCTAAACATCCTTTTTTTAGGTCAATTTAGAAACATAAAGAAAGGGTATATATGTGTGTTTAAATTAATAACTTACCAATGTTTTAATAGATTTTCTTAAGTTACATTTATTGTAAGAAAAATTTACACTCGTCCACCTGTTTATTTTGCCTTTTTCAAAAATATACAAACACTTTTTTTTTTTCAGCGCGCCACCAGAAGTTTATTTTTTGTTACATTCGTCAACTTCCGTCTAATTTCCATTAGTGGATTTAACGGAATGTTAACGAAATGACTTTTTTACCCCTCAAAATTACAATTTAACCCAAAATAAATAGAAATTGGAGATAAATTGGATGGATTTAATTTTGTTCAAAGGTGGATGCTAGAAATTGGAGGAAAATAGTGTTTGTTGTTTGCTAAATTTAGAAAATTTGTATTTATTTTTTTGAAAGAGAAAAAATAAAGACAAAATTTCTAAATCTAGTAAGTAACAAACATTATTTTCCTCCAAAAAAATAAATACAAATTTTCTAAATTTAGTAAGCAACAAACATTATTTTCCTCAAATTTCTAGCATCCACCTTTGAAAAAAATTAAATCCATCCAATTTATCTCTAATTTCTATTTATTTTGGGTTAAATTATAATTTTGAGGGGTAAAAAGGTCATTCCGTTAAATTTGCTAACAGAAATTAGACGGAAGTAGAAGAATGCAACAAAAAGTAAACTTCAGATGGCGCGCTGAAAAAAAAAAGTGTTTGTGTATTTTTGAAAAAGACAAAACAAACAGGTGGACGATTGTAAATTTCACTTATTGTAATTTACAACCAAGCTTTTTCGTGAAAAAATAAGTAACAAAATAATGGGATCATGTAGGTTAGTGGGTGAATCTTGTTTGACTGTAAATTATATTAAATATAACTTAAAAGAACCTATTTTAATTTATATAAAAACAGACACACAAACTTCCCAATATATTTTCAAACTGAGATAGAATTCACTGACATTGGAGAGAAACAATTGCATAGGCACTTGTTTGATTGGTTGCATACCAACTGTGAGTTAGCATACAACAGTCTGCATTTGCCAACTGACTAGTAATGTCAAGGAGTTTCATAGCATTAATAGATTGGTTAATTACAAGAAAAACAAATCAGAATGCAATTTAGTGAACTTCGAGGAAGAGACACTAATTTGACTAATTGCTATCTTTGATAACGAATCAAAGTGTGTTGTAAAGCTACATTTGGAGCAGATGCAGATTGAATCATTATACAGGATAGTTTGCATATGAAGTTTCTCTGCCCTTCTAGTGCTAGTTTTCCCTTTCGAGTGTCCCTTTAAAATCCAGATAAATGGGCGTGCAAAAATGAAAAGAGCCATTGCCGCTCCACCTTTGCACACTGATCAAACCCCAAACACAAATTTTATTACAATCCCCAAATTGTTCCCATTCCATAGCCGGGGGGTTCTCATCTCTGGCAAGCTAAGGAAAGTTGTTGAACACTACATGATCAACTCTAGCACAAGTTTATCAGAAGCTCCATTCCGTCCCTTCTTCTTCCCATAGCCGGACCTTAACAACATTTAGAATACTCCATCTGTCAGTCGACCTCATAGAAAGTTATGTGATACAAGGAAGCTGAAGTAGGGCATCCTCATCAGGATCCACAAACTTATATGAAGATAGATAAATAAAAAGATTAACAATAACTAGAATTTGTTAAAATATTTAGGAGGTGAAACCAGTTACCTTACGACATATTTTAAAAGGATATACATTAAGGTGGTATATGATTTGGAGAAATGTAAAGAAATGAGAGGAAAGTACAAGAAAACAGAGAAAATGAGAGGAGGATATAAAGAAATTCTTTTATAATGTTTGGTTTATTATAAAATACTGGAGTTATATGAACTGATTAATTTTTTCTCTAAAAGCTCTTCTTTAATTAAGAATTTTATTATCTAAATAATTTTAAAAAATTATTTAATTAACCCTTTTTTTATTTCTCTTCTTAATTTCACAAATTCTCATTAATTCATTCAGATATATTAATTTAGCTGCAATAGTTGGTATCATAATTAAGAGGAATAAAAACCAACCAATTAGAAATGAACATAAGTAAGTTTTTATTAGCCATAAAATTTAATAAATATCAACAAATTAATTTTTACCAAATACAAAAGGAAAAAATATCAAGAAAAAAAACTTATATATATAAAGCATGAAATAGAGATCATGAAATATTATGAAAGGTGTAAAAAAAATGAATTCAAAGAGAGTGAAATTGAGTGTTCAGTTTCCAGGATATTAGAGTAGAGAGAGAATATACAATTGTAAGGTAGAGAGAGAAAGAGATTAGTGAAGGGTATTTTTGAGATTTTTAAATTTTAAATGTTTAACAATGAATTTATTTTTCAAATGGGTGTAGAGAGGAATTTGATAGTTTCAAATAGCCCCATCCCTTATAGAATATTAGATGGAAAATAAATTTCTTTTTTTTTATTTGACAATTTTTTGCTTTAGTAATAAATTTTCAAATGTTTATCATATAATTCAAAAAATTAAACAGTAAAATTATTTAATATATTACATAAATAACAAATAAACATTATTTTAAATAATTTACTTACACTTATAATGAAATTTTATTTGAAATTTTTTTATTAACATAATTTTATTTTATAATTTATTTATTTAACCATTTTCAATAAATTTGTTTCCACATAAACTATAATATAAATAAAGTTAATTTATTACAATTTTAAAATTTTATTTAAAAAACCAGAAATAGGAAATGAAGTTGCAGCCGGCCACCACCGACCATCACCGTACCCATCGTCGATCGTCTCATTTCAATCATAAATAGCATCAAAATAATCAAAAATTGACAATCTCCACAATGGAACAATTTATTTGGCCGAAAAAATTGATAATTGTCAGGATTTGTGGGAGTTGAAAAGTTTCCAAACTTTTTGAACCAGATTTGAACAAAACACATCCACTCTTTTTTTAATTACCTCAATGACGACGTAATGATGTTGTTCGTTGTTTAGCGAGTCTTGGTACCAGCAGTGACATTCCACATGCCATCAGCGGCTACAGTGTCGACAATCCGGCAATGGTTCAACGGGAATCCAATGAACCGGTGAATTCATATTTCTATTTTTTCAAATTAGTTCAATAAATAAAATTATTTTATTATGTTGATTAAATCAATACTTACTTTAAATTTAATTAATATAACATTTAATAATCTATAGCATTAAACAAGTTAATGAAATATTAAAGGATAATTGAAAATTCTGGTTTTTAATAGAAGAAAAATTTAAACTCTTCACTCTTTAGTATATAATTTAAATTTTATATTATGACGGAGAAGTTGTTACTTTACGTTAAACGTAAGATATAATTTTTTCTATAATAATAGGTCTTATTAAAATTTATTTTTTAAATGTGTGAGAAAATTATACATTACGTTAAACGTGAGGTAGGCGACTCTTATTATAAATATTTAATTATAATAAAAATTAAATTCTTAAAATCACTTTCCTAACTCCCACCGCTCTTTTGCAACCAAACAACACTCAAAAGGATATATATTGGAGCTTGTCATAATCAAGCATAGACACGAACAACCGAAAACGCGAGGAACACGTGGAAGAGAATGAGTGGTTTTCAAGATATTAAATGGATATGAAACGCTTGGCTGCAATTTATCCATCCAATTTCAGTGGTGCACTTAGCATATTCTTTTATTTATACAATATATATTTCTATTTCTCCCCCTACTTATGATCAATTTCTGCTTCTTTGATTAACCTGCAGGGCAAAAAACAAAAAAAAATGGCATCAATTTCATCAACCAACTTTCCTGCATTGCTCCCAAGATCAGGTTTTGTGCCCAAGGGCTTAACTCACGCATCACCAGTCTGTGGTAAGCTAGCTCTCTAATTCTATGATCACTGTATATATTTTATATTTAGGCTGCTTTTCTTCAAAGTGATGTTTAATACCCAAAGTACTTTTATTTTCTTCAAATTTGGTCATATATATGATGATATACCACACACACAACTTTGTGGAGGCCTAAGTTGACCAAAAAAGAAAAAAGAAGGTAAATTAAGGGATTGAACTGAAACTTTATCATTTTCTATTTTTTTTTATGTTAAAACCTATTCAAATTTATGGTTTCTTCACTGTAGTCCTACGAGAACTCGCCATTGGTCCTGCCAATTTTACTGATTTTATCTTATAGTTTAATTAAGTTTATATTTTCTGCATCATGACCTTCTTCAAACCGAAATTCTGGTTCCATCATTGCTATGTGTTGAATCAATTTGTAGCTAAATATATGGTAAATTAAATTCTTTGTTTAATTTCAAACTTGCATTTTTCTGCATGATTATAGAAAATTTTAGCAAAAATAAAAGTCCTAATTGAAATTTAAGTCAGTTGAACCGAAGTTCTACTTCTACCATCTAATGAATATCATGGCTTTGTAGGCCTGCCTGCAATGGCAACAACAAGGGGACGTGTGAGATGCAGCTTAGATGAAAAGGCACCAGCTGCTGCCAGCAGCAAGAGCTCAAGAGCAAGCATGGTTGCATCACTTATGGCAGCCGCCGCAGCCTTGAGTACGGCCGCAGGGTCAGCCATGGCGTTGGTGGATGAGAGAATGACCACAGAAGGAACAGGGCTTCCATTTGGACTAAGCAACAACACTCTTGGGTGGATTCTCTTTGGTGTGTTTGGATTGATTTGGGCTCTCTATTTTATTTACACTGGCGATCTTGAAGAAGATGAAGAGTCTGGCTTGTCCCTTTGAATTAAGGGTTATTTAAACTTAGCTTGTTGAATTAATTAATGCCCTCTTGGTAAAGAACTGGAAACCTTTAAATCAACCAAAGAAAAGCTTTTGGCTCTTGAATTTTGTGTATGTTTAGATGTTTGGTGTATCTTTATTTGTTCAATCATTCTTTTTTTTTTTCAATCTATTTGGCTCAATCCCACAGCTATATATTATTTTGTTAATTCATCCTAGATGAGGTGATACAGTCATTCAGAAACTATGAGAAAGCATTCACCACTTGTAGGAGTCATATACATAACATGCCACTCTCATTTGATGAAATGATGATCAAGATTTTTATTTTTTTTATTTTTATGAGAAAGTAAATCTTTCCATAGGTTAAAACTGGAGAAAAACATCAACAGTGGAAACTGGAAAATTTCCTATCCAAAAGACAGGATCTTCACGATCTGGAGCTACCTCTGCCAAGTTATGAGCAATGACATTACACCTTCTTGGAACAAATTGTATGGTTGCCGTGCTCTGGCCTTTTAAACAATCCTGAATTTCTTCTATGTTCCGAGATATTTCGGCTAAGCTGTTCTTTCTTTTCAGAACAAGCTCCACAACTTCTTTAGAGTCTGATTCAATAACAAAATGGACACAATTTGCTTCCCTCGCTACTTGGATGCCAGGAAGCACAGCTTCAGCCTCCATGTCTGCAACATTTCCTTTAAGAGTAGTTCTCTGAGCTGCTGCAGCTACAATTTCCCCACTTGAATCTCTGACCACTGCTCCAAGTCCTCCCCATTGCTTTGATAAATTTGTAGCCGCATCTACATTTACTTTAAACCAACCAGGTGGAGGGGCCTTCCAATCTTGCTGCCCATTTTGCTGATGCCCAGCAGAAACATTATTTTTCACCGATTTTATCCTCCTATATGACTCCACAATGGCTACTGCTCTTGTAGCTGAACCCAGAGGATCCTCCTTCTTGTCTTCAATGACGAAACAATTGCTCGAGTACCATATTGCCTAGCAAACTGCAATTATTTGTTCTATGTCTTTCTTCCTTCTCTTCATAGCTAACTCTTGCAGCACACTCAACATATCCTGATGAGCCATCAGCTTAATCTCCTCATAGAATTTTGTCATCTTCCAGACCTTTCAAGCAAACTTACACTCCACCAGAGCATGGAACACATCTTCACTCATACTACAGCATCTCTGGCATACCGGATCCCCTACAATTTTCCTCTTCCATAGATTTTCCACCGTTGGTGACATATTTTGAGCAGCCCTCCATATAAAAATCTTCACCTTCTCTGGAATGTCATTTGCCCAAATTACCTTCCACATTGTTTTGGAGCTGTCTGAGCAGCTTGGCTTATCTGGGAATTTTAGGTTCACGGCCAACTTGTACCCACTCTTGACAGAATAAATTCCATGTTTATCAAAGTGCCATACCAGCTTATCTGGTCTTGGAGTTTTTGGCAATGGAGTTCTCGATATTCTTTCTGCAGCCTCCTTTGAAAAAGACTGTACAATCAAATCTTCCCTCCACTTGTTGCTCTCGTCAATCAACTCAGCCACCACCGCCTCCATTGGTAAGCTGGGCTGTGAGTTTGCTCTAGGTATCTCAAAATTTTTTACCCAATTGTTGCCAGAAATTTTCACATGTTTCCCATTTCCTATCCTCCATCTTAGGCCTTTATGCAACACTTGCCTACCCCACAAAATACTCCTCCACACAAACGATGGATTGGACCCCAACTTTACTTCCATAAAGCTAGAGTGCTTGAAATATTTTGCCTTCAAAATCTGGGCCATTAATGAATCAGGATTATGCAGGATTCTCCACCCCTGCTTTGCAATGAGGGCTTGGTTGAAGCATGAAAAATCTCTGAAGCCTATTCCCCCTCTTATCTTGGCATGGCATAGTCTTTCCCATCTAGCCCAATGTATGCTTCTGTGAGTATCAGAGGATCCCCACCAAAATCTTGAAATGGCTTTCTCAATATCCTCGCAAAGGCCTTGGGGGATTTTGAAAACACTCATTGCATAAGCTGCGATTGCTTGCACGACAGCTTTGATTAACACTTCTTTGCCACCGCAGGAAAAATTCTTGCTTTGCCAGCTGGAAAGCTTGCTTAAAACCCTTAACTTTATCTCATTAAAGAAATTAATCTTCCTTCTCCCCACCATAGATGGAAGGCCAAGGTATTTCTCATGTTTTGTAACCACATTCAGCCCAAAAATATTCTTGTATTCCTCCCTTTGAATCTGACTTATACTAGAACTGAAGAACATAGAAGATTTTTCGAAGTTAAAGACCTGTCCCGAAGCTGCTGCATAGCAATAAAAAATGCCCTTCAAATTTCTACAATCATTGCTGGACGCCCTTGCAAACACCAAACTATCATCAGCAAATAAGAGGTGTGTGGCTGATAAGCTCCTGTTGAAATTCAACCCCTGGATGAGACTTTGCTTTTCTGCCTGCACCAACAAATTTGAGAGCACCTCTGCACATATAATGAAAATGTAAGGTGAGAGAGGACATCCCTGCCTTAAACCTCGTTGTGGGATGATCAATCCTTTTGGCACTCTATTGATTAGAACTGAGAAACTAGCTGCAGATATGCAATTCATGACCAAGCTCACCCATTTTTCAGAAAACCCCAACTTTTGTATTGGGTGCTTTACAAAATTCCATTATATCCTATCATATGCTTTACTAATGTCAAGATTTAAAGCAACCAGCCCCCTCTTTTTACTTCTGCTCTGCCTTATTTTATTCAAACACTCATATCCAATAATTATATTATCAGTGATGAGTCTACCGGGAACAAAAGCACTTTGGGTGGGGAAGATGATATCATTTAAAATCCTTTTGAGTCTATTAGCCATTGTTTTCGCAATGATTCTATATATTACATTACAAAGGTTAATAGGCCTAAACTCAGTCACTTTTTTATTTTTAACTTGCGATTAATGCATATTGAAATTGCTCTACTTAGTGAGAAAGTCTCAGACATTCTTAATAAACTTTTCATCGCATATGTATCTTTTAATCAGTCATGTAATATAAATATACATTTACGAGAAATTAGCATATGAGAAAGCGCATGCATATTGGAAGTACTCAAAAGTTTATCACAGAAGGACTTTAGTAGAGAACTACACTGTAATTAAAGGTCCATGCACGCAGTCTTTGCATGAACAATACATTCATGATCACAAATTATTGTGAATTCTTATTCTATAATCATAAGGTTGATTTATATATGATCAACACACCATAATTATTATTCTTATTATGTTGGTTTTTTTTTTTTTTTTTTTAATATTCAAATGTTTCAATCTCCGCAGTTAACAAACTGGTAATTCACCATGAGGTGACCTTGAGCATTGCCTTTTCCATCAGTATCCAGCTTCCGGAAAACACCGACATCCAAATCTAGACCGCCATTGCTGCACTGATCAACAATTCTCACCGTTGCTTGAGCTCCTGTCCCTCTATTAGTCACCTGCATGCACAAGAGATTTCAATGAGCCCATCTAATTTCTCCCTAAGTAAACATATAAAGTGAATTAAAAATGGTAGTATGCTTATGTTACGCACCCTTAAGCACTTGCCACAAGCAGCTTGTCCACGAGGTCCAACAGGGCCACAGAAGGCAGTCCATCCATACTTCCGACGCCAAGCCAAGGGCTTGTTTGCATCCCAAGTTGAGCAATAAGCACTTGCAGCATTCAAGTCCCATCCAATTCTTTCAGGATTGTATAAGTGATAAGTTGCCCTCACATTAGAAGCACTCTGGGCTGCAGCAATAGCAAGTGAACAAAGAAACAACAGCAAGCATAGGCTTAATTTACCCATTTTTCTCTTGTGTAGTGTTTTGGTTGATTAATTGCAAAGAGTTGTGTTGGAATTTATAGGGCCAGAGAATTGAGAAAGATGGTGTTTTGGTTGACTAAAATACCAAAGTGTTGAATGGATAAAGCATGATCACAGGGTAAGTCCTCACCTTTACTTCAAGTCTTCTCTAAGCCGTCTCTATATTTGAAAATTTTAGATGGGTGCATAAATATTAGACAGATAAGTTCGTCGTACAAATATTTTTTTTCTTTTTTTTATCAACATTTTTTTTCTTTAATCGGAGTATTAAAAGAGGAAATATATTGAGTCTCTAAATTTAATATAACACGCATAAAACATGCACGAACTTGAATTAACACTCTTAAGTATGTGGCGAGAAAGAATATAAGATTGTGACATTAGTTTGTAAATGTAGTATTATTATTCATTTTAAATTAATAATGTTTTATTATTCTTTCTCCATATCGAAGTCTATGAAAAAAATAAACAAATAAAAGAGAGATATTGGGAAAATGGGTAAGAGAAAGTTGCTGGTCAAATTGGGCGACCGAATTGTGTCATCATGATTCAGCTTCTGGTGGTCCTAAAATGTGCCTCATCCCTGGCTAATTCTTATCTGAAGAACTATGTAATAATTATCATTGAGTACTGATTGGATAACCTTTTAAACGTGGGTTGGTAAGAAATATTTGTTGGTTCCTTTTTAGATTAAACAGAGAAACTAAAATCTCATTTGTAATTATTATTGCGAATAGAATAAATTAATTAAAGAGTTATGTATGATAAATTTTGTATTACACCCACCACTTCGACGAGCTCGAAGGAGTCACATAGAGGGTCAGTTAGAATGTTCGAAAAATCTAACTATTTGATCATGCAATAGTTGAAAGAGTTTATTAAAAAGCCAAAGGAAAGGAAATAATTTGTATTCATCATTTACCGTCTATTTTACAATAATATAAATACACAAGCTATTGTAACAATTACAAGAGGAAGTCCGACGAAAATAAATGAAAGAGGCTAATAGTTGTCTGATAGGAGAAAAATAAATGAAGGAGGATAGTAGTTGTCTGATGAGGTTAGTGTCAATTATTATGTCTATTTTAAAAATCATCGTTGCATGTCAAAAGTCATCATTGCATGTCATCATTGCATTTTTACACGTGCTTTGTAATTTTTATGCTTGCCTGCCAATAGATTTATTGACAACATTGCTTCCAATTCCTGTAATCGTTGGTGCAAATATCACATTATTACAAATTAATAATAAGTACTTAATTTCATTCTCATATTGACTTAAACTGTATTGTGTCCGGCCTTTCATAACATTGAAATAATGGAACTATTTGCGCCCCTCTAATACTCTTTCGAACCCCTTTACTAGATAACCCATTAATAACTTTAATAATGAATAATTCCGTAATCGCACCCCTTCGCCACAAATCCCCCTAACCCCTTCGTTTTTCTTGGTAAAACCTGCGTGTTAATCTATCTCTGTTACGTACATTCTAGTTGATTTGGTAGGAGAATATATGACTATATATATTATGACAATTGATGTTTACCACTGTTTATCCAAGGGTTTCAAAAATCTGTCTTTTTCGAACTTTTTTTAAAAGAAGGGGAAAAAAGACAGATGGGTTATTTTATTAGTTGAAACTCCAAATAATTTTTCTGGGGTTGAAAGAGTTTAAATTCAACTACGACTCTGCACGTATGATTGTGTTTAAACTAATATGTCCATTTACAAAGGTGATTCGCAAAGAAAAAGTTAAAATTCTTGGGGTTTTTAATTTGAACTGGATTACTGAATGTATTGTTACGCAAGTTGATTTGACGATTCAAATATTAATAAAAGAATTATTAGTGGTTTTAATAGATTTTTAGAGGGGTGCCAATAGCACCACTGACAGTTAATGATTCTGATATTTCCCTGAAAGATTTCACGAGTTCAAAACGACGTGCAGCTATTAAGGATTTAGCAATAGCTCTACACAATTATCAATTATTTATTGTTATTTATACCTTTCAATTAGGAGAAATTTTACAATGCGTTAGAATTAATACAATTAATTAATATATGTATGACATGTGTATTTATATAGAGTTTTTCAAAATAAATAAACACACGTTATATTTATTAGTTGTATAATTGATATGATATTTCTAATATATTCTAAAATTTCTCATCAATCAATCATATAATAATAAATGTACGCGTACTGACAACTTAGCAAATGAGAGATTATACATCGAGAACACTTAATAACATTTCCCACAACGATTTTGGTGGAGAACTACAATATAATTAATGATCCATGCAATATGTCCCTGCGTGAATGATACAATCATGTATTTGTCAAAATTAACTCATTGTGAATTCTTATTCTTTCGTCATAAAGTTGGCTTGTGCCTTGTAAATAATTAATCAACACTCTTATTATTCAAGAAAAACTTCCACAATTATTGTACTTACAATGTTGGTCTATTTGATATATAACACAGCTTCATCAATCTCCACAGTTAACAAACTGGTAGTTCACTATAAGCTGGTTTTGAGAATTGCCTCTTCCAACCAGCTGCCGGAAAACACTGGCATCCAAATCTAGACCTCCATTGCTGCACTGATCAACAATTCTCACTGTTACTTGAGCTCCTGTCCCGCTATTAGTCACCTGCATGCACAAAAAATTTTCAATAAGGCCATCTAATTTGCATCTTCAAGCAACCATATATAAAGTGAATTTAAAAAGGATAGTATCTAATATCTCACGCCCGTAAGCACTTGCCACAAGCTGCTTGTCCACGAGGTCCAACAGGGCCACAGAAGGCAGTCCATCCATATTTGCGACGCCAGGCCAAGGGCTTGTTTGCATCCCACGTTGAGCAATAAGCACCTACAGCATTCAAGTCCCATCCATGTTGTTCAGGATTGTAGGAGTGGGAAGTTGCTCTCACATTAGAAGCACTCTGGGCAGCGGCAATGGCAAGTGAACAAAGAAACAGCAGCGCACATAGGCTTAATTTACCCATTTTGTGTGTAGTGCTTTGGTCAATTGCCAGTTGTGTTGGAATTTATAGGGCCGGAGAAAGATAGTGTTTTGGTTTATTAAAATATATGGCAATATCCGAAATGGAAAAAGCATTACCCGATATGTCTCGCCTTGACATGACCTCATGCCTTTATTATCATAATTTCTAGATTTGTTGGACTTTCGAGCATTCTAGATGGATACGTAATATGAGAGAGATAGATTTGTTGTACCAATTAATTTGGCAGATCATATATATAGTTGTCATGTGTGGGAGTGACATTTTTGGGACGAGTACATGATGTGTCATAAATAACTGTAGTTAGTAATTTTTTTATAATATTTAAGTGAATTTGCTGTATTATCTCTTAATCGAATTAATGAATAATAACTTATTATTTGAAATAAAATTTTAGAATAAATAGCAATATTCTTTGGGATTATTATACGATTATTCCATACGATTTATAAGGATGGCAAAATCCAATTTCAAGAAGCAACAAGTATTATTGAAAACATACTTTACAGAAGCCAAGCATAAACATATCACTTGGATTTAGTTATAAATTAGGTAATTATTAACTTATACAATAAGTGGGTCATATAGGAAAATAAGAACTTTTTTTTATAAAATCATTATTTTATAAATTTATCAAACTATTAATTTACCATTGTTGTTCCCAAGTGACTGAGAAAAACTATTATTTAATTAAAATTATCAATATACTTATTGGGTATTAATTCACCGTAATTGCACATGACCAAGACGATTGGACACTTATTAGATAAAGACAAAATTAATAAAGTGGGTGGTGATATTTCTACCCCACAAATTCTATAAATCCACTCCATTTTTAGAAAAAAATTATAAAATTTCTCATTATTTTTAAAAATTTCAAATAAAGAAGAATTATGAAGAATTAGTCAATTAAATATATCTTAATTTATTTTGATGTGACTTATATTTTTTTTTATTATATTTGACTAATAAGATCGCTTTAACCTAAATTTAAATTGATTATTTTACCCTTAAAGGATAAAAATACCAGAAATTGAATTTAACTTCAACAATTTTTTAATTTTGTTCAAAATGCATTATTTCTAAATAGTTAATTCTACTTTATTAGTATCATTATTAATTTTTAATTAAACTAACATAATGTCTTTATGAGAAAATACTCATTAAATTATTAGGCTATCAAATTTATTCCATTTACATGTAAAATATTGAAAATTATTAGAGTTCATTTAAGAAGTTAGATTATAAGTCACAAAATTAAGTACCTAAAGTATTAGGTACAAGAACACATTTTTTTTTTCCAGGCAAGTGGGTCATTTTATGTCATAAAGTAAAATAATTAAATAGAACTTATATTAAAGCTACTTTGATAGTAAGAAAAGAACTAAGAAAAAAAATAAGAATGATTTAATTGATTAATTACATAAATTTTTTTATTGATTTGTATTTATTAGAAAAAAATATGTACTTATTGTAAATATTTTTTAGAAGTGGGGTGGGTTTACACAAATAATGTGTATTTATTAGATAAAGACAAAATTAATAAAGTGAATGAATTTCTTTTAGGAAAAAAGACATCTACACCCCTAAAGTAAATATTTATTTAAAATCTCAACAATAAATACAAATATTTTATTAAAATAAATATAATAATTTATATAAAAATATTTTATTATTGTTAGTCTACTAGATAGATTACAATATTTATATAATATTTTTATTTATTAGAAATTTTAAAATTATTTTTTTAGTTACTCTATTCAAAGAGTATTATGGTCAAAAAGAGTTTTCGTCTCCCTAAAACTTTAGGGTCTCCATGACCATTTCTCCCAACCTTAGGGGTGCAGATGTCATTTCCGCTTTATTTTATAATGATTTTTTTTTTGGTTCTAGTGGTTATATATATTTTTGTGTGTAATTATCAAGTAAAAATATCATTATTACTCGGATTGAATTATACACTCTCATTAAACATAATTTTAATGAAAAATCTAACCATTTAGTCATGCAATAGTTGAATGATTTATGGACAAAATTTCTTCTAATTCCTGTAATCGTTGTGGTGCAATATTACATTGTTACAAATTAATAAAGAAAACTTAAAACTTTGGAGGAAGGGTGGGATCTTTATTCTTACATGAAATTCTTCAAATTTTCAAGCCGAAGATTGTCATTCCAGCAGTATACTGACGCTCAACAATCTCATATTGATGCTGGTGTCGTGTTGGGCCTTTGATGCGTCTCAGAATTCTCATTTTCATTGCTACTGTTAGCACCCCTCTAAAGTTCTAATGTAACCTCCTTTCTTGGGAAAAAGCCCTCATATGATTAAACGTATTTTCTGCTTTGAAATATCTTTACCTTAATAACATAAATACCACTTAATTAACTCATTCTCAATAACACTCCATATTAAAGTATTTATTCTCATTTTTGAAGAAAATTTATTTTAAATCATGATCATTGTTGTGTATAACAATCAATCCAACGGTCTTTTACTGAAGAAATGTTGAATAAAATAATTTGAGATTCTTTAACCATTCAATTTATTTTCTAAATGTAAAATAAAAAGTTCATTTCTCCATGATAATCTGATATAGTGATATCTGTGATAATAAGCAATAGTGTAGGAGAATTTACACTCAATTAGTAACCATTAAAAAAAAAGAAAAGGCATAACAAAGGTAAAACTTATAGGATACACATGATTAATTGATTTTTCATTTGGATGACATGGATTTACTTTTCATATACCTAATTATCATTACTTTATTTAGTTTCAACACTAAAACTTGAAAATAAAGTTGGTGTTGCATCTATTTACAATCTACTTGACGTTTTTTAATGTAGTCAGAAGATTGATTATTCTTGCAATGTTGTCAAATTTTTGGGTGATTATTTTATAGAAACATAGAATGAATTATTAAAAAGTGAGAAGGACAGATATTTATATGGGTATTACTGGGAACGGGGAGGGTATTTTTAAAAAATTATATTATTTTATTTGTTTAATGGGGTAATTTTAGAAAAGGGGTTTTGCTAGGGACCATTAATCCAACTCCTCATTTTTTACTAGGTGTTGGGCAAATGGTGGTGATATTTCCCACTTCATTTGGCAAAGATTTTATGAGTATGTACAAGGGAAATTCTATATGAACCGCATGTTACCAATAAGGATTTCTGACGATACCTCTACACCACCTTCAACTTGTTACTTGTATTAAGAGAATTGTTGTCAGAAATCCTTAGTGGCTCGGTATTTTGATCGAGCCAAATTCTTAATGTCGCATCATTACTTGATGCATGTAATCTTATTACTCTTTTATATGCACCAATATTCACACAAATAGATACAATAGCTCTACCTGATCAAAGATTTTGGGTCCACCTTTGATTACTACAACAACAATTAATAGAGAAATACAACATTGTAATTAAAGGATCTTGTAATTAATTTAATTTCAATGAGATCACAACACGAACAGAGTCATTATCAACTCATAATCTTTCACATTCTTAATTTAATTAAATTAATCAACATTCTTATTCAATAAACATTTCATCAATTATTATAATTATTATGTCTTTTTATTTTATTCATATTCATAATTAGATTCAATCTCCACAGTTAACGAACTGGTAGTCCACCATGAGGTGACCTTGAGCATTGCCTCTTCGGTCAGTATCCAGCTGCCGGAAAACACCAGCGTCCAAATCTAAACCTCCATTGCTGCACTGATCAACAATTCTCACCGTTGCTTGAGCTCTTGTGGCTCTATTAGTCACCTGCATGCATATGCAATTTCAATTGGTTAATTTCCTTTTCTGACTATTAAGCTCTTAATTTATCACCAACACTTCTCCTACTCATCCTATGAATTTTTATTGTCTATCATCTGCATCTTAAAGTAGGCAAATAAACGAATTTGATTGTTTTATAAATTTGTGTTAAGACTTTTCTTAAATAATATTATTGAACTCTTACCTATCAGTTTAAATTTTTGGGTCAAGCGACTTCTTAATAATTTGTACTTTTAACTTTTTTACTTGTTCTATTTTTGTGTTCATTTTAATGGTAAGGCTTAGCACGTATCTAAGTAGACATACCAATACTTCTTCATTTTATTAATAAATTTCTGTGAATTTGTCACAATTTTCTAAAAAAGGTAATAAATATAAAATCTCGAAAACATTTTGCTTTTAAAAAATAAAAACACATGAAATATTGAAAGGGAGAATGAATTTTGCTACCCTCTAATGTAAAAAATTTCACAGAAAATTCAGCTCAACCACAAAACAATCAAGAATGAAAATCATAGAAAAAATACGAGCAATAAAACCCAAAAACTGTGGATTGGAAATATCAATAATATCTCATACGTTGTGATATATAGTTATCTTACCCTTAAGCACTTGCCACAAGAAGCTTGTCCACGAGGCCCAACGGGGCCACAGAAGGCAGTCCATCCGTATTTCCTGCGCCAAGACAAGGGCTTGTTTGCATCCCATGTTGAGCAGTAAGCACTCACAGCATTCAAGTCCCATCCATTTTGTTCAGGATTGTAAAAGTGATAAGTTGCTCTAACATTAGAAGCACTTTGGCCATCACCGCTGCTGCTGCTGCCGGGCCTACAATTACTTTGACAATTCTTAGAAGGTGAGCAATACTCATCAGTTGAGCCGCAATAACCATACTGGCTGCAACATAGGTTGTTGGCACAAGTCCGGCCACCGGCTTGCCGGCCGCATTGCTGGGCAGCGGCAATAGCCATTGAACAAATTAGCAACACCATGCATAAGCTTAATTTTCCCATTTTAAATTCTTTTTTTTTGTGAAGATTTATTGAGTGTTACTACATGAATTTATAGGGAACCGATATTTTAAAATGTTAGAGCATTACGTAACATGTCTTATTGACTTCAAGACTTATTCAAACGATCAAATCTTCTAGTTGCAGATTTCTTTGACTCTCGGGAATTTCAACTTAGATTTGTTCTTGGAGAACAATGATATACTTTTCTTCCTCAATACGGGCAAGTTTCTGAAGAAGAGAGATAACGAGATGGGAAAAATGGTGGTTTTAAATTTTGCTGGTCAAACCGGGCAACTGATTTGTGTCAGCATTATGGTTTTCTTGACGGTGGTCACAATTAATGTGGTTTATCCGTATCAATTCTTATCTCAAGAAGTAATGTACCTTCTTATTGACTGTTAATTCTGATAAAATTTTAAACATGGATCGCCTTGTATTAATTATAATATTTTGTTGGGACATGGACATTTAATTAATCGTTTATCTAACAATTTGATCCTGCAATAGTCAAACTGATTTATCCACAACAGTTCCCCTTATTCCTCTAATTCTTGGTTCACAATTACATGGAAGAGGGATATAAAGATTATTGTGTTGTTGATTGTTTAGTTATTCACTGAATTTATGTTTAGATTGTTGTAGTAAAATTTCTCTGTAGTGATAGTTTATGTAGAAACAACCTTTATATAGTTATAAAAAATTATAGTTTTGATTTGAACTAATTATAAATAAAAATAGACTCCACATTAATTATAATAAGTTATAATTTTTCTACATCCCTTCTTCAAGAATCTCTATATAGTGGTACTTATCTGTATATTGCAAAAATCTAATGTTATCTTACATAAGATTTAAGATAAAATAAAAAATTTTCTAAATTCATTTACGACAATATATAATTTATTCTTTAGAGTTATTACTAAATTATTGCACAACATTTTTAGAACTTATATTGAGAGAAAAACATTGAAGAGAACACAAATATCTGGACTTTTAATATGACTTTCGATATTTAGAGTACTATATAGATACATGTACTAATTTTCTATGTCTATCTTTCACCAATAATTATACATTTGATTTGATATGCTATACTAATTAATTATTAATGTAGTGAATATTTTATTTCTATATTACTTGCACTAAGAATAATTAAGTTTAAATAATAATTTTTGTAACTACACTTCTATTAAGTCATAACCTTTACATAGTAATACAAATTTGTTTGATCCTAACGTTACGACTGTAAAGAACTTTTATTGTACATGATGTACGTCACCTCTTGCACTTGCTTCTCTTTTTTTTAATCTAAAATTCCTAATGACTTTTCTCTATTCCTTAGCTTATAAAATAAGATAAGGCTATTTTTTCTTTTTTAGGGTGGATGCTCATTGATTAAATACTTGTTTATTTTTAATATTTTAAAAAATACTCCAACATTAGTTATGTTAAGTTAAATGTTAATTTTTCTTTATTTCTACAATATTACTTTTGGAATGTTGAGTAATATACGATGTGAGCCTAAGCAAGAGTCTTGGTAGCATTAAATAAAAGAAACTAAAGGTTAATTTACTAAGCTAATCCTTTAAAAAAAAGTCATTAGGGGGTTGTTTGGCTTTTGTCTAAAATCTGAATTTTAATTATTTTCAGACATTTATAGTTTTTAAATTTTTTGTTGTTCATCACTTATATTAGATTATAAGATGTTTAGATCTGAATAAAAAAAGTTAAATATTCTGACTTTTATTTGAATGACAAAATATCTTAATGAAATTTTAATATTCTCTCTCATTAATACCCTTATTAAATAAATTTATTTCTTATTTTTATTATTTTTTATTTATCCCTTTTTTATGTACGTGTATTCAACTATAATTTTTTTTTTGTTGAATGAGAATTTTAAACATAATAGAGCTTTAATGTTTTATAATAGGTTCATCTCTTTGTATTTATATTTAATATTTTTATAATAGATTTTGAATTTTATTTAACTCAATAATTTTAATTCAAATAATTAAACAATTCTTGATTGGCTTATGTAATTAATAAGAAAAAATATCAGTTTAATATATTAAAAATAAAATTATAAGTATCATTTATTAACGTAAAAAAATGTGTTAGATATATATTTTAATTTTCATGTTTTGTTAAGTTAAGCATTATCAATTTTTTTACGAATAAAATAATTTATTTATAATTTGTTGTGTGTTTGAACAATGAATATATGTTAAAATATCATATTTCAAATGTTTTCTTTTTTGAAAAACAAATAACCTAACACTTATATTCAAATATTGAAAAAAAAAAAACATGTCATTCAAATATATATATTTAGATCTATTTAGACTTCAATCAAATTCAACATACATTCAAATTTCAACAAAACATCAAACGCTACCTATTTTTCATTCCAAGGTATAATTTTCTGTTTCATTCATTTTATGTGTTCTCCCCAACCCATCAAGATTCATTTAAAAGAAATATATATATCTACGAAAATTTTGATGAGGTTTCATTTGGCTGCACAAACAAATCAATTGCCTATCATCATTTAATGCACCCCCGTAATCTCGAAAATTCATCAATCCACCCCAACCATTTTACATTTTTAATTAATTTTCGAGGGTGAATTGATAACTTTCCAGAACTTTGAAGATGAAATAATGATAATCAATTTACTTTGTCGGGCAATCAAATTTTACCCTTTTGATAAAGATACATCATTATTCTGAAGATATGATCTTGAAGCTTCTCAATTAAGTATCATGGCCATTTGGCCATTACAATTTTATTCTATTTTTTTGGTATCAATTGGCATTTGAGGCTTTTTTTTTCTTTCTTTTTCTTTTGGCCTTTGAGCCATTAAAAAACAATGGTATTTTTCTGTCTAGAAAATCTTCCAAGATTAAGTTTCCAATCGAAAGAATCTGATTCGAGCCATCTCATTCACAGGAGCTTCTTCCCACACAAGTCACAATAATTTAATGGATTGAATCATGAACAAAGTTTATTTATATATCGGTTACACATAACATATTTTCTCATTGACAGATGATTAATTCTAACATATATATGAGCACACCCATTTTTCTATTCGTGCGTTGAGACAAATTTATTTAGTTCCCAGCAGCTGCAGGCGGCCAACAATTAAACTGACAATTTTCGGACGGCGAGCAGTAATCATAAGTGGAGCCACAAAAACCAAACTGGCTGCAGCACAGATTGTTGGGACAAGGCCTGTCAAGCCCTTGGCGGCCACATTGTTGAGCCTTCACAGTATATGCCACCATTGTTAGGCTTACAATTAATACCACATAAATGCAAAGCAAGAGGCTAAACTTTCTCATCGTCATCTTGTGAATGTTGTTTATTCTGGATTTATGAGTTTGTTTATTTATATGCAGAAACCGAACCACCCAGGCCTGCCCTACCACTAATTGAATGAGGCAATTTTTATTTTTTGTTTTCCTTTTAATTAGAGCACACTTTTTAGGAAGGCACAACAAATATGCCTATTAATACGTCTGCTAAATAGGTACTGTTAAAACATTTATTTTAACAATATTTTAAGGCTTTTGCTACCTTACATGCACGTAAGGTACAGCCTCTCACAAGGCTGGTGGGTCCAAGTGGGACCCACATCTGAGTTTTGTGAGAGGGCTGTACCTTACGTGCATGTAAGGTAGCAGCTCCCATATTTTAATTGATTCTACCAATTTTGACATTCCTTGTGCATACAATTATATTAAAATCCTTGGAAAAAAGAACTTTCATATGATTAATTACGTTTTATTATGTTCTTCAGTGTTATACGCAAATTAATACAGCTTTTATAAAGATAACGTTTTTTGGATAGGCACCCTCTGTTCAAATCCTATGGAAATAGAGGGCTAAATGATATATATGTATATATATATATTTTAATTACTGTTGAAGTATGTTGTAAGGGGCAAAAATAGTGTTTTTTTTTAATTTTTTGCCCTTTTAATGTATTTAACATCTTTTTTTCAACACTGATCCTTTATTTTCGTTATTTCACTTTGTAAAAAAATATGAATTTCGAATGGTAAGACTTATTGTATCATTCCACTACTACAAAAATGAACATAGATGACGTTTAAATTAATCTTATGATGACGAAGTAAAATTAGTCATCTTTGCAACAGTCATCTAAAACGAGGTACAAAAGATGACGCGTAAAGAGAGTCATCTAATAAGTATCATAGATGACTCATTTCTCAAAAAGCAGTCGTCTAATGTTGTTCTAATTTTCGGCAGCATGGTGTTTAATATGCACATAGGTGACTTACTTTTCAAAAAATCAGTCATCTATAATAATAACGGTTATGCACATAGGTGACTTTCTTTTCAAAAAATCAGTCATCTATTATTATTATTATTATTATTATTATTATTATTATTATTATTATTATTATTATCATTATCATTATTATTATCATCATCATCATCATCATCATCATCATCATCATTATTATTATTATTGCGATAATTTTTTTTGAAAAGCTGCAACATAAAAATAAATATTCAAGCAATTGCAATAGTCGTATATAAATTTGGTACATGACAAACAATACCAAAAATATTCTTTATGTTTACAATTTCCAAATGAAAGTAACTAGATATCCATAACTCTTTTTTCTTAAAATAGAACCGTATTACATTCTTCACAAGAACAACAAAATGCAGGGGCTCCAGTTGGCTACTCCAATAATCATGCTACTCCAATAATCATGCCAAACCCAAAGGGAGTTGGAGAGTGAAACCTTTAGATGAACCTTCCTTAATTACAAAATGAAAATAATTGAAATAATTTTATAAACTTTTTAATATCTTATTCGAAACAAAGATAATAACAAAGATGCAGATAAAAATAATAATCCTATTCATTTACTAACCTCACAAAGTCATTGTGCTACAAAATTTAGCGAAAAATGTTCTGCCATATGTACTCTGCCCACTCCACTCTTACTTTATCAATATCTTTTTGGGTGAAACTATCTCGTCCAACAAACTATATATCATGCACAAAATCGTCAACATTAATACATGCATCAACCTTATGAAATCTATAAATTTTAAAAGGATAAGGAGATAACTACCAAGTTTTTTATTGAATCAGTCTGGTTTTCAATGATTTCCTTCATAAATCTCATGACATAATATCCACATTCAGTATTTGTAGTTTGTTGAGGACACTACACATAAATTTTGAACTAATTAATGTCATTTACATATGTAAATAAATTTAAATTGAACATACATATGTACAATTTCATATACCTTAACTCTTTTCCAAACAAAGGATTTTCGATTCGCATTTCCCATTTTTGCTACAAAAATCTTGAAAGCACTTAAGATACATAATTAAATACACATTTAGTCAAGCATGTTTTAATAAATGCATTATAATTGACAACAAAATGACAATAACTTACAGTGATACAAAGTTCTTCAAATCAGGGCGAGGTTCATGACCGAGTGAATCAAAAAAATATACTATAAATTTGTGCGGATCCACAACAATCAACATCCAATGTTTGCTATATATAATGATAAATATCAGCCTTGCATATTTTTGTAAAAGAAAAAGAGAATAAACTCCAAATGCTATATACAATTAATAAAATAACAAACCTGGTATTGTAAGGAAACATCAGAAGCTGTTGTGGATCAAGTATTTCCATTCTTGATACCATTGCACGAGCTCTAGTCTCATCATTATTTCCGGTTTCATCACACAAGATTGAAGGATTACCAAATTTGTAAATATGTTCCTGGGGACGATCCTTCAAGACTTCGTAAAGATGCCTACAAAAAACAAGTAATAATTACTTCACTGCATAAATAAAAATTATAACTAATTATTTTGCCAAGAAAATAAGTAATTTAATTAAATTACTTCATGTAACAAATTATTGTTGCGACCCCAATCTTTTCCATGCTACAGAATTGTACAATGTCATCAACTGATAAATATAATTCAGCTTGTTCATTGTTGAAGATCCCTGGATAAATTTCAATAAATAATGCTTTAGTCAACACTCGGCGAGCGTACTTGCAAAGAGCATCTATTCTTGCTGGCACTTTGTATTCCTGCATATTCTCAATAGATTTATTTATGTAACTACAAATATGTATGAGATATCTACAAGCGAAAACAAAAATTAATTAACCAAAACACAAAAAAGAATAAGACATTATAGGCGTCAATGATATGCTCAGTTAAATGCTAAATTTATACATGAGTGCAACATATAATGACAGAATACTTGGACCCCATGTGATTTTTTAAATCTTTCAACACAATTTCTCAAAGGGTTAGTGTTCACTGTTCATCAAGCAAGAATATAATTTCGGATATGATTTGGGGTGTTTTTGACTTTGTGATGACCACATATTAAATGGAAAATGATATTTGAATAGTGGCAAGACAAAAACAATAACTACTGCGGCAAGAACATTACTATCATTTTTGTACAATACACATATTGCTATCTTCGAAACTTTACTTAGCTACAAGAGTTATATTTGATTGCAGTTTGTAAAATTTTCTAGACAGCTGCAGGATAAATTATGTGTATCAAACAAATAAACAACACTCTCCAGAATTAAAAAAATTATTATTATTAATTTAAGACATATCAAAAGCAAACAATTAATTATAGATATATACCTCAAAATCATTCAAGATGACAAATTGCTTAGGCCAAGCAACATGGGATCCAATGGCATGGCTAACAATAACTAACTCATCCCTGACAGGCCTTGGTAAAAAGGTATCCCCTTTAATTGCTATATCAACAGCCACACGAACATCCGTGACTGCCAATGGTACTCCATGCACAGTAGAATTAGGATCATTGTTTTCTAACATTGTACCTTTGGCTACAATATTGTTTATGCTGCCCACTGCTAACATACATGATTTGCCCTGCATCATCTATGAGTAAAGTATTAATCATAGCATTATAAGTGATTAAAATTTAAACTTTGAGATTTGGAATTAAAAAAAAAAGAACTGCACTTATTTTTTATGTATACTTGTTTCTTCTTGAAGCACTCATTTTGCATATGTACTTGTTTTTTCTTGGAGCACTTTTTCTTCATTCTTGGTTCTTCGGAGCAGCTGCCTTTTTCTGAGGGAACTTTTGGTGACTGGATCGGTAGGACTCCATTCTTTCGGAATTCTTCAAAAAAATGCATCATTTGTTCTTGTACAATCTTCCCCACATTTTGCTCTAACAGAAATTTTTCTTGTGAAATTTTCTCATAATTTTCCTCTAGTTGAGTTATACGCTCTTGTAACTCATTGTTGGATGAGAAGCTTCGTTTTTTCCTTCCAAAGTATGAAGAAGGTGTGGCAAAACGTCCTCCAGTTCTTACTCGACCTGAACTTTCAGGGGTTCCTAAAGCTATTGTTAGAACATCATTCCTACCACCAGTAGCTATAACCCCTTCCTCACTTTTCTTTGTTATCTCATCCTACATTTGAATAATAACAAGAAATCAGCAACTTTTTAGTTCATATGTTAAATTATTCAAAATCATATATTTATAAAACTTACTATTTCATCAGCCTTTTCTCTAACGACCTCGCTCGTGTATCTACCTTTCTTATTTTTACGTGCTGCTTTCCATAAGGTAGAGCGACTAATTTCTTCATTGTTTCCAGCAGCTTGTTGCTATATATAAATTTAAATGAATTAAAGTGATACATAACTTTCTTAATTCAGGTGATAGACTGAAAAGGAAAGTTATACATACATATAAATGTTTGTGTACATACCAATTCCTCCTTTAATCCCACGTAGCCTTTCCTTGAAAGGCAATGATTGTATATATTTTTTGCCCTTCTTTCTCTATATTTTTGGCTGATTTCCTGCATTCAATAATCAAGGTAAATACGCAAACAATGAAAAACATACATTTAATTCAAAAAGTTAGTCAATACCTCAAATGCACTAGAAGTTCGATAACGTACGAAAACTTCCCAATCTTCTTGCTCGATAAAATCATACATTTTAGGCGGGCATTTCAGTGCCTCTGGCTTATCTTTATATCTCTTGATATATTTAGTGGTGAGTCTATTCTTGAAGGTTCTCCATTTATTCGCAGCTGAAGATAAGAATTTGCCTTGAAGCTCATCATCCACCTCAAAAGAGAACTGCAATATGCATAGCATGTTTAAAAAAAATTCACAAATTAAATAAATGAGTATTAGTTCAGGAAAAGGGCTGTAAACACATACTTTTATGCATTCCCATATCTTTTCTTTGGTCTCTGATGGCACTTTGCTCCAATCTTCATAAGAAATTCGAACCATGGTGCGTGCCAAGACACCCAAAAAGCTAAACAATCGTGTTGCTACCTTGCCATGTGGTTGTCCTATTTTGTTATACTCAACTATAAGCTTTTGTCCATTGTTTCTATTTCTGACCAGCTGAGGTAAATTCGTTCGACCTCTACTTTTTCTTTTTTTGACAATTGAACTCATTTCTGTAGCAATGTTTTATAAACCTGCTGCAAAATAACTAAAGAAAAAAATTGATGAGAATTTAATAGAAGAATAATAGGTCACATAAGCTAAATAAATGATATACATTAAAATAATAATTCAGTACATCAAATATGTTGAAAAAAAAACTTACATTTTTTTTTCTAATCAACGTTTTCAACCAATGTTTCCTCATTGATATCAGTTCGGATGTAAGCTAAATCGTCATCACTCATTTTATCAAATGACTTAACAGATGGCATCAAATTGCTAGAATTTTGATGTTCTAACATGATGTCACCTAGATCTTCTCTTGAATCATCTATATATTCCCTACGTGGATTCACTATCACAATAGACCACCTTGGATCGAGTTGATCTTCAGCATAAAATACTTGTATCGGTTGAGAAGCCAAAATAAAACAATCATCTTTATGGCCTATCCTATTAAGGTTTACCAACGTAGCTCCTAGCTCATCGTTTTTTATCCCATGATTGTTTTCAACCCAATCACACTTAAATACAGGAATCTTGAACTTGTTGTAATCAAGCTCCCATATCTCTTGTATAACTCCATAAAATGACATATTTGCCACCACATGATTCTTATCTTTAGCACTTGAAATCTGAAATGTGTTTGCCTCTAAATAGACTCCACTGTTCTGTACAACTCGTAAGTCATCACGTTCTTTGGTATGAAAACGATAACCATTAATTTCATAGCCTTGGTACTTTATCACTTCAGGGCGAGGTCCATGTGCAATCCACCTTAAGGCTTCCGAGATATTGTTCCTTGATTCGTTAAGTTGAATTTCAACCTATATGATAGTAATAAAAAATGTATATAAATAATATACAAATATCTTAGAATAACAAAAAACTGTTTATGGATGAACTATATAGTTAATTACTTTTTGACGCAACCAATATATGAAAGTCCTATTATGTTCATCCTGTAGCCATTTTTTCTTCTTTGACTTTGCTGGATATTTCTTCTTCAAGAACTCCATATGCTCTCTAAGATATCAAAGATGAAATAAGAATGATTATAACTATTACAGAAAATATAACTAATATATATAAGATAAAGGAAATAGTTACTAACATGATATACGGCTGAACTTCATTTGTATTTTCCAGTACATATCTATGTGCCTGCACCCATAATTTACGATCTATTCTAACAACACATCCTCCTGGTAAAGGTAATCCAACATCAGATCTGTATTTTTTCGGTGGAATGCCAATTGCATCAACTTCAGATAAGTATTCTATGCAGAACTCAATAGCCTCTTCAGCTATATATGATTCAGCAATGCAACCCTCTGGTTTATCTCGATTTCGTACATAATCCTTCAATATTTTCATTTGCCTCTCAAACGGATACATCCATCGGAGGTAAACAGGTCCACAGAGTTTGACTTCTCTAACAAGGTGCACTGGTAAGTGAATCATAATATCAAAGAAAGCTGGCAAGAAATATTTTTCTAACAAGCATATAGTATTCACCAAATCTGCTTGCATTTGATCCAATTTTGACACATCCACTACTTTACTGCACAGGTTGCTAAAAAAAGCACAAAATCTTATTATTACATATCTAACATGTTTTGGTAACAAGGATCGTATTGCTAAAGGAAGCAATTGTTGCATCAAAGCATGACAATCATGAGATTTCAAGCCATAGAGTTTCAAATCTTGCAATGAGATTAGATTTCTAAAATTTGAACAATAGCCATCAGGAACCTTAAGTTCAAACAATGTCTTACAAAATTTTTTCTTTTCTTCCCTTGACAAAGTATAACACGCAGGAGGTAATTTTGTTCCATTTTGGCCAACTCTTGGCAGTAATTCTTTCCTTACACCCATTTCATCTAGATCCATACGAGCTGCAAAACCATCTTTTGATTTCCCTGGAATGTCAAGTAAAGTCCCCACAAGACTTTCACACACATTCTTTTCAATAAGCATAACATCAAGAGTGTGTCTAACATATAAAGACTTCCAATAATCAAGTTCAAAAAAAATAGATTTTTTCTTCCAGCAAACTCTTTCATTGATATCAGTTGCACGACTATTTGCTTTTTTTTTCCCTAACGAGAAATTTAATCTTTGAACTCGTGCCAAGATTTCCTCCCCTTTCAGCGGTTCTGGAGCAATTTCAATTTCCTCTTCATTATTAAATGCCTTCCTCTGAAACCGATATGGATGATATCGTGGTAAAAATCTTCTATGACCGATATAAGACATTTTTTTACTATGGCCGAGCCGAACTGCACATGTTTTTTCACTACAAATTGGACATGCTTTATATCCTTTTACAGTGCAACCAGCCAAGTTTCCATAAGCAGGAAAATCATTTATCGTCCACATTAAAATAGCTTTCAATGTGAAAGACTCTTGACGATAAGCATCATAAGCTTCAATGCCTACCTCCCACAATATTTTAAGATCATCAATCAATGGAGCTAAGTAGACATCAATATCATTACCAGGCTGTTTGGGACCTGAAATTAATAATGTCAACATCATAAATTTCCTCTTCATACAAAGCCATGGAGGAAGATTATATGTCACTACTATGACGGGCCAACAACTATACCTACTACTAAGAGAATTATATGGATTAATCCCGTCTGCAGATAATGCAAGTCGCAAGTTCCTTGGTTAAACTCCAAAATCAGGCCATAAGTGATCTATTAGTTTCCATGCTGGAGTATCTACAGGATGACGTAATAGTCCATCAGTTTCCCTTTGAGTGGCATGCCATGTTAGATTTTTTGAAGTTTCAACACTTCGAAACATTCTTTTAAACCTTGGGATTGGTGGGAAATACCATAAAACCTTTGCTGGAACACCAATCTTCATCTCAGTTGAATTTTTTTTCAACTTCCACCTTGCTGCACCACAATTAGGACATATAACAGCATCTTTATAGTCCTTTCTATAAAGTATACAGTCATTTGGACATGCATGTATCTTCTCATACTCCATCCCTAATGCATTTAAGGTTTTTTTTGCCTCGTACATTGAACAAGGCATTTCATTATTGTCAGGCAACATTTCTCTTAACAATTTTAACAAATCTGAAAAGCCTCGGTCTGACCACCCATTTCTTGCTTTTAGGCTGTACAATTTTACCAATGCAGATAATTTTGTAAACTTACTACAACCTGGGTATAACTTTTTCTCAGCATCAGCCAATAAATTCTCAAATTGTTTAGGGTTGTTTTCAAAATGATCATAAGCTCCTTGAATCATCTCTACAGTGCTGGCCACAGATTCGGTTTCAAAGGCTCTTGTTTCAAATTCTCTTGTAGATTGAGTGTTGCTAGTAGTTGATAGCTTCTTAACAACCTTTTCTCCATGCAAAATCCAATTATTGTAACTTTGGTCTATACCATTCAAATACAAATGGTCTCTAATCTCATCAACAGTCTGATGTTTCACATTTCCACATTTCATACATGGACATAGTATGTGATTAGAATTTGTTGCATGAACCATTGCAAAATCTATAAATCTTTCAACACCAATCTCATAATCTTTTGATCTTCGATCCATAGACATCCAAGATTTGTCCATTCTGAATGTAAAATATAAATATATCATTCTAAAACATTTTCCATAATTTCCTTCTAAGTATCTATGTCCTAATTTGAGAAAAAGTAAAACATAGGACCTTAATATTATTATTCTATCAAAATAATATCAATAAAAACATTAATTTACTAAAGCACATAACATAATAAATTGACCAAAGCTTAATGGTCATGAAGTGTCAGGGACTAAACACAAAAGCACAACAAAATGGATTGCTACGGTGGAGAGCATTTGTATTCAGTGCTAAGCATATATATGATGACAAGTATAAACATCTGAATTTTTTAAAAATATGTATCAGTTTCTGAAACTAACATTATTTCTCTTATTAATATTTGTTCATATATTAGATTCAAGATGTTTTATTAATTAATTATTAAATTGTATACTTTATGTCTTTATTTCTATATTACTTGTATTAAAAATAAATAAGTTAAAATAATAATTTTTATAATTATATACTCTATTAAATTATAATCTCTTTATAGTAATAAAATTATTTTGATTCTAATAATATGATTATAATTATAGGTAGATTTTACAATATTCTATATGATACTAAAGGAAAGAGGATGAAATGATTAATTAATATTGTAATATCACATAATATTATATAAATGCTTATTCTATTAATTCTCCGTTAGTTTTTATTTTTTTAATAAGAAAGTATGTGTGTATATAAATTAATTTTAAGTTATTTGAAGAATTTGAAATATTTATAATTTTGCAACAAATCCCACATGGCGCTTGTCGTTCTTGGTTTCCCAATTTTGTAAAAGATAAGATGAAAGAAAAGAGAAGGGGAAAAGAAAAGAAAGATAATCCAATTAAAAGAAAGAGGAGAGGTCAAGTTGACAATTATGAAGGAAAAGAATAGAAGTCGTGAGGTTCTGAGATTGATAACTGATTAAATTTCAAAGGAGCATGACATGATTCGACCAAATTTGTAACTTCCCTAAAATATTAATCCCCAGAAAAAATTTTACTGTTCATCCATATTTTCAACATTTGCTATTAAAATAGAGTAAATTAGACAAAGAAAAGAAAAGAAAAAACAGCACATGTAGGCCACACACAATCAAACAATCTATCATTTTTTTTTCTCAAACATGATTAAACAAAAGGAAAGAAAGTACCTTTATGTGGGAACCAAAACTTTTAAAATCCAATATACAAGGTAGCCGAATGCTTCAACAATTTCCTTGATAGTGATGTGGTGCCAAGCTTTACAATCTTCTTGCCAACATGTGTGGTCCAGAGCTTCCAGATTTCTTCCCAATTTGTCTTCACTTCCACTATGTGTGAACAGTTAGGGTTTATGATTTTGGGTCTATATAAATAATGGGTGAAATTAAGAGTTTGGAACTTGGAAATAGAAGATAGGAAGATGTTTTGTATGGGCAAAGGGTAATTTTACAGAGAAAGAAAGTCACAGAAGAATGGAGGCTGAAACAAAGAGACAATGATATTTCGCGGTAGACAAAGAAAATAAAGAGGGAAAGTGGCTTTTTATACTACAAACTAAATGACACATTTTATAAAGAAGAGTCACCTTTTAATTAACTAAAGATGACTTCTTATTTAGTGGTGAGTCATTTTTATGTCATAAATAAAAACAATTTTATAATATATGACTTCCAAAAGTAAATAAAAGTCATCTAAACTAATAGATGACAATTAATAATATGTTTGTCATGTATTACATGTCATCTTTGTCCTGTTTTGTAGTAGTGTTCCTAGTAAGGTAGATAAATTTTTTATTTTATCTATAAATTAAAGTCACTAATCCTGCAAATGTTGAATTGAAATATCATTTTAGTTAATCCCAAATTAAAATGAATTTCTTGCTACAATGCCCAGTGGTGAAATTGTTTGTTACAAAATAAGAGTTTTAATGATTAATGGCTTTCGTTTTTTTATAAGCAGAGGTTGGTAGCCTTTGCATCATTCATATGCTGGAGTCTAGAGATCATACACCGAATCTGCACATACCCTTAATAAACTCGATCAAGAATCTCCTCATGAAGAATTGGAATATTTATTTTAGACAAATCTATCGTGAGGCCAATTTTGCGGCTGACTACTTGGTCAAAAATGCAAGCTCTTACCTCTCGAATTTCAAGAACCTTCTATAGGTCTTGGTCCTTGGCTTTGTTATGATATTTATGGGACGATAATTCCTTGCTCTGTTGTGTCTTAGCTTAGCTAAGCCCTTTTTGATAACAAAAAAACAAAAAAGATTTTTAAGTACTCTCTAAGGGACGAGGCT
The DNA here is from genome assembly GCF_022201045.2 of Citrus sinensis. Lineage (NCBI taxonomy): Eukaryota > Viridiplantae > Streptophyta > Magnoliopsida > Sapindales > Rutaceae > Citrus > Citrus sinensis. Next base: position 22,420,605 of record NC_068563.1, read on the forward strand.
CCTGGAGATACATTTTATTAATAATCACACACTGGTAGCTTACATACAGTAAGGTGGCTTATGGTCATAGCCAAATAAGCACTTAAGTTTATATACAAATTTAAGGGTGCATGGCTTATGGGTATTGCCAATAAGCACTTAATTCTTTTTGGTACTTCTTGAGAGGAAGAAGCTTATTTAGTACATATATAAACAGCCTTAATTGGACATTAATCGATAGCGCATGCATGGATGCAAGCATGCTTCAGTGGTCACTACAGTTCACAAGCTTGTAGTTAACAATGATGTGGCCTACAAGTTTGTGAACCGTAGCGACTGAAGCATGCATGCATGCATGTGTGTATATATATATATATATATATATATATATATATATATATATATATATGTATGTTTGTATGTATGTATCTCCTACATAGAAACATAGAATGAATTATTAGAAAATGAGAAGGAAACATGTTTATATGGGTATTACTAGGAACGGGGTGGAGGGTATTTTTAAAAACTTGAATTATTTTGTTTGTTTAATTGGGTAATGTTAGAAAAGGGGATTTGCTAGGGATTTAAAGGGATGGCAATAGTCCAACTCCTCATTTTTTACTCGGTGTTGGTCCTTTGATTGCATTTAAATGGTGGTGATATTTCCCACTTCATTTGGCAAAGATTTTATGAGTATGTACAAGGGAAATTCTATACGAACCGCATGTTACCAATAAGGATTTCTGACGATACCTCTACACCGCCTTTAACTTGTTACTTGTATTAAGAGAATTGTTGTCGGAAATTCTTAGCGGCTAGGTATTTTGATCGAGCCAAATTTTTAATGTCGCATCATTACTTGATGCATGTAATCTTATTGCTCTTTATAGGGACCAATATTCGCTCAAATAGATACAATAGCTCTACCTGATCAAAGATTTTGGGTCCACCTTTGATTACTACAACAACAATTAATAGAGAAATACAACATTGTAATTAAAGGATCTTGTAATTAATTTAATTTCAATATGATCACAACACGGACAAAGTCATTATCAACTCATATTCTTTCACATTCTTAATTTAATTAAATTAATCAACACTCTTATTCAATAAACACTTCATCAATTATTACACTTATTATGTCTGTTTATTTTATTCATATTCATAATTTGATTCAATCTCCACAGTTAACGAACTGGTAGTCCACCATGAGGTGACCTTGAGCATTGCCTCTTCCATCAGTATCGAGCTGCCGGAAAACACCAGCGTCCAAATCTAAACCTCCATTGCTGCACTGATCAACAATTCTCACAGTTGCTTGAGCTCTTGTGGCTCTGTTAGTCACCTGCATGCAAATGCAATTTCAATTAATTAATTTCCTCTTCTGACTATCAAGCTCTTAATTTATCACTAACACTTATCCTACTCATCCTACTCATCCTACAAATGTTTAAAGTACACAAATAAGCAGATTTGATTGTTTATAAATTTGTGTTAACACTTGTCTTAAATACTATTATTGAGCTTTTACCTATCAGCTTAAACTTTTGAGTCAAGCGACTTCCTAATAATTTGTACTTTTAACTTTTTTACTTGTTCTATTTTTGTGTTCATTTTAATGGTAAGGCTTAGCACGTATTTAAGTAGATATAATAATACTTCTTTATTTTATTAATAAATATCTATGAATCTGTCACAATTTTCTAAAAAACGGTAATAAATATAAAATCTCGAAAACATTTTGCTTTTAAAAAATAAAAACACATGAAATATTGAAAGGGAGGATGAATTTTGCTACCCTCTAATATAAAAAAATTCACAGAAAATTCAGCTCAACCACGAAACAATCAAGAATGAAAATTATAGAAAAAATACGAGCAATAAAACCCAAAAACTGTGGATTGGAAATATCAATAATATCTCATACGTTGTGATTTATAGTTATCTTACCCTTAAGCACTTGCCACAAGAAGCTTGTCCACGAGGCCCAACGGGGCCACAGAAGGCAGTCCATCCGTATTTCCTGCGCCAAGACAAGGGCTTGTTTGCATCCCATGTTGAGCAGTAAGCACTCACAGCATTCAAGTCCCATCCATTTTGTTCAGGATTGTAAAAGTGATAAGTTGCTCTAACATTAGAAGCACTTTGGCCATCACCGCTGCTGCTGCTGCCGGGCCTACAATTACTTTGACAATTCTTAGAAGGTGAGCAATACTCATCAGTTGAGCCACAATAACCATACTGGCTGCAACATAGGTTGTTGGCACAAGTCCGGCCACCGGCTTGCCGGCCGCATTGCTGGGCAGAGGCAATAGCCATTGAACAAATTAGCAACACCATGCATAGGCTTAATTTACCCATTTTTAATTCTTTTGTTTGTGAAGTTTTATTGAGTGGTACTACATGAATTTATAGGGAACCAATATTTTAAAATGTAAGAGCATTACATAACAAGTCTTATTGACTTCTAGACTTATTCAAACGATCAAATCTTCTAATTGCAGATTTCTTTGACTCTCGGGAATTTCAATTTAGATTTGGTCTTGGAGAACAATGATATACTTTTCTTCCTCAATATGGGCAAGTTTCTGAAGATAAGAGAGAGCGAGATGGGAAAAATGGTGGTTTTAAATTTTGCTGGTCAAATTGGGCAACTGATTTGTGTCAGCATTATGGTTTACTTGACGGTGGTCACAATTAATGTGGCTTATCCGTATCAATTCTTATCTCAAGAAGTAATGCACCTTCTTATTGACTGTTAATTCTGATAAAATTTTAAACATGGATTACCTTGTATTGATTAGAATATTTTTGTTGGGACATGGAGTTTTAATTTATCTTATATCTAACAATTTGATCCTGAAATAGTCAACTGATTTATCCACAACAGTTCTTATTCCTCTAATTCTTGGTTCACAATTACATGGAAGAGGGAACATAAAGATTATTGTGTTGTTGATTGTTTAGTTATTCACGAAATTTACGTCTAGATTGTTGTAGTAGAACTTCTCTATAGTGATAGTTTGTATAAAAATTGTTGGTTTAAAAATAGTTTAATAGTGGAAATGTTAGGATCACAATTCTCATACAATATATAAAATTACCATTATCTTGAAATAATTTCTTTGCTTTTTCGTAGAAGTAATTTAAGTTCCCAAATCATGATCTATTACTACCAATCCTGTTAAGATCACGATATTTCACCAACGATCTTTCAGGTTATGACTAAAGTTTGATCTATATTTAATGTGTGGGCGTATTTATCACTACTATAAGCAACTAGTAAGAGAAAACGTTTTCTCTCAAAATTAGAGAGAAAAACTTATTTTTCTCTAATCTGTATATTGTGGCTCATGTGTCCCTTTTTGTAGAGAAACAAGTTTTTTTATATTTCTATTAGTGGAAACCCTAGGCTCCTTATTTATATCCTTTTTTAATTCTATTAAATCAAAATATTTAATTTAAAATAACACAAGACTCTTTAGACACAAACATATTAAATGGAGTCTCTCACCAAATACTATAGTTACCCTTTTAACCCAAATAGCTAGTTATTTTACTTATCAATCCACAAGTGATGTAATTAATTAAATGAGCTAACCCTGAGATCATATAAGAACATACAATAGTGGCTACAATAATTAGACTGTAATTAAACTAACCCAATTATTTAATTCCAAATATACTCTTCTAAAAGAATGAAACTAACCTCAATAATTGTATATTATCTAGGATAGTGCTCGCGAATAATAATTTGACCCATGCCACATTGATTTCTTTACTAAACAATCCTTTATACCATATTGCTAATTATATCGATATCTCAACTGTCCAATTAATTTAATTACATCTTGTTCCTTGACACTTACTATTTTCTCTAATGATCATTTTCAACATACTAGTTATGTCGACACACTCTGGCCAGAGAATTCTATAATCAAGTACTAAAAGCTAGTCAAGAGATGAGTTGTACAAATACTATATTGTTAATCTATAATCTCACTGCTCATAATTACTTCCACTAAGATACCGGATAATCTTGACTACAAATGTATGTTGCGCCTATTGGTAACTCAACATGAAACTATAATTAACTCAAGATTGAGATTGCAATAAATTATTTAATAAGTCTGACAATTATTTCAAGGTTAATTAAATCTCATATGTGATTCAGTTCAATGTTTTCAAATTACATCAGTAAATTCATAAATGATTAAATCTCATATGTGATCCAGTTCAATGTTTTCAAATTACATCAGTAAATTCATAAATGATTAAGACAAATCATTTAATGAATTTACTACAGTCTAAACATAATAAAGTGTCCAACTCTATTTATGAACTACGAAACCAATTTATTTAATCATAAAATAATTTGTATTTATGTTTTCTGTGAATCCATATGATGATCACATAAATACATACAATATGATTAAACTAACCTTATTCAAAATATTTATGCAATTAAGATGTTTGAAAAATATTTTAAATATTTTATTAATAAGACATTGTATTTATTACAAGTAGGTAAATTAATATTCTTTAGAGAGCACATGATCCCAACAGAAATAACCTTTATATAGTTATAAAAAAATATAGTTTCAATTTAAACTAGATATAAATAAAAATAGACTCCACATTAATTATAATAAGTTATAATTTTTCTGAATCCCTTCGTAAAGAATCTATGTATAGTAATAATTATCTGTATATTGCAAAAATATAATGTTATCTTACATTAAAGGTTTAAGATGAAATAAAATATTTTTTCTAAATTTGTTTATGACAATATATGATTTATTCTTTAGAGTTTTTAATAAATTATTGTATAGCATTTTTAGATATATTGAGAGAAAAACATTAAAGAGAATACAAATATTTGAACTTTTATTATGACTTTTCATATTTTGAGTACTATATAGATACATGAACTAATTTTCTATGTCTATCTTTCATTAATGATTATACATTTGATTTGACATACTATACTAATTAATTATTAATCTAGTAAATATTTTATCTCTATATCACTTGCATTAAGAATAATTAAGTCTAAATAAAATTTTTTGTAACTACACTTCTATTAAGTCATTACCTTTTCATTGTAATAAAAATTTATTTGGTCCTAACATTATGACAGTAAAAATCTTTTATCGTACGTGAGGAGTGTCACCTCCTACATTTGCTTCCTTTTTTTTTTTAATCTAAAATTCCTAATAACTTTTCTCTGTTCTTAACTTATTTTAAGAGATAAGACTCATTTGTTTTTTCTTGGGTGGATGCTCATTTAATTACGGCATTTTGGATTAAATACGCGTTTATTTTCAATATTTTAAAAATACTCCAACATTAGTTATGTTAAGTTAAATGTTAATTTTTCTTTGTTTCTACAATAATACTTTTGGAATGTTGAGTAATATAAGATGTGAGCCTAAGCAAGAGTCTTAGTAGCATTAAAGAAAAGAAACTAAAGGTTAGTTTACTAAGCTAACCCTTTAAAAAAAAGCCATTAGGGGGTTGTTTGGCTTTTGTCTAAAATTTGAATTTTAATTATTTGTAGACATTTGTAGTTTTGAATTTGATTGTTCACTTACGTTAGATTGTAAGATGTTTAAATATGAATAACAAAAGTTAAATATTCTTACTTTTATTTGAATGGCAAAACACCTAAATAGAATTTTAATATTCTCTCTCATTAATATCCTTATTTAATAAATTCATTTCCTACTGTTATTTTTTTATTTATCCCTTTTTTTTTATATGCATGTATTCAACTATAATTTTTTTTCTTTTTTTTTGTGAATGAGAATTTTAAACATAATAGAATTTTAATGTTTTATAATAGGTTCATCTCTTTGTATTTATATTTACTATTTTTATAATAGATTTTGAATTTTATTTAACACAATAATTTTAATTCAAATAATTAAACAATTCTTGATTGACTTATGTAATTAACAAGAAAAAATTATCTTATCATACATCAATGTAAAAAAATACATGTGTTAGATATATATTTTAATTTTCATGCTTTGTTAAGTTAAACATTATCAATTTTTTTACTAATAAAATAATTTATTTATAATTTGTTGTATGTTGAAACAATAAATATATATTAAAATAGCATATATCAAATGTTTTCGTTTTGAAAAACAAACAACCTAACACTCATATTCATATATTAAAAAAAGAAAAATAAGCATGTCATTCAAATATATGTATTTAGACCTATTTAGATTTCAGTCAAATTAAAACACATTCAAATTTCAGAAAAAAAATTAAACGCTACTTATATTTCATTCTAAGGTATAATTTTCTTTTTCATTTATTTTATACGTTCTCCCCAACCCATCAAGATGAAATTCTAGTTATGCAACCCAAGAGGGGGGGGTGAATTGAAATTCTAAAAATTATTCAATTTATAAAGAAAAACTTAATGCAAATATAAACCAAATTCAAAGTAATAACAAATAAGTTGATAACAATATAAAAAGATAAGGGAAGAGAGATTCAAACACAGAGATTTTTACGTGGTTCGGCCAACGTTGCCTACGTTCACGCCTCCAAGCTTTCCGGGCTTGAGGATTCCACTAAGCAAGCCTCAAAGGCTTCAAATGCTTACACTTGACTTCCAAGGTGCCAATAACCTTTACAACAAGAGATTATCTCAATCTATTTAACCCAAGTGTATCCCAACACTTACAATCACTCAAAACAAAAGATTACAAATTTTTTTTGCCTCTCACAATATTTAAGATTACACAATGATGCCCAATATGTGAATAGATAAAGTAAGAATGTGTTCAAGGCTCTATGAAGATTGTATTATCGAGTATAAGCTTAATAGTCGTGTTGTGATCCAGTTTGTTTGAATTTGATTGAGTTTGTTTATAGTTGGAGCTGAAAAAACTAGCCGTTACAAACTGTCTACCTGAAAACGGTTCGCCGTTAATCATTAACGGTTAACCGTTTAGGCTAGTCAAAAGTTACTATTGGGCCAAATTTCAAATAAACGGTTTGCCGTTTAGGATTACCCTTTCGCCGTTAAATTTCAGAGACCTGCAAGAAGAACATCAGTTATCCGTTTACATTAAACGGTTAATGATTTGCATGAAGTGACCTCTCTGGATATTATCGGTTAACCGTTTGTAATAAACGGTTCACCGTTTGTTTCCAGTAACCTGCAAAACAATTTAGCCTTATCTGGTTTTGTTAAATGGTGCCAGAAGAGTACAACCTTCAATTCTGGATTTTATCGGTTAACCGTTTAAATAAACGGTTCACCGTTAAATTCCAGTAGCCTTCCCAGTTTATTGTGTTTTCTGTTTTTCTTAATCGGTTAGAGCTTAGGCAATATGTTGCTCTCTGGTTTTAATCGGTTAACCGTTTGAAAGAAAACGGTTCACCGTTTATTTCCAGAATCACATTTTAAACCAGATTTTGCAGAGAATTATTTTCTAATTTGAAAGTCCATCTGTTATGAATATGATTGGAATGATTATAAGGCTTTCGTTTATTAAGGAATCGCTCTAACATTTTAATCAAAAACCATTTAAAGTTTGTTATCATCAAAATCAATATTATTAACATATTCATGTTAACAATCTCCCCCTTTTTGATGATGACAAACTTCATTCAATATTTTACTCTCCCTTAATATATGCTCCCCCTAAATGTATGACCAAATTAAGAAATGTCCAATAAAAAGATTTTTGCTCAAGAAAATATTTTTAAATTCATTTTAAATCTCCCTATAATTATCTCCCCCTTCATCATCAAAAAGAAAGGAGAGAAAGGAAAATTGGAAATCCATTAAAGAAGTTACCCAGTTTTGGCGAGTGAAAATTTTGGCAGAGTTTCCCCTTAAAATGGAGCAAAACCACTAATACAAAATGAGATTAAAACACTTTCAAAATATATTAACAACAACTCCATCATTCAACAAACCAACAACGCCATGAACAAACAAACCAACAACTCCATTAACCAATAAACCAACAATTTCATCAACTAATATCAAGTCATCCAACATCAAGAACATCACAAAAACATGTCATCAAAATTCATAAAGAGCATATAGAGGTAGCAGTGTATATAAAAATATAAATGGCAGCACGCAAACAACCAAAATATAAAATGTATGTGCGAAAATAGAACTTAGAAACTATGGAGGTGGAGAAGATGTGCTCCCCGGATCATAGCCGAAATATCAGAGAAGAGTGCCTTGTCCAGCGATAAGCTCAAGCTGCGGATCACTGATCTGCTGCTGGAAGGTTTGAAAGTCAGAATGTAGCTGCTAGTGGTCACGGGAAAAAGTGTCCAACCGATCAAGAATTAGCTGCTGGCGCTCCAAAATTCGGTGAACATCAGCAATCAACTGCTGTACAACGTCTGAAGCAGGGGGCTGAACTGGAGCCGAAAGTGGCTCAGAGGTAGATGGCTGCTCAGGAACAGCAGATGGCTCATGAGCAGGAGGCTGCTCGGGAGCTAGAGGCGGCTCGGAAGAGGAGGGAATGTCAGCACCCATCGCGCGCTCCTCAGAGTCAGAGTCAGCTGGAGGCCGATGGACAAAACGGCGACGCGGAGGATGAGGATGAACTCCTAATCTAAAATCTGGAAGCTTATCGGGAGGATAGACATCGTTGAGCATCCGATCGTCCTCTGGAGCAATCAAGGTATCCCGATTTTTGGAGTTGTTTGTCTTTATCCACTCAGCATTTTTCCTAGTAAAACCAATACTAATCATGGCCTCGAGACCAATCCGTCTAGTCTCCATATAACCGGTATCAAGAAGAGGCACCTCAAAGCGTCGCAGTATCTTAGTAATGATACTGCCATATGGAAGCAAGCGGTGGTTAACCGCAGGAGTACTCAACATGTGCCGCACAATAACATAGCCGAGGTTAATGGGACGGCCTGAAATGAGGCTATCTAATAGGCCAACATCCAACCTCATAACCTCATCCGAGTGACCCTTCCTAGGTGTCACTATGTGCTGTAAAATAGTGTAAAGAATGCGAACTTGGAGAGGTAAAAGTTGAGACCGAAAAGGTAGAAGACAGATCTTATCAGACAAGTCTCGACGACGACAAATATTACGGACTCCATTAACATGACTAAAACCGTCAAAAGAAAGGGCTTCTTAGAGGTATAAATATCATGACCCTCACTAGAGATACCTAGAAAGCCAGTTAGGTCCTCATCATCAAATTCTATAGGCACACCGCCGATTTGAGTAACTATCCTATCTAGGCGAGTTGTGGAGATTTCCATGTTCGAATAAAAGACTCGCACTAAATTAGGATAAACTCGGCCATCAAAGTCAATGGCAGACTCTCATGGCTGAAGCATATCCCTAATGCTTCTACCACATACAATTAAGGTATTGAAATCATCTATTTCAACTTAAGAAGAGTCAAGTACCTTTCGACCATTGAAGCGATCCTCGAACCGCTTCGCCAAGGAAGGCATGGGGAAATGAATTCTTGCGAATTCAGAGACTTCCCATAGTGGTATAGGGTTCCTTGGAGGCACAAATTTTTGCCTGAGATTTCTCTGAGGGGTTGCAGCAATGGTGAAGCACAACGGAGTTTGAAAATTACGGGAGAGATGTGATGAGAAGAAGATGAACCGATTATTTGCTTAGGAATGAGTAAAAGATGTGATTTTGAGGCTCAATTGGGTTGAAGAAGGGCAAGAATCAGGTTAAAAAGGAAGAAACCCGAACGGTTACAGTTAGGGTTTAGATTTGGGATTTTTCAATTTTGGGCTTGATTTGAAAATTTGAATCGGTGAAAGTGTTCTAAAGGTGATAAGAGATGATGTTGTAGGTTTGATTTGGCAAGAAAAGCAAGAAAAATGAAAGTTTGAGAGAAAATGAACCTTTGGCTGCGCAACAATGGCCGAAACGGTGAAATGGCAACTGGAGAAGGAGAAGAAAAAACCTTTGAACAGTTTTATAATCATGAAAACGGTTAACCGTTTATTTAAACGGTTAAGGGGTAACTTCCAGAGGCTAAAGAATGGGAAACGGTGAAAGGTTAAGTTCTTAACGGCTAAGGAGTAAATGTTAGAGGACTCTCTGTTTTTAAACGGTTTACCGATTGCATCAAATGGTGAAAGAGTAAAAAAACAGACATATAATTTCGTTTCTAGAATAAAACGGTTCACCGTTTATTGGAAACTGTTATCCATTTATTTTATCTATAATTTCACACATTTGATTTAATTTTTGGCCAGCAAATAATACATTCCAAGATCATTTAATTGATCTAAAAATGTTTTAGGATCCATTTTAATGCATGATTCATGAACATGTATTCAAGCAATTAATTCATATAATCAATCAAGAATTAACAAAGCAAATACATCATTTGAATATCCAGCTTAAGCATTTCATAAATATTAAATCATAAATAAGTCAATCAATTCAGTACACTCAATAGCATGAATAGAGACGTTAATGCAAAAATTTCATCATCCCAAGTTCATGCTGAATTTTCGAAAATTGTTCTTCGCTAAGGGGTTTGGTAAAAATATCGACAAGTTATTTTTCTGTAAAAATAAACTCTAATGCAGTATCTTCCTTTTGAACATGATCTCTCAAGAAATGATGTCTTATTTCTATATGTTTGGTTCTAGAGTGTTGAATGGGATTCTTTGAAAGATTTATATCACTAGTATTATTACACTTAATGGGAATTTGTTCTAGGTTAATACCATAGTCTCTAAGTTTTTGTTTCATCCAAAGAGCTTGTGCACAACAACTTCCTGCAGCTATATATTCGGCCTCGGTAGTTGAGAGTGCAACAAAATTTTATTTCTTGCTAAACCATGAAACAAGTGAGTGACCTAGGATATAGCATGTTCCACTAGTGCTTTTCCTATCAACTTTGTAACCAGCAAAATCCGCATCCGAATAACATGTTAAATCTATATGAGTTCCCCTAGGATACCAAAGGCCAATATCTATGGTTCCACTCAAATAACAGAAAATTCTTTTAACATCAAGCAAATGAGATTTCTTGGGACAAGATTGAAATCTTACGCACAAGAATACACTAAACATGATATCGGGTCTACTTGCAGGGGAATAAAGTAAAGATCCGATCATACCTCGATACATTTTGATATCCACTTCCTTGCCTTTTTCAGCTTTGTCAAGTTTGGTTGTTGTGCTCATTAAAGTGTTTTTGGTCTTTGAGTCATCAATGCCGAATCTTTTGAGTAGATCTTTTACATATTTGACTTGATTTATGAAAATTCCTTACTCATTTGTTTTATTTGCAGCCCAAGGAAGTACTTCAAGTCTTCTATCATACTCATTTCAAATTCATTACTCATGCAAGATGAAAATTTTTACACAACAATTTATTAGTAGAACCAAAAATAATATCATCAACATAAATTTGAACAACAAGTATGCCTTTGTCCTTATGTTTGACAAATAGAGTAGTATCCGCTTTACTGATTGAAAAATTATTTTCTAACAAGAAATTTTTAAGTCTATCATACTATACTCTAGGTGCTTGTTTTAAGCCATACAAAGCTTGAAATAACTTATAAACATGATTTGAAAATTTTTCATTTTCAAAACCTGGGGGTTGTTTTACATACACTTCTTCCATTATAAAACCATTCAAAAAGGCACTTTTCACATCCATTTGAAATAAAATGAAATCTTTATGATATGCAAATGCCAACAACATTCTAATTGATTCTAGTCTAGCTACGGGTGCAAATGTTTCATCAAAATCAATTCCTTCTTCTTGGTTGTAACCTTGAGCCACTAATCTAGCTTTATTCCTTACAACCACACCGGATTCATCCATCTTATTTCTAAATATCCATTTAGTACCTATGACGGATTGATGTTCCGGTTTAGGAACTAATTCCCATACATTGTTTCTTTCAAATTGATTTAACTCCTCTTGCATTGCCATAATCCAAGATTCATTATTTTCCGCATCCGCAAAGAATTTGGGTTCAATTTGAGAAATAAATGCATTATGCTCACAAGTATTTCTAAGAGATGATCTAGTTGTAACACCTCGTGAGGGATCTCCTAAAATTACATCATTAGGGTGAGAAGAAACATACCTCCACTCCTTGGGGAGTGATTGAGATGCACCTTCATTTTGCTCTACATTCATTTCTTTATGTTGCTCATCTTGATTCCCATGAGACGCATCCTTTTGGTTATCGTTTGATGATTCTTTTTGTAAGTCTTCACCTACATCATTATCAACAACAACTTTCTCTGTAGAGGAAGGGTTAGACTCATCAAAGGTAACATGCATAGATTCTTCTATGACTAATGTATTTTTGTTATAAACTCTATAAGCTTTGCTTGAGTTTGAATATCCAAGAAAAATACCAACATTAGATTTTGGATCAAATTTGCCAAGATTGTTTTTTGTGTTCAAAATAAAACATTTGCATCCAAACACTTTGAAATAACCAATATTGGGTTTTCTATGTTTCCAAAGCTCATATGGAGTTTTGTTAAGGTTAGGTCTAATCAACACACGATTTAAAATATAACAAGCGGTGTTGACGGCCTCGGCCTAAAAATACTTAGGCAATCAATTTTCATTCAACATAGTCCTAGCCATTTCTTGAATTGATCTATTCTTTCTCTCAACAACTCCATTTTGTTGTGGAGTTCTAGGTGATGAAAATTGATGCTCAATGCCAAAGTCATTACAAAAAATCTCAAATGCATGATTTGCAAACTCTCCTCCATGATCACTCCTAATGCATGCAATACCATACCCTTTTTCATTTTGTATTTTCTTACAAAGCACTTTAAAGGCATCAAGAGCATCATCCTTATTGGCTAAGAATAATACCCAAGTATATCTAGAATAATCATCCCCTATCACAAATGCATAATATTTGCCATTTAAACTAGCATATCTAGAGGACCCAAATAAATCTATGTGAAGAAGTTAAAGTGGTTTTGAAGTAGAAATATGATTTTTATTTTTGAAAGATGTTTTGATTTATTTTCCAAATTGACAAGCTTCGCAAATCTTACCTTTTTGAAAACCAATTTTTGAAAGACCTTTAACTAAATCATTTTTCAAAATTTTTGAAATCAAATCCATACTTGCATGTCCTAACTTTCTATGCCATCACCAACAATCATCATGCAATGTTGAAAAACATTTATCAAGCGTAGATGCACATTCTATGTCAATGATATAAACATTACCACATCTATTCCCAACAAATAAGATCTTGCCATCACATGAATTCTCAATAACACAACTAAATTTATCAAAGATAACTTTATAACCTTTGTCACATAATTGACTAATACTAATTAAGTTGTGTTTCAAGTTCTCAACCAAACATACATTCTCAATTAGAGTTGAGGAAACTTTACCAACATTTTCAATTCCAAGAATTTTTCCTTTTGAGTTGTCTCCAAAAGATACGTCTCCACCATTTTCAATTTTGGAGAAGCTTGAGAACCATGCATAATTTCCGGTTATGTGCCTTGAACAACCACTATCCAAGTACCATTTATTTTTCTTCTTCTTTAAGCCCTACAAGGAAAATCTCAAGTTTTAGGTACCCAAAGCTTTTTGGGTCCTTGAGAGTAGCAACGGTTCCTTTTGGAACCCAAATACATTTGACACCATAATATTCATTCCTTTTCACGGGACATCTATATTTCATGTGACTATTTTGATTACAATAATGGCAAACAATCTTATGATCACTTGTGGAGGTAGCTTTAACAAAATAATTCTTATAATACTTTTGCTTCAAGTTAGACTTGTACCCAAGTCCTCATTTATCAAAAACACATTTTTGTGAGTTAAGCATATTATCCAACATCTTTTGCCCATTTGTAAATTTCAAAACCATCTCATTCAACTCATTGCTCTTTTTCATAAGCATTTGATTTTTATTTTTCAAATTATCTATGTGTGATTCTAAATGCTCATGTAAGATGCTAGGTTTCTCATTTGATAATGCAATTTCATCATGCAATGTTTTGTTCTCTACTTCTAGGCATGCAATTCTTGCATTTAGAGATTCATTTTCATTTTTAAGTTTTGCCATTTCCTTTTTAAGACATACATTATTTTTACCAATCTTCATCAACTCATTATGCAATTCTTTAAAAGCATCATATAATTCATCATTGGTGGGATCACTTACCTCATTGAGATCATCATCCCCTCCTGTTGCCATAAGCGCTAGGTTTGATACTTCTTGTGATGCTTCTTCATCACTTGAATCTTCTTCGCTATTATCCCAAGTTACAACCATTGCTTTCTTCTTGAGTTTGTTGATAAGTGGGCACTCCGATCTTATATGGCCAGGCTTCTTGCATTCACAGCATTTGATTACCTTTTTCTTTTCACTATGGTTCTTGAAGTTTCTGAAATTTCTTCGCTCTCCGATTTTCTTGAAGAATTTTCTGAACCTCTTTGCTAGCATGGCTAGCTCTTCATCATTCGGTTCATTCACCCCATCACTTTCATATTTTGAAGCTTTAAGAGCATTACTTTTCTTCTTCTCCTCATGCCCTTTTTCTGCTGCCAAATCTTCTTCATATGAAATGAGAGAACCAATTAAATCATCAAGAGGTAAAGAATTTAAATTTTTGGCCTCTTCAATAGTGGTTCTTTTTGGTCTCCATTCTTTTGGAAGTGACTTAATGATTTTCTTAACTTTTTCACTATTTGAGAATGTCTTTTCTAGGGCTCCTAGAGTGTTTACGATGTTCGTAAATCTCATATACATAGAGTACACACTCTCATTTTTTTCCATTTGGACCAACTCATATTGTCGAGTGTATCTACTAATTTTCGACTCTTTCACTTGATTTGTGCCTTCATAAACTACTTCAAGTTTGTGCCAAATTTCATTAGCACTTTCACAACTAGATACTCGATGAAATTCTTTCTTATCAAGTGCATAAAATAAAACATTCATAGCTTTGGAATTTAGAGAAACTTTTCTCTTTTCCAATTCATTCCATTCCCTGGAAGGTTTTGGAATATCTTCCCCAAATTCATTTTAGTTAGGGGCAAAAACGGACCATCACATACAACTTCCCAAATTTCATAATCTAAAGCTTGCAAATAGATTCTCATTCTAATTTTCTAATATGCATAGTCATTACCGTCAAGGAACGGTGGTCTAGTTGTGAATTGCCCTTCTCTAAAGGTTGAGTCATTTAGGGTTGCCATTGATCTTTTACTCTAGACGATTAAGTCCTAATAAGAGAACAAGGCTCTGATACTAAATGAAATTCTAGTTATGCAACCCAAGAGGGGGGGTGAATTGGAATTATAAAAATTGTTCAATTTATAAAGAAAAACTTAATGCAAATATAAACCAAATTCAAAGCAATAATAAATAAGTTGATCATAATATAAAAAGATAAGGGAAGAAAGATTCAAACACATAGATTTTTACGTGGTTCGGCCAACCTCGCCTACGTCCACACCTCTAAGCTTTTCGGGCTTGAGAATTCCACTAAGCAAGCCTCCAAGGCTTCAAATGCTTACACTTGACTTCTAAGGTGTCAATAACCTTTACAACAAGAGATTATCCCAATCTCTTTAACCCAAGTGTATCCCAACACTTACAATCACTCAAAACAAAAGATTACAAATTTGTTTTGCCTCTCACAATATTTAAGATTACACAATGATGCCCAATATGTGAATAGATGAAGCAAGAATGTGTTCAAAGCTCTATGAAGATTGTATTCTCGAGTATAAGCTCAATAGTCGTGTTGTGATCCAGTTTGTTTGAATTTGATTGAGCTTGTTTATAGTTGGAGCTGAAAAAACTAGCCGTTACAAATTGTCTGCCCAAAAACGGTTCGCCGTTAACCATTAACGGTTAACCGTTTAGGCTGGTCAAAAGTTACTGTTGGGCCAAATTTCAAATAAACTGTTTGCCGTTTAGGATTACCCTTTCGCCGTTAAATTTCAGAGACCTGTAAGAAGAACATCAATTATTCGTTTACATTAAACGATTAAGGATTTGCGTGAAGCGACCTCTCTGGATATTATCAGTTAACCGTTTGTAATAAACGGTTCGCCGTTTGTAATAAACGGTTCGCCGTTTGTTTCCAGTAACTTGCAAAACAATTTAGCCTTATCTGATTTTGTTAAACGGTGCAGAAGAGTACAACATTCAATTCTGAATTTTATCGGTTAACCATTTGAATAAACGGTTCACCGTTAAATTCCAGTAGCCTTCCCAGCTTATTGTGTTTTCCGTTTTTCTTAATCGGTTAGAGTTTAGGCAATATGTTGCTCTCTGATTTTAATCGGTTAACCGTTTGAAAGAAAACAGTTCACCGTTTATTTCCAGAATCACATTTTAAACCAGATTTTGCAGAGAATCATTTTCTATTTGAAAGTCCATCTTTTATGAATATGATTGGAATGATTATAAGGCTTTCGTTTATTAAGGAATAGCTCCAACATTTTAATCAAAACCATTTAAAGTTTGTTATCATCAAAATCAATATTATTAACATATTCATGTTAACACAAGATTCATTTAAAAAGTAAATATATCAATGAAATTTTTGATAAGGTTTAATTTGACTGCCGAAACAAATCAATTGCCTATCATTATTTACTGCACCCCCATAATCTCAAAAAATAATCAATCTACCCCAACCATTTTTAATTTTTAATTTTTGAAGGTGGATTGATAACTTTTCAAAATTTTGAAGATGAAATAATAATAATCATTTACTTTATTGTGCAATCAAATTTTACCCTTCTGGTAAAGATACATTATTATTCTGAAGATATGATCTTGAAGCTTCTCAATTGCGTATCACGGCTAATTGGCCATTGCAATTTTATTTTATTGTTTAGGTATGAATTGGCATTTGAGCCTTTCGTTAGATTAATTTTATATTATTCTAATATTTGGGGCCACATATGAAATATTATTTAATAAGCCAAGAATTAAGTGATTTATTTGAAATTAATTAAATGGCTAAGGGTATAATTGTTGTGGATTAAATGCATAGATACCATAATTTAATTATCACTTTAATGAGGGGCTGAAGTGATAATTATCATAAATAACTGCTAAACGGTTTTCATTAGGAAACCGCTAGTCATGTTATTGAATTAAAAAGGGGTTATAGTCCCCAATCTCTCATCATCCTCTGCAATTTCTCTAATCCTCTCAGAGAGAATTCTAAACTCAAGAGATAAGAGAAGATTGGAAGTCAATCTCCTACACTCAAGAACCACTACAAATCACCATGGATTCAGGTATGCTTCCGCTTTCGTATTTCTTAGTAATTTAATCTGGATGTTATGAGAACTTAAGGTTTTACAATTTGGTATTAGAGACCCATCCATGATTAGATTATTGAGTTATTAAATTTTGATTAATGGTTATAGTCAAATCAAACTGTTAATGCATGATTCGGTTATCGGGAATAATTAAAATTGGTTTTGATGGACTCATGACGAAACGAAACTGGTAGATTGAACACGTGAAATCATGGATTCAGTTTCAAAATCATGCTTTGATTCTCATTTCGGTGGCTATGTATGTTGTTGTTTCGGTTTAATAGTGTTCTAAAATCAATTTCGAATTGGCCATGTTCAGTTTCTGGTTTAATTGCAATTTTTTTTGCTTAAATCATATGAATTCATGATTTCATTCGCATGTCTCTGTTCCGAATCAATTGAATGAAGTTACGGTTGCCATTATTTTTTAATGTTTCGATTTCATTTTTTAGTTGAATTGAAATTTGATTTTAGTTGGAATGGCCATGCTTTATGATCTAGATTGGTTATGTTTTCAATAATTCGCTTTAAGTATGTAGTGACTTTATTTCCATGGTTTTAGTTTTAATGATATTATTTAATTAATATCATTTTGCTTGGAATTTTGTAATTGTTATGGTTAGACCACGTTTCGGTTTCGGTTCAATAAGATATTATATTTGACCTATTTAACAATTTAATTACAGTAGCCAACTAGCCATGTTTGATTGTTTCGGCTTAATTAATGATAATATGTCCGTTGTTTTGGCCATGTCTCCTTGTTTCGGTTTCAATTTTAATATTGTTGAATTCAAATTCAATTATATTAAAATTGTCAGTGGCCATTTTGTGGCATATTTTGTATTTGATTTAATATATAAAGAGATTAAATCAAATAGATCAAATCTGCAGTGGCCATATTTTCGGCTTTAAATTTCCATATTTAATTCAAATGATTTAATTTGAAGTTTGTATTAGCCATGGTTTCGGTTTTATTAATTATTTCGGTTCTGGTTTTATAATCTTTAAATTAAAATAATTTATAACATAAGTTAATTATTGGTCTAACATTGATGATATGCTAATTAAAACGGGAAGTCACCAAAGTGATATCTCTCGTGTAGATTAGTTTATTTGGGTGTTAGATGTTTGTGTCTGTATAATTGCTGCGGATGTTAATCGGCCCAAAGAAAGGTTAATATTTGGCTTAATTGCGCACACACTTGTAATGGTAAATTTGTGACGATTATCAAGATAACTTAATGTGAGTAATGTGCCGATCCAAAGATAGGTTTATTACTTGACATAACTTATGGTCAAAACTTGATCATTACAACAAGAGTACCACTTACAATTAGTATCATAGTCCAAAGACTTGTTGCTAATGTTGTGCTAGGTATCTTGAAATGTTATAATTTTCATTTTTAATTTTTTAGAGATTATAAATTAAGTTGTTTCATGTGACCATTATTTACTTATTTATTTTTTTTGTTCTCTAATCCGCTTTTCTATCTACTGCTTCGATATCTGGAAATATGAATTCTGTCCCGGTTTTGAATGAGACTAACTTGAAGGACTGGAAACAGAATATAATGATTCTCTTAGGCTGCATGGATCTAGACTTGTCATTCAGACACCCTAAGACGGACGAACTCACTGCTGATAGTACAACTAAGGATGTGTTGTACTATGAGAAGTGGGATCGATCCAATATGATAAGTCTCATGATCATGAAGCGCGGTGTTCCAGAAGTATTTAGGAGTGCTATAACCGATGAGATTATAAGTGCTAATGAGTTTCTTGTCGAAATTCAGAAATGTTTTACCAAAAACGATAAGGCAGAAACAAGTACGCATTCAGCGAGCTTGATTTCAAAGAAATATAAAAGGCACGGGAAATGTTCGGGAGTACATTATAGAGATGTCTCATCTTGTTTCGAAACTTAAGGCATTAGGACTCGACCTATCTGATGATTTGGTTGTGCATTTGGTCCTTATCTTTCTTCATGCACAATTTAATCAGTTCAAAGTCAGTTACAACTGTCAAAAGGAGAAATGAAATTTCAATAAATTGATTTCCTATTGTGTGCAAGAAGAAGAGAGATTGACGCAAGAGAAAACTGAATATGCACATGTGGTAAGCACTTATAAGGATAAGGGCAAAAGAAAGAAAAAGGATGAAGCTGCTGCTTCTAAAGGTCCAGAGCAAAAGAAACAAATGACCAACTATTTCTTTTGTAATAAGCCTGGACATGTGAAGAAGGAATGTAAGAAATATCACACATGGCGTGCAAAGAAAGGTACATTTCTTACTTTGGTTTGTTTTGAAACTAATTTAGCTTCAGTACTTAGAAACACAAGGTGGATAGATTCAGGTGCTACTACTCACATATGTGGTTCAATGCAGAGTTGCTTGAGCTACCGACTGCCAAGTGATGCTGAAAGATGCATTTATGTAGGGGATGGCAAGACAGTAGAAGTTGAAGTAATTGGACATTTTAGATTACTTATGAAAACTGGTTGTTATTTAGATTTGTTAGAAACTTTTGTTGTTCCGTCTTTTAGGCGGAATTTAATTTTAGTTTCTGTTTTGGACAAATCTGGTTATTATTGTTCATTCGTAAACATGCAATTTAGTTTATCTATCAATTCTAATATTGTTGGAACCGGTTTGCTTAATGCTTACGACAATCTATATTTGCTCGAAACTATTTCAAGTTATAGTGAAAACCTGCATGTTAGTACCAAAGGTACAAAGCGTAAGATAGAGAAAGAAAATTTAGCTTCATTGTGGCACAAACGCTTATGTCACATATCTAAAGTCAAAATTAAGTGATTAATGTCCGATGGGATTTTAGAATCTCTTGATTTTTCATATTTTGATGTCTGTATTGAGTGTATCAAGGGAAAACAAACCAAAACTAAGAAATTGGGTGCCTACAGAACTTCAGACGTTTTAGAATTAATACATACAAATATCTGGGGACCATTCCCTATGGCTACTTGGAACGGTCAACAGTATTTCATTACATTCATAGACGACTATTCAAGATATGGTTATATATTCCTGATTCATGAAAAATCATAGTCTTTGGATGTGTTCAAAACTTTTAAAGTTGAAGTTGAGTTACAACTCAACAAAAGGATCAAAAGTGTCAGGTCTGACCGTGGTGGTGAATACTACGGTAGATCTGATGGTTCAGGTGAACAACGTCCAGGACCCTTTGCTAAATACCTAGAGGAATGTGAAATTGTCCCTTAATATACTATGCTAAGATCGCCTAGCATGAATGATGTATCTGAGAGACAAAACCGCACTCTTAAGGATATGGTAAGGAGTATGATCAGTCATTCTACTTTACCAAAATCACTCTGGGGTGAAGCACTAAAAACAGCAATTTATATCCTAAATCGAGTGCCAACTAAAGTGGCTGCTAAAACACCTTATGAGCTTTGGACGGGTTGAAAACCTAGTCTAAAGCATTCACATATTTGGGGATGTCCAGCTGAGGCGAGACCTTATAGACCTCATGAAAGGAAATTGGATTCCAAATTGTAAGCAGTTACTTTGTTGGCTATGCAGAGCGATCAAGGGGCTTTCAGTTTTATGATCTCAGTACAAGGTCAATTTTTGAGACGGGAACTACTATGTTCTTTGAGGATGTTGAGTTTGGGGGGAGAAATCCAGTAAGAAACATTGTCTTTGAAGAAGAAGAGTGATCCACTCTTGCTTTTGATAATGTACAAGTTTTAATACCTGTCATTGATCATGAAGTAAATTTGGATCCTCAATCATCTGACAATGTTGTTCAACCCTAGAATAAACATGAGATGATTGTTCCTGAGGAACAAACTCAACAACCTCAAGAGCCTTTGCAATTAAGACGATCTACAAGAGAAATGAGAAATGCTATCCCTGATGATTATATAGTATTTCTTCAGGAACATGAGGATGAAACTAGAGTGATGGAAGATGACCCAATCAACTTTCATCAAGCCATGCAAAGTTCCAATTCTCATAAATGGATCGAAGCCATGAATGAAGAGTACAAGTCAATGCAAGACAATAAAGTTTGGGAACTTATCTCATTATCTTCCGGTGCGAAGCCCATTGGTTGTAAATGGATATTTAAAACTAAAAGGGATTCAAATGGTAATGTGGAAAGGTATAAAGCACGTCTTGTAGCTAAAAACTTTACTCAAAAGGAAGGAATTGACTATAATGAGACTTTTTCTCTGGTTTCTACGAAAGACTCTTTTAGGACAATTATGGCACTTGTTGCACATTTTAATCTTGAGTTACATCAGATGGATGTTAAGACTACTTTTCTTAATGGTGACATTGAGGAAACAATTTATATGGTACAATCAGAAAACTTTATGTTGGGAGACTCAAAGAAAATGGTTTGTAAGCTAACTAAATCCATCTATAGGCTCAAACAAGCTTCTCGTCAGTGGTACTTTAAGTTTTATCAAATAATTATCTCATATGGTTTTGAGGTAAATGTTATTGATGAATGCGTGTATCACAAGTTCAATGGGAGTAAACATATATTCCTGGTTTTATATGTCGATGGCATATTGCTTGCCACAAATGATATAGGCTTACTACACCAAACCAAGAGTTTTCTTTCAAAACATTTTGAGATGAAAGATCTTGGTGATGCCTCCTTTGTTTTAGGAATTAAGATACATCAGGATCGTTCTCGGGGTATTCTGAGATTATCACAAAGGAACTATATCGATAAAGTCTTAAAGAGGTTTGACACGCAAAACAATAAAGCAAGTGACATCCCTATCATAAAAGGAGATAAATTCAGCCTAAGTCAATGCCCTAAGACTAATATGGAAATCCAGGAAATGGAGAAGATTCCTTATTCTTCAGCTATAGGAGTCTTATGTTTCCTCAAGTATGTACGCGTCCAGATATTGCGTTCATAGTTGGCATGTTGGGCATATATTTGAGCAATCCCGGCATGGATCATTGGAAAGCAGCCAAACGGGTTATGGGTACTTACAGAGAACAAAGGAGTACATGCTCACATATAGGAGGTCGGATTAGTTAGAGATCATTGGGTATTCCGACTCTGATTTTGCTGGATGCCAAAACAGCAGAAGATCCACATCAGGCTATATATATATGTTGGCTGGTGGGGCAATTTCTTGGAGATCTGCTAAGCAGACTCTCATAGTTTCATCAACTGTGGCAGCAGAGTTTGTAGCATGTTATGAGGCATCCAATCAAGGAATATGGTTGCGAAAGTTTGTTACTAGGTTGCGCATTCTAGAGGGTGTTGAAATACCACTCAAAATATTTTGTGACAATAAGTCAACGGTTTTATATTGCAATAACAACAGGAGCTCTACAAAGTCAAAGCATATTGACATCAAGTTCCTTGTTGTTAAGGAAAGAGTGTAGAGTGGACAAATATCTATAAAACACATTTCCTAAAAAGAAAACTCGAATTACTGACTTGAGTATCGGAGGATTTTTGCAGGAAAAATCCAGCGCCCTTGACAGTTTTCTGTGATTGCAGATCAAAGGAAGTATCAATTCAACTCAAATTCCGCTACAACAACAAGTGAAAGCGTTCCCATCAAAACCAATTAAAGCGTTGATGAGACAATCTGGTTGCCATTATTAGCTCGACCAAATTTCGATATCAATATTTGAGCGCCGTCTATGGGGAACGATATGAAAAATCATAAGAAAATGTTGAGATTCATCGAATGGAAAAACGACGTCAGTAGAACAATTTGTTGATGGAAAATATAGCTCGCAAGAATGTTGCCCAGAGGCGACAAGAAAAATTAGGTTCAGCTTCAATTTAATTATCCAATATATACAAAATTGAGGAGCATGAATTATTGATCAATCATCGCTTTATTATTTGTTGATTACAATAATACTCCATATCTTGATGCTGAAGTGATTGAACTACTCACGCAATTGCTTTTCATATAAATGCTAATTAGCCAAAATTATTTTATTTTGTTGAGAAATAGCTAAGAACTGAGTAGAAATAAAAAAAAAACTGAGTAAGATTAATAGCCATGATTTAATAGGTTAATTTGATTGGGCCCTCATCTTATTGAAACGTTAGGCATCCAGGGTGGTTAGGTTGGTTTGGCATTACTCATTGGGTTCAAAAGATTAGGATCTTGTTATGTACTAATCAGCCCAATTTTGTAGTTATGGCATTTGGCACAGGAGGTGTTTGATAATTGAAAATAGTTTATTTAA
Organism: Citrus sinensis; assembly: GCF_022201045.2. Classification (NCBI taxonomy): domain Eukaryota; kingdom Viridiplantae; phylum Streptophyta; class Magnoliopsida; order Sapindales; family Rutaceae; genus Citrus; species Citrus sinensis. Next base: position 22,444,109 of record NC_068563.1, read on the forward strand.
AATAATTGAACAAGATGATTTCCAAAGGTCACAACAGCAATGTCACAAGATAGCCGAAAGCAACATTAAGGATGTCCTACCAACATCAAAAGAAGGAGGTATATGATACAAACTATTAAAATAATTAAAATTATCTATTTTATTTATTTAATTTTATGGTATTAGTTAATTTTGAACTAGTCAAAAGTAGTTCTACTTATTTTGTGGAACTACATGTAATTAGTGGAGTATTATGTGAGAACATGCTTAGTGTTACTAATTTTTAGGTTGTAATTGTTGTGCAAATTTTATTGAACTCGCAAGTGCATGAATCTATTGTAGAATAGATTAATGGTGACGAATGTCGATCCCACGAGGAGGTGGATTTTAATTATATGTAGAATTAATTTTGTATGAGGGTGATTGGATTTGTAGTGAAAATGATTTAGAATATTCTAACATTTAAATTAAAATGGCGAGAATAAATTGAAGAGAAATCTATTGAAATGAAGCGCTTGGGTATCTGGATCTGCATCAACAAGCACCATGGGTTAAATATTCCTTATTAGTACTATTAAATCATGAGGGGGGAATCCACGCCTCATGAACCACACTCTAATCAATATGGTGCTAAAGGCTTATCGTGCCAAATAATAATAACCTTGTACTAGGGAGCCGGTGAAACCAGGGCGGTATTTAGACAATGTTATTATTATTTATCGACAAAAAGTCAAAACATCCACAATAATTAGAGGGGAAGAGAAAATAAATTTACCAAATAAAGCCCATGACATATGTTGAGACTTCACCTTCAACCTAAGCTTCAAAGAAAATTAGCTACTCATAATTGAACTAGGGGCAAAATAGAAATTTATTAAAATACGTAGAAAATACAAGATGGAGAAGGAATTTCAGAAAATGGAGCCTAAAAATGGATTCAGAGATATCAAATTAGGGGAGAGAGGTCCCTTTTTTATAGATACATTGAGTAAATAATGGCCATCGGATTAAAAATAGTTTGGACGCTCAAGATTGTGCTACTTCATCAGTCAACAGTACGCGGTTTGACCACGCGTTTTGAACAGTGACACGGTTTGACCACGCGGTTTGAACAGTCAACCAGTTTGAACAGTGACGCGGTTTGGTTGAAAATAATCCTGTGTATATGCATGCACCGTACGCACAATTTTTGGTCCACTAACATGCTGCCACGTCACCGATCAACGGTGCATAAGAATTCTCTCCAATGGAATCGTGACACCTCATCAGTCAATGCCACATCATCGGTCAATGCCACGTTATCGATCCATCCATGTGAACAGTGTCGTGAACAGTAACGTAAACAGTACCGTACATGTGAACAGTGACATTTTTCCTTTTATACTCCTCCTAAGGTTTTTGACTGTCCTGAGTTCAAAAGTGATGTCCGTTTTGCCGTCTGATTTCTCGTTCATTGTGAAATGACCATGATGCCCCTAAAATACATAAAATACTTTATTAAAATAAAGCACACATAATTAAATCACAAGAAGCTTAAATACATAAAAGTAATCCTATACATTTTCTCCTTTATAAATATACATTTTCTAACACTCAACAGTAATCCTAAATAAGCTTTATTATATAAATCTTGATGTTATTCAATAAAAAGTATCATGAGTTTATTATTTTGGCAACATAAAAGTTGTAATTGGGAGTTTATTGGTTTCTTAAATAACCAATACTTATTTGGAGGTTTGGGTTTTCTCGAATTAACCTGATTTGTCATCTAATTTTTCTATTTCATTTGATTTCTTCTTATAAACATTAGTGTTCGTATCAGTATAGCCGCGGGCAAAACAAGAATTGCAAAAACAATGGCCTTGTAGGAATCGTAAACTGATATTTTACTAAGAGATACTTAGAGTTCAACAAAGTTAGTTTGCAACTGATTGGTAAGTTTTACATTAATGTTGTTTTCAACATACCTTCATTTTTTAATGTTGCAAGTCAGTAAATGAAGTAATAGGTTAAAGAATTCGATGATCTTGTTCTTGTTAGATAGATGGGCTGGCACTATACATTTTCCCTTTTTTCTTCTTTGAAAATTATATGTTTTGTTTATAAAGAATTGACTAGGAAAATATCAGCAGCCAAAAAATTTCTTATTCAAAAAATATAAGGAAGAGATTAATGGGAGAAGCTATAAAGAGAAAGCTCAAAGGTGCTCTCCGGGATTCACTTCCAACCTGCATGGATATCATGAATCCATTGAATTTACATTCATGGGAAGAATAGAATCAAAACCAAGACTGTGATCCTCAAGAAACCACTCTTTGCAAAGACTCTAATCAGGTTATGACGTTATGTACGTAGAAGGAGAACCTCGATGCTAAAGTTGCACGCTAATCTGGTCAGAAATTCAAACAAATTTATGTCTTGATGTCTACACGAAAGTGTGCATGTGCAGCCTTTATTTGCAGGTATAGTATTTATTGAAATTTTAGTTATGCAACCCAAGAGGGGAGGTGAATTGAAATTCTAAAAATTTATCAATTTATAAAGAAAAACTTAATGCAAATATAAACCAAATTCAAAGCAATAACAAATAAGTTGATCACAATATAAAAAGATAAGGGAAGAGAGATTCAAACACAGAGATTTTTACGTGGTTCAGCCAACCTTGCCTACGTCCACGCCTCCAAGCTTTCCGGGCTTGAGGATTCCACTAAGCAAGCCTCCAAGGCTTCAAATGCTTACACTTGACTTCTAAGGTGTCAATAACCTTTACAATAAGAGATTATCCCAATCTCTTAACCCAAGTGTATCACAACACTTACAATCACTTAAAACAAAAGATTACAAATTCGTTTTGCCTCTCACAATATTTAAGATTACAAAATGATGCCCAATATGTGAATAGATGAAGAAAGAATGTGTTCAAAGCTCTATGAAGATTGTATTCTCGAGTATAAGCTCAATAGTTGTGTTGTGATAAATCTTGTTTGAATTTGAATGAGCTTATTTATAGTTGGAGCTGAAAAACTAGCCGTTATAGACTAGCTGCTCGAAAACGGTTCGCCGTTAGCCATTAACGGTTAACCGTTTAGGTTGGTCAAAAGTTACCGTTGGGCCAAATTTCAAATAAACGGTTTGTCGTTTAGGATTACCGGTTAGCCATTAAATTCCAGAGACCTGTAAGATAAACTTTAGTTGTTAGTTCATACTAAACGGTTAAAGATTTATACAAAATAACCTTTCTGGAATTTATCGGTTAGCCATTTGTAATTAACGGTTCGCCGTTTGTTTCCAGTAACCTGCAAAACAAGTTAGCCTTATTGGTTTCAGTTAAGCTTTTGGCGTTTGTTTCCAGGTACAATATTTCATTCTGGATTTTATCGATTAACTGTTTCAATAAATGGTTCACGGTTTAATTCCAATGGCCTTCCCAGCTTTTTGTATTTTCTGTTTTTCTTAACCGGTTAAAGCTTAAGCAATTTGATACTCTCTAGTTTTAATTGGTTAACCGTTTCAATAAACGGTTCACCGTTTATTTCTAGAATCACAGTTTAAGCCAGATTTTGCAGAGAATCATTTTCCAATTTGAATTTTAACAGTAATCCATCTTTTATGAATATAATTGGAATGATTATAAGGCTCTCGTTTATTAAGGAATAGCTCCAACATTTTAATCAAAAACCATTTAAAGTTTGTTATCATCAAAATCAATATTATTAACATATTCATGTTAACAATCTCCCCCTTTTTTATGATGACAAACTTCATTCAATATTTTGCTCTCCTTTAATATATGCTCCCCCTAAATGTATGGCCAAATAAAATAAACTGATTTTTGCTCAAGGAAATATTTAAAAAATAAAAATTCATTTCAAATCTCCCCATAATTTTCTGCCTCTTCATCATCAAAAAGAAAAGAGAGAAAAGAAATGCGTAAATTCGTAGAAGAAAGAAGTTATCCAGTTTTGACAAGCGAAAAATTTGGCAGAGTTTCCCTTTAAAATGGAGCAAAACCACTAATACAAAATGAGATTAAAAACACTTCCAAAATATATGAACAACAACTCCATCATCCAACAAACCAACAACTCCATCAACCAATAAACCAACAACTTCATCAACCAATATCAAATTAGCCAATATCAAGTTATCCAACATCAAGAACATCACAAAAACATGTCATCAAAATCCATCAAGATCATATAGAGGTAGCAGTGTATATAAAAATATAAATATCAACACACAAACAAACAAAATATAAAATGTATGTGCGAAAATTGAACTCAGAAACTATGGAGGTGGAGAAGATGTGCTCCCCGAATCATAATCGAAATAACGGAGAAGAGTGCGCTGTCCAGTGATAAGTTCAAGCTGCTGATCAATGCTATGCTGCTGGAAGGTCTGAAAGTCAGAACATAGCTGCTGGTGGTCACGGGAGAAAGTGTCCAAACGATCGATAATCAACTGTTGGTGTGAACATCAGCAACCAGCTGCTGCATAACATCCGGAGCAGGGGGCTGAACTGGAGCTGTAGGTGGCTCAGAAGCAGAGGGCTGCTCAGGAACAGCAGATGGCTCAGGAGCAGGAGGCTGCTCAGGAGCCAGAGGCGGCTCGGAAGATGAGGGAATGTCAGCATCCATCGCACGCTCCTCAAAGTCAGAGTCAGCTGGAGGCCAGGGGACAAAATGACGACGCGGAGGATAAGGATGAGCTCCTAATCTAAAATCTGGGAGCTTATCGAGAGGATAGACATCGTTGAGCATCCGATCGTCCTCTGGAGCAATCAAGCTATCTCAATTTTTGGAGTTTTTAGTCTTTATCCACTCTTCATTCTTCATAGAAAAATCGTTACTAGTCATGGCCTCTAGGCTAATCCGTCTAGTCTTTATATAACCGGTATCGAGAAGAGGCACCTCAAAGTGTCGCAATATCTTAGTAATGATACTGCCATATGGAAGCAAGCGGTGGTTAACCGCGGGAGTACTCAACATGTGCCGCACAATAACATAGCCGAGGTTAATGGGACGGTCTAAAATGAGACTATCTAATAGGCCAACGTCCAACCTCGTAACCTCATCTGAGTGATCCTTCTTAGGTGTCACTATGTGCTGTAAAATAGTGCGAAGAATGCGAACTTTGAGAGGTAAAAGTTGAGACCGAAACAGTAGATTACAGATCTCATTAGACAAGTCTCGACGGCGACAAATATTACAGACTCTATCAACATGACTAAAACCGTCAAAAGAAAGGGCTTTCCTAGAGATATAAATATCATGACCCTCACTAGAGATACCTAGAAAGCCAGTTAGGTCCTCATCATCAAATTCTATAGGCACACCGCCGATTTGAGTAACTATCCTATCTAGGCGAGTTGCAGAGATTTCCATGTTCGAATAAAAGACTCGCACTAAATTGGGATAAACTCGGCCATCAAAGTCAATGGCAGACTCCCAAGGCTGAAGCATATTTGTTGGTAAATTTTATAAGCAATATCTATCAATGCCAATGTGCAAGTATACACAACAAGTAACAAAGTGATAAGTATTCAAGATCGTCTCCACAGGGATTGATGTTATTCAAAATATTATACCACTTACAATAACGCAACTCAACTCGAAACCAAAATAAACAATTGTCAAATAATTTCTATAGTAATCAATAATTGAAATACGAATTAAATAAGACAATACCGTAATGAAAAAAACTAACTTAACTGTGTCTAAAATTCAATTGAGAATATAGTAGTTGAATGATCAAACTCTCCTAATGGGGTGACTGTTGTTTACTAAATTAGCGCCAATTGTTACAATAAGTGCTGCAGCACTGGGCAGAATAAATCTGCATCCTCAGCTATCGCATGTTAGAAGTCTCATACCTTTAAATCTACTAACAATAACCAGTTGCTCATATATTTATGGTACGACATTATAACTTGTAATCTCTCTACCCTACAAGGTGAACACCTATGTCTAGAGTGCCACAAATCTTAACTTCAAGTATTGCCCTTTTTGGATTCAAGATAACCTAATCCAGGAAACTCGACTTAAGAACAAGTAATACTCTAATAATATCCACTAAGACATGCCCTTTTGCTGCTCTATCTTAACTAAAACTATTAAATGGGTGGTCAACCGAAATAACAGTTATATTCATAAAAATTACTAGAGTATAATGCTACAGTAATATCGTAACAACATATAAGATCAGTCAAGAACCCATTGGATTATTTGTCACTCAACTACAAGTAAATTTAGTTCATAATTTGAATGAGAAAAGTAAACATAATTATACTGATTACGGAATACATCCAAACAATCAAAGGAAGAAAATAAATATAAGTTGAGCACGATGAAAGACTAATGATCATGCACGGGTCCTTAATGATGCAGAACAACACTCCTCAGTCTTGATCTTCTTCTTCTTCTTCTTCTTGCCTTTGTAATTATTTTGATGATAATTCCTTGCTGCCTTTCTATGTGGTGCACGCCTTATTTTTTATATTGCAAAGTAGGTTAAATTAAAACCCCTGAGCATGCATGTGTTTAAATTAGGAAACATGTATATCGCGATTTTTTGGCTGACTCGCGCCTAAGTTTTCTCCCGCATTGCTCCCAGATTGCTACAGCACTGGTTGCTCTAACAGCTGCCACAACACTGCTTTATTCCCGATTGTGCTTTACTTCTTTTATGGCCATCCTCCTTCCTCCTCTTGCTCTTCTAATGCCTCAACATCCTCTCATGAATTTAAAACCTACAATTTAAAACCTGTTTTTAGCACAAATTACTATGATTCAAGCAAAACTTATTAAGACTCAACTAAAATGAATGTTTATGCAAAAGGTAACCAAAATGTAATGAAAACACCTTATTTGTTCTCTAAGTGACCTTAATTCAAGTCTAGAATTGATATAATAACTCTCTCATTTCCTAGAGTTATCAATATCCCTAATGCTTCTACCACATACAACTAAGGTACTGAAATAATCTATTTCAACATAGAAAGAGTCAAGTACATTTCTACCATTGAAGCGATCCTCGAACCGCTTGGCCAAGGAAGGCATGGGGAAATAAATTTTTTCGAATTCAGAGACTTCCCGGGGTGGTATAGGATTCCTTGGAGGCACAAATCTTCTCCTGAGATTTCTCCGAGGGGGCGCAGCCATGGTGAAGAGTAAGGAAGTTTGAAAATTTTGAGAGAAATATGAGGAGAAGAAGATGAACTGATTATTTGTTTAAGAATGAGTAAAGGATGTGATTTTGAGGCTCAATTTGGTTGAAGAAGGGCAAGAATCAGGTAAAAATTGAAGAAACCCGAACGACTGCACTTAGGGTTTGGATTTTAGATTTGTTTGATTTTGGGCTTGATCTGAAGATTTGAATTGGTGAAAGTGTTCTAAAGGTGATAAGAATTGATGTTATAGGTTTGATTTGGCAAGAAAAACAGAAAAATGAAGGTTTGAGGGCAGAGGAAGCTTCGGCTGCGCAACAATGGTCGAAATGGTGAAAGGGTAACTGGAGAAGGAGAATAAAAACCTTTGAACAGTTTTATATTCACGAAAACGGTTAACCGTTTATTTTAAACGGTTAAGGGGTAACTTCCAGAGGCTAAAGAATGGGAAACGGTGAAAAGTTAAACTCTTAACGGCTAAGGAGTAACTACTAGAGAGCTCTCTGTTTTTAAACGGTTTATCGATTGCATCAAACGGTGAAAGGGTAATAAGACAGACATCATAATCTCGTTTCAAGAATAAAAAGGTTCACCGCTTATTGGAAACGGTTATCCGTTTATTTTATCTATAATTTCGCACATTTGATTTAATTTTTGGCCAACAAATAATACATTCCAAGATCATTTAATTGATCTAAAAATGTTTTATGAGCCATTTTAATGCATGATTCATGAACATGTATTCAAGCAATTAATTCATATAATCAATCAAGAATTAACAAAGCACTCACATCATTTGAATATCAAGTTTAAGCATTTCATAAATATTAAATCATCAAATCACCAAGAAGTCAATCAATTCAATACACTCAATAGTATGAATAGAGACGTTAATGCGAAAATTTCATCATCCCAAGTTCATGCCGAATTTTTGAAAATTGTTCTTTGCCAAGAGGTTTGGTAAAAATATCGGCAAGTTGTTTTTCTGTAAAAATAAACTCTAATGCAATATCCCCCTTTTGAACATGATCTCTTAAGAAATGATGTCTTATTTCTATATGCTTGGTTTGAGAGTGTTGAATGGGATTCTTTGAAAGATTTATAGCACTGGTATTATCACACTTAATAGGAATTTGTTATAGGTTAATACCATAGTCTCTAAGTGTTTGTTTCATCCAAAGAGCCTGTGCACAATAACTTCCTTCAGCTATATATTCAGCCTCGGTAGTTGAGAGTGCAACAGAATTTTGTTTCTTGCTAAACTATGAAACAAGTGAGTGACCTAGGATATAGCATGTTCCACTAGTGCTTTTCCTATCAACTTTATAACCGGTAAAATTCGCATCCGAATAACATGTTAAATCTATATGAGTTCCCCTAGGATACCAAAGGCCAATATCTATGGTTCCAATCAAATAACGGAAAATTCTTTTAACAGCAAGCAAATGGGATTCCTTGGGACATGATTGAAATCTTGCGCACGAACATACACTAAACATGATATCGGGTCTATTTGCAGTTAAATAAAGTAAAGATCCAATCATACCTCAATACATTTTGATATCCACTTCCTTGCCTTTTTCATCTTTGTCAAGTTTGGTTGTTGTGCTCATTGGAGTGTTTTTGGTCTTTGAGTCATCAATGCCGAATCTTTTGAGTAGATATTTTACATACTTGGCTTGATTTATGAAAATTCCTTCCTCATTTTGTTTTATTTGCAGCCCAAGGAAGTACTTCAACTCTCCCATCACACTCATTTCAAATTCATTACTCATGCAAGATGAAAATTCTTTACACAACAATTCATTAGTAGAACCAAAAATAATATCATCAATATAAATTTGAACAACAAGTATGTTTTTGTCCTTATGTTTGACAAAGAGAGTAGTATCCGCTTTTCCCATTGAAAAATTATTTTCTAACAAGAAATTCTTAAGTCTATCATACCATGCTTTAGGTGCTTGTTTTAAGCCATACAAAGCTTTAAATAACTTACAAACATGATTTGGAAATTTTTCATTTTCAAAACCAGGGGGTTGTTTTACATACACTTCTTCCATTGTAAAACCATTCAAAAAAGCACTTTTACATCTATTTGAAATAAAATGAAATCTTTATGACATGCAAATGCCAATAACATTCTAATTTATTCTAGTCTAGCTACGGGTGCAAATGTTTCATCAAAATCAATTCTTTCTTCTTGGTTGTAACCTTGAGCCACTAATCTAGCTTTATTCCTTACAACCACATAGGATTCATCCATCTTATTTCTAAATATCCATTTAGTACCTATGACGGATTGATGTTCCGGTTTAGGAACTAATTCCCACACATTGTTTCTTTCAAATTGATTTAACTCCTCTTGCATTGCCATAATCCAAGATTCATCATTTTCTGCATCCGCAAAGGATTTGGGTTCAATTTGAGAAATAAATGCATTATGCTCACAAGTATTTCTAAGTAATGATCTAGTTGTAACACCTCGTGAGAGATCTCCTAAAATTACATCCTTAGGGTGAGAAGAAACATACCTTCACTCCTTAGGGAGTGCTTGAGAAGTACCTTCATGTTGCTCCATATTTGTTTGCTCTTTTTATTCGTCCTCTTGATTTCTTTGTGGTGCATTCTCTTGTTTATCCTTTAATGGTTCTTCTTGTAACTCTCCATCTGCATCATCATAATTTATTCCTTCCTCCGCAGAGGAGGGGTTAGACTCATCAAATGTAACATGCATAGATTCTTCTACAACTATTGTATTTTTGTTATAAACTCTATAAGCTTTGCTTGAGTTTGAATATCCAAGAGAAATACCAATATTAGATTTTGGATCAAATTTGTCAAGATTGTCTTTTGTGTTAAAAAAAAATATTTGCATCCAAAAACTTTGAAATAACCAATATTGGATTTTCTATGTTTCCAAAGCTCATATGGAGTTTTGTTAAGGTTAGGTCTAATCAACACACGATTTAAAACATAACAAGCGGTGTTGACAGCGTCGGCCCAAAAATACTTAGGCAATGAATTTTCATTCAACATAGTCCTAGTCATTTCTTGAATTGATCTATTATTTCTCTCAACAACTCCATTTTTTTGTGAAGTTCTAAGTGATGAAAATTGATGCTCAATGCCAAAATTATTACAAAAAATCTCAAATGCATGATTTTCAAACTCTCCTCCATTATCACTCCTAATGCATGCAATACCATACCCTTTTTCATTTTGTATTTTCTTACAAAGCACTTTAAAGGCATCAAGAGCATCATCCTTATTGGCTAAGAATAATACCCATGTATATCTAGAATAATCATCTACTATCACAAATGCATAATATTTGCCATTTAGATTAGCATATTTAGAAGGTCCAAATAAATCTATGTGAAGAAGTTGAAGTAGTTTTGAAGTAGAAATATGATTTTTATTTTTGAAAGATGCTTTGATTTGTTTTCCAAATTGACAAGTTTCACAAATCTTATCTTTTTGAAAACTAATTTTTGGAAGACCTTTAACTAAATCATTTTTTGAAATTTTCGAAATCAAATCCTTACTTGTATGTCCTAACCGTCTATGCCATGTCCAACTATCATCATGCAATGCGGAAAAACATTTATCAAGAGTAGATGCACATTCTATGTCAATGATATAAACATTACCATATCTATTCCCAACAAATAAGATCTTGCCATCGCATGAATTCTTAATAACACAACTAAATTTATCAAAGATAATTTTATAACATTTGTCACATAATTGACTAATACTAATTAAGTTATGTTTCAAGTTCTCAACTAAACATATATTCTCAATTAGAGTTGAGGAAACTTTACAAACATTTTCAATTCCAAGAATTTTTCCTTTTGAGTTGTCTCCAAAAGATACGTCTCCACCATTTTCAATTTTGGTGAAGCTTGAGAACCATGCATAGTTTCCGGTCATGTGCCTTGAACAACCACTGTCCAAGTACCATTTATTTTTCTTCTTCTTCAAGCCCTACAAAGAAAATCTCAAGTTTTAGGTACCTAAAGGTTTTTGGGTCCTTGAGAGTTAATAGTGATTCCTTTTGGAACCCAAATGCATTTCATACCACAATATGCATTTCTTTTTACTGGACATCTATTTTTCATATGACCATCTTGATTACAAAAATGACATACAATTTGATTGTTACTAGATGTACTCTTCACACAGTAGTTTTTATAATATTTTTGTTTTAAGTTTAGCTTATAACCAATACCTCCTTTGTCAAACAAACATTTTTGTGAATTAAGCATGTTATCCAATATCTTTCACCCATTTGTAAATTTCAAAACAATCTCATTCAACTCATTGTTCTTTTTCTTAAACGTTTCGTTTTCATTTTTCAAATCATCTATGTGTGATTCTAAATGCTCATGTGAGATGCTAGGTTTCTCATTTGATAATGTAATTTCATCATGCAATGTTTTGTTCTCTACTTCTAGGCATGTAATTTTTGCATTTAGAGATTCATTTTCATTTTTAAGCTTTGTCATTTCCTTTTTAAGACATACATTCTTTTTACCAATCTTCATCAACTCATTATGCAATTCTTTAAAGGCATCATACAATTCATCATAGGTGGGATCACTTACCTCATTGAGATCATCATCCCCTCCTATTACGATAAGCGCTAGGTTTGATACTTCTTGCGATCCTTCTTTATCACTTGAATCTTCCTCATTATCATCCCAAGTTGCAACCATGGCTTTCTTCTTGAGTTTGTTGATAAGTGAGGCCTCTGATCTTATATGGTCAGGCTTCTTGCATTCACAGCATGTGATTACCTCTTTCTTCTCCCTTTAGTTCTTGAAGTTTCTGAAATTTCTTTGCTCTCTGGTTTTCTTGAAGAATTTTCTGAACCTCCTTGCTAGCATGGCCAACTCTTTATCATCCGGTTCACTATCCCCATCACTCTCATATTTTGAAGCTTTGAGAGCAATGCTTTTTTTCTTCTCCTCATGCCCTTTTTCTGCTGCCAAATCTTCTTCATATGAAATGAAAGAACCAATTAAATCATCAAGAGATAACGTATTTAAATCTTTGGCCTCTTTAATAGCGGTTCTTTTAGGTCTCCATTCTTTTGGAAGTGACCTAATGATTTTCTTAACTTTTCACTATTTGAGAAGGTCTTTCCTAGGGCTCCTAGGGTGTTTACTATGTCCGTAAATCTCATATACATAAAGTACAAACTCTCATTTTGTTCCATTTGGAACAACTCATATTGTCGAGTGTATCTACTAATTTTTGACTCTTTCACTTGATTTGTGCCTTCATAAACTACTTCAAGTTTGTGCCAAATTTCATTGGCACTTTTACAACTAGATACTCGATGAAATTCTTTCTTATCAAGTGCACAAAATAAAGCATTCATAGCTTTGGAATTTAGAGAAGCTTTTCTCTTTTCCAATTCATTCCATTCCCTTGAAGGTTTTGGAATATCTTCCCCGAATTCATTTTTAGTTAGGGGCAAAAACCGACCATCACATACAACTTCCCAAATTTCATAATCTAGTGCTTGTAAATAAATTCTCATCCTAGTTTTCCAATATGGGTAGTCATTTCCGTCAAAGAACGGTGGTCTAGTTATGGACTGTCCTTCCCTAAAGGTTGAGTCATTTTGGGTTGCCATGGATCTTTTACTCTAGACGGTTAAGTCCTAACAAGAGAACCAAGCTCTGATACCAAATGAAATTCTAGTTTTGCAGCCCAAGAGGGGGGTGAATTAGAATTCTAAAAATTATTCAATTTATAAAGAAAAACTTAATGCAAATATAAACCAAATTCAAAGCAATAACAAATAAGTTGATCACAATATAAAAAGCTAAGGGAAGAGAGATTCAAATACAGAGATTTTTACATGGTTCAGCCAACCTCGCCTACGTCCACACCTTCAAGCTTTTCGGGCTTGAGGATTCCACTAAGCAAGCCTCCAAGGCTTCAAATGCTTTCACTTGACTTCCAAGGTGTCAATAACCTTTAAAACAAGAGATTATCCTAATCTCTTAACCCAAGTGTATCCCAATACTTACAATCACTCAAAACAAAAAATTACAAATTTTTTTTGTCTCTCACAATATTTAAGATTACAAAATGATGCCCAATATGTGAATAGATGAAGAAAGAATATGTTCAAAGCTCTATGAAGATTGTATTCTCGAGTATAAGCTCAATAGTTGTGTTGTGATCAATCTTGTTTGAATTTGAATGAGCTTATTTATAGTTGGAGCTGAAAAACTAGTCGTTATAGACTGTCTACTCGAAAACGGTTCGCCGTTAGCCATTAACGGTTAATCGTTTAGGCTGGTCAAAAGTTACCGTTGGGCCAAATTTTAAATAAACGGTTTGTCGTTTAGGATTACCCGTTAGCCGTTAAATTCCAGAGACCTGCAAGATAAACTTTAGTTGTTAGTTCATACTAAACAGTTAAAGATTTATACAAAATAACCTTTCTGGAATTTATCGGTTAGCCGTTTGTAATTAACGGTTCGCCGTTTGTTTCCAGTAACCTGCAAAACAAGTTAGCCCTATCCGTTTCAGTTAAGCTTTTGCCGTTTGTTTCCAGGTACAATATTTGATTCTGAATTTTATCGATTAACCGTTTCAATAAATGGTTCACGGTTTAATTCCAGTGGCCTTCCCAGCTTTTTGTATTTTCCATTTTTCTTAACCGGTTAAAGCTTAAGCAATTTGATACTCTCTGGTTTTAAGCGATTAACCGTTTCAATAAATGGTTTACCGTTTTTTTCCAGAATCACAGTTTAAGCCAGATTTTGCAGAGAATCATTTTCCAATTTGAATTTTAACAGTGATCCATCTTTTATAAATATAATTGGAATGATTATAAGGCTCTCGTTTATTAAAAAATAGCTCCAACATTTTAATCAAAAACCATTTAAAGTTTGTTATAATCAAAATTAATATTATTAACATATTCATGTTAACATTTGCCTACTAATAATTTATGAAATAAGGATAGCTTGTACTTATCAAATTGATTGAGCTCATATAAGGACTAATGGTATAACTTAATTAAATTGATTTTTTTAAACTTGCTCCATGTGGGAACAATTTATGAGAGCTGTAGGTTAGCATTGATAGGCCAATCAAAGTTTACAGATGAAATTTATTTATATTTATAAGGCACAAGAAAATCAATAAAAGGATTAAAAGCCTTAAAACATATTTTAGAAAAGTCATAAAATCCTAAACTGACAAGAGTTGTTTAAGGTTGCTTAAGTCAATAAAAAGTTAGAAGCCTTAAAGTCTATTCCAGGTAAGGTATAAGACCTTAAACTGATAAGAGTAGCTTAAAATTACTTAAGTCAATTAAAGGTTAAAAGTCTTAAAACCTACTCTAGATAATGCATAAAACTTTAAATTGACAATACCTACTCACCCATGGCGTGGTCAGCAGAGAAAACAAAATAAGTTGCTTAAGGTTTTAAGTTTGTAAAAAATTATAAAATTTAGAGTTTCCAGTCTTGGTGTTTGGGGAATAAATAGGGTGATCATGATCTTCTCGAGGTAAAGAGTGAGAAAATAGTTGTTAAACTACTAGGAGAAAATTCTGGTGACCTTGAGCAGACGACCTTAACCAGATGATCTTGACCATGTGGTAATTTTGATGACCTCCACCAGGTGGTAATTTTGATAACCTCCACCACGTAGTAATTCTGATGACCATGAGCAGAACAACTCGACCAGATGGTAATTCTTGAAGTTATGAGCAGACCACCTCGACCAGGAGGTAATTCTAGTGACCTCGAGCATCTGGGTTTGAGAAGATAAGAACCAAGTCAGACCAAAGACCCCAATTAAGTTCAACTAACAAGTTCCTTCCGAAAATTGGGCATAACGTCCATGCACGCTCAACTGTTATAATTGCAGCTCAATAACTACTTTGTAACAGGTGTATTCAATCTAGTAACACCAACGTATTGAAGATGGTACGACAATTCTGGATGCCTATAAAGGTACTGAAAAATCCAAGGGGGGGCTCCTAAAAAATTTTGATTCTTTTATTATATTTATCTGAGATTATTTCTTCATTAAAAAAATTAGAATTTATTTATTTTATTTTTCCCGAAAAGGCCCGATTACTGACTTAAGCGTTGGAGGGTTCATACCGAAAAACCTTCTAGCGCCTCTTATCGTTCTTTGTAATTTTAGGTGTTTGCGAGTTGTCTGCTAGTGATCGTAAGCCGCTTCCTCAACAAATAAATTTAATGCTGACGTAGAGATTTGGTATCTAATTAGTAATCGACTAGTCCAAATTTCGACGTCAACAGTTATAAATGTATATACTGAAGTTTTCCCTTAAGGGACTTGGCCAAACGAGTTTTTAAATCATTTTCTTTAACCGGCCATCCATATTCAAATATTCTTGGTTAAGAAAAATCAATTTGAATTTTTTTTACCCTGATTTCTTAAAAGTTAAAAAAAAGAAAATGTTATTAATGCACACGTAGCACAAGATCTTAAGTATCATATCTGTTGACGTCGAAATTTGGACTAGTTGGTTACTTGTTGGATACCAAATCTCTGCATTAGCATTAAATTTATTTGTTGGGAAAATGGCTTACAATCACTAGCAGATAACTCGCAAACACCTGAAATCACAAAGAATGATAACAATCACTAAAAAGGAATCGAAATTAGCTGCAAACATAACGAGTTAGAATTGGAATAGCTAGAATTAAAATGAGAAATTGGAATTATAATAATTTATTTACTTGAACTGTAGGAATAGTAATTAGAATTAGTTGTATTACCATTTATGTGTTTCTTTGTTTTATAATAAAAATCAGAGTGAGTTAAATTGTAATAAATTACTATAAAATCCTTAATTAATTTTTATCATAATAATTATTTTTCTTATTATTATTCAAAAATTCATTATTAATAATAATTATCGTTAATTATTATCATTAACAATTTAACAAAAAAATATAATTAATTATTGTTAATAGATTAATTAATTATAATAATTTTTATTCTTGTTAATAATAATAATAATCTATTTAAAAATTATAATTATATTTATAATTATAATAAAATAATTATTATGATTATAATTATAAGTCATTTAATAATTATTATATTTTTAATTAAATGGAGGTTGTTTTGAGAATTTAAAATTATAGGGGGTGAATTGGTACTCTAAGAGTTTTAATGAAATAAAACAGAGTGCATGAGGCTAAATGAAATTTTACAATCCAAGAAGTTTTATAATACTTATACATAAATTATAAATAATATAGAGTATAAGGGTCTGAACAAAATTTTACACAGCTATAAATTACATTAACTGTAATTTAGACGAACTCTTTATATAACACAGATGAAACTGAGGTCTTACTCTAATGATAAGGAGTAGTTTCCCCAAAATTCATGTTTTAGGTTTGAATTACAGTGAGTCCATCAATCACCAATAATAATAATAATAATAATAATAATAATAGGGTTCCTCTATGATGCTGTAATTTTTTTTACAGCATCAATAATGTATTAATTGTGAACCATTAGATCTAATCAATGGTATACAATATTTGTAATAAAAAATAATTTAAAATAATGGTAACCGTTCAAGTGGGTGGATATTTTTGTAAAATAATTGTGACCACCCTTAGAGTTTGAAACAATTTCACTTAAATAGTATATTTTATTTAAAATTACTTTTCACCCCTTCTTTAAATTTGTAATATGATAATCTCTTTTAAATAAATCTTCCAAAATCAGTTACCATTAAATATAAAATATAATATCAAGTAGGTTATTTAACACAAAGTCTTGTAATAATTTGTATTGTATGAATTTAATTACAAACCATTAATACTTAAACAATAATGATAATAGAAAGCATTGCAATAAACTATATGAGTCACAACAAATGATAAATATTTTATTCACCAATTATTATTGAAAAATGTATATATGTCTATATAACTATAGAGTGAGAAATATTTTGATTTAATTTTTTATCAAAAAATTAAACTATTTATTTCATGCAATTCAATGGTGGAGGATATAACATTATGAAATGTTATTTTGACTTTCAATATCAACCATTAGACTATGAGATATTAGTGGCTCAAATATTGTACCAAAATTTTAAGTTAAAGTATCCCAAACCGTATCTTTATAATGGAAATATAAAAACATACAATGATTTTTTTCCTCATTTTGTCTATTAAATATTATTTGATGTAATATTTTATTTATTGTCACTATTAATTATCATAATAAAAGTAATGACTCTTCGTAGCATAAAATTTTTATAATTACTATCAAAGAATAACAATAAAATAATATTTCATGATTCATAAACTAAAGTTAATTAGGAATATGTGTTAGATTTAACTTTTATAAAATTAACAAAGTGACATTTGAAAATAAAATGAAAACAAGCTTGTAAAAGTTAAATTTTATAAGGCTGAGATAATTTCCTACCATGTCAATAAAAATCTAAAAATATAAATGATTTTCTTTCACTTTTTTTCCCACGTAAATATTATTGGAGTCAATATTTTATTTATTGTCACTATTAATTATCATAACAAAAGTAATGATTCTTAATAACATAAAATTTTATAATTACAATCAAAGGATATCAATAAAATAATCTTTCACGATTCATAAACTAAAGCTCATTAGGAATATATATTAGATTTAACTTTTATGAAATTAACAAAGTGATATTTGAAAATTAAATGAAAATATATAGGCTTATAAAACTTAAAATTCCTACCATGTAAGGATATTAATTGTAAGATAAATATAAAGTTCAGAGAATAAGTATGTTAAATGGGTGTTAAAAATAATACATACTTCATGATCAATTATACAATGGCCCTTAATATTATAAAAAATAATGAGTATTTTAATATACGATATGAAATTTTATTAAAACTTGTGTGATCAAGTAATTTTTATGTTACAAGCAATCTCAACAATGAGTTTAATGATGTAACTATGACATTTACTTAAGTATATGTACTTAGTTGTGTTATTTATTACTATTATATCATATATAAATTTTACAATTGCAACTTATTTATTTGATTTGTGTTAAATAACCTACCATTATATTTTATACTTAATGGTAATAGATTTTGAAAATTTTATTTAAAAAAGATTATCACATTTCAAATTTAAAGGAGGATGGAAAAATAATTTTAAATAAAATACGTTATTTAAGTGAAATTATTTTAAACTCTAAGGGTAGTCATAGTTATTTTACAAAATTCTCCACCCATGTTAACCGTTTACCATTGTTTTTATTTTTATTTTTACTGCAAATATTGTGTACCATTGATTAAATCGAATGGTATACAATTAAAAACATTATTGATCCTGTAAAAAAATTACAGCATCATAGAGGAACCCATAATAATAATATACAATGGTGATATTCTAGAAAACTTTTGAAAAAATAGGGACAAACCACCTAATTTTTCATAGGATTTGTTGTCTTCACATAATTGTCAAGCAAGCATTGGCACTTTCCTGATGTAGAAAGAAATTGAAATTCTACACACAAAATGACAAAAGCTATTGTTAGCGAAACCAACACCTCGGATTCTCTAAAGCACGATAAGAAATGGTCTGTTCCAATTTCTTTTCTTTATGTTTATTTTCAAACATGGTTTTCTTTCAGAAGTAATTGATTGAATGAATACTTAAACTCCACGTTTAAAATTTTGTTTTTTATTTTTCTTTTCTAATAACTTCAACAATTATTTTGCTTGTACAAGTGGATGAATGTTTCAAAACAACGTCTTATGTTGATAATGTTCATGATCAACTTACCATGTGCGTGTCATGCAATAGTATTTTTTGCTTGCATGTCATAGCCGTCTCTGTCTCTACATCGCAATGAAGGAACAAGCTAGCTGGCAAGCTAGAAATCTTATCTTTAGTTCCAACGATATCATGAGATATTACAATAATAAATTAAGGCCAGTTTAGTAAATTATAACTATCCATTGCGATTTAAAGATAAAGTGAACACATCAATAGCAATACAGCTCATTCTAATTCTGATTCCCTTAGCTAAAATAAACAGTTTATTCTGATTCACATTCCTCATTCCGATTCCATCCCATTCCGATACCACTTTATTATGATTTCAGTCTATTCTAATTACTGATTAGTAAATACACCATAAATATATAAGCAATATAAAGATTAAGTCAAAAACACCACTCTACATTGGGGAGATATTATTATATTAGCTGAGACTATATGTTGAGCTAAGCTTGGCACCTTAGATTAAAAAAAGAAGAAGAAAAAGGGCAGAATTGAAATTTTCACAATTTATATATATGTTTTACATTTGATCTTGTCAATTTTACAGGTTTTATGTTACAACATACTTAAGTTTATGATTTCTTTGTAATGATCCCTATTAGGTCCGCTTTAATTGGTTTGATGACTAATTTTATGTTTTAGCATACTCAACTTTATATATATATATATAATTCTTTCGTCACTCCACCGCTTGTTGGGGCAACCAACTGATAATCCCGAAATTGGCTGAAAATGAATCTTAAGGCAGGATTGTTGGATTTTGCAATAAAATTATAGAAACTTAGTCATCAATTACTCATCCTAGAGGATAAGAAATGGTTGGTTAAAATCCAAACAGCGTAATATTTTGGTAGAGGTTTCACAAACATATAGTCCAATTCCACATTGATTTGTCTTTGTTTTGACTACGACAAGACAATTTTAATTTTTGTAATTAATTAAATAATTAAATATTTATTTATTTATTTATTCTAGAGATTAAATCATGAAACAAAATGTCTTGATTTTATCTGGGGAGTAAGTTACCAAGTGAAATCATCACGAATCTTTCTTAAACTTCGCGATGAATTTTTATACTCTCATTGTCTCTCTTCCGAATTTTTTAAAATTAAGTCACATTTCTTATTGATTGTGAATGGTTAAAAATTAACTACTATTAGATTCAAATATACTATCTACGTACCGGTCATTTACGAGAATTATTTTTTTAAAAAAATCAAATCAGAAGAATTTTAAAATGCATGACAAGTAAAAAATATAATTACTTCGGCTCCATTCATGAGATTTGGCAGTTTAAGAACTAGAAGGTACGATAAGAAATGGTTGGTTCAATTTGTTCACCTTGTATGTTGATAATGTTCATCAACTTGATATTTAACTTAATATTTCTGTCTTCCAATAATTTAAAGTAGAATGAACAAGGGCAGTCTCATTCATCTTATATTTAATGAAGTTGTTTGGTAAAAATTGTTAATATGGCCTTAAACCAAGAAAATAGAAAAGGCAAATGAAAATAGCAAAATCAGACATTCAAAATTAGTATTTTCGAAGGAGTGATTTTTGGTGCAGTAGAATAAAATTTTTTCATCTTTCATAATTTCTATCTTTAACTTGTATATAATTCACATCCTGTTGAATAGTTCTTCCTTTTTTATTAGTTGTTGATTAGTAAAATAACAAATTGGTAACCCGTTTATGAAAAAGTAAAAAATAATCAAGAAGAAAAGTTGACCACACATAATCAAAAGATACGTACAAAGACCAAAATTTTTAAACTAAGAATAGAGAGCTCACTTGGGCAGAAAGTTCCAATTTAGAAGCAGAAATTAATTTCCAAACGGAGAAAAATGTGCCCAACAATGAATTTATCGCTCCCTTTATTTTTAAGCAATGTGTACAAAAAAAAAAAAAATTGATTTTTTTTAAATAAAAGGGAGTAGATTAGGTAATCATAGTATAATACATCGTGATTGAGACAAGAAATAATTCTTAAAAACAAAATCTAAAATAAGAAATGAAATTATCTTAGAATTGGAGCCCAATTAAATGTAGGATAAGGTGTAACTATCGTCATGCTAGACATTCTAAATTATGTTTCAAAATTTAATCTTAAACTATATTTTATGTGATATGTCATTCATTAAATGGATGATAAAATTTTACGAGTCGTAAGATTTGAAGTGAAATCTTCCACTTGATTAATAATTACATAATTTAGATTAAAATTTTAAGATATAATCCAGAATCTTTAACAATATTACTAAAGCCTGTAACAACTTATATATGCATAAAAAAAGTGATGTTAAGAATCTTAGTAGTTAAATCCTAACTGATATGACATTCATTAGTAAAGAATATTAATAATTAAAATTCAACTTAAAACTAAAATGTTGAAATCCCAAAATCCCTAACGTTATTGGTACATGAATGAGGTGTGAATGAGCAGTCTGCTTGGTGCCCACGGCACTAGTTAAATAGTATACCGTGATTGTGGGAATTAATGATAGGATATTGACAATTAGGCGGAGATGCGAAGAACCGCCGTGTACAAATTTCACCTAAAATCAAAAGTCTAGATTTTTGAAGCAAGAATTTTCTACATTCTGGTTGTCGATAACACCCCTTTGTAAGTCCAAGTCATTTTCTTTTCTACCTAATTTGTAATTTATTCTTCTCAAATCAATGAAGAAAAATAATCTTGAACTGTCTTGACCGGCCGATCTTATGTATTTAGTAGTAATTAATTCAGAAACAGTTCCAATCTTGTTAGAAATATTAATATATACCTAATTTTAAACAGCAAAATTTGTTCAGGAGTTTGGTCGAGTAATTTTTTATACAATCTTTTTTAATCGACTAAAGGTATTTAAATTCAAGAAAATGTAAAGGGATAAAAAAAGGAAACTTTTATTACATAACTGTAGTGCCCATGAGCACTTCTTGATACTTCATCAGAAGTTTTATTTTATTTATGAACTAAGTATATAGAGGGATAATTAATTAATAAATTAACCCTATTACAGCATTAAGCTTCGATCGATCATGGAATTATAGATGGTGCTTTAATCATTGCAGTTCACAAACTCGTAGCTGACAGTAAGGAAGCCTTGTTGATAGCCTATTCCATTGGTGTCCAATTTCTTGAACACTCCTTCGTCCAAATCTAAGCCTCCATTGGCACACTGATCAACAATTCTCACAATTTGTTGGGCTCCTGTACCACTGTTTGTGACCTGGAAAAACAAGGTATATATACAGTTACATTGATTTTCAAAGACTCTAGGAAAAATATCAAAACCCCCTATTTTTTTTTTTTATGAACTTAATTATTTTTTAAAAATGTTTCAAAATCCATTCAAACATTTTTAGCTAAATGCTAAGCATAAAAAGTTGATTGATTAGGGATCAATCATTCATCGTTCTTACCCTTAAGCACCTGCCACAAGCAGCTTGTCCAATGGGTCCGCCCGAATGACAGAAAGCAGTCCAGCCATATTTCTGGCGCCAGGCCAAGGGCTTGTTGGCATCCCATGTTGCGCAGAAAGCGCTCGCTGCCGTCAAGTCCCATCCAATTTGCTCAGGGTGGTAGAGATGATACGTGGCTCTCACATTAGAAGCACTTTGGGCAGAAGCAGCTGCCACCAGTAGACAAACTGACAGAATCACACAGAGACCGAACCTCCCCATATTTTTCTCTTAATGTTCTAAGCTTAACTTATCCGTTGCACAAAGTGGTTGAGTGGGTGCTTCAATTTATAGAGAAAAATGACCAATTATGATTACCAAAACAACCTCGGCATTTTGAAAAGTCTGGATGAGAAATTATAAGTGTTCTAGAATTGCGTCCAATTGTCTTGTTTTTTCTGGTATAGTTTCTGCATGATTTGTACAAATGGATATTATTGTTTTTGGCAGACCTTGACTGGTACTAGCCACAAGTCGTTGATTTTTCCATGAAATTAATGCCGTGTCTTTAACCATTTGCTTGCGGGGGCTGCTAAGGGCATTCAGGGAGGATAATTTTTATTTTTACTTTTTTTTTAAAAGAATGAGTCGCAGTCACATTATAAAATGTCATATCATAATATTAAACTAAATTCGTTTAAATAATTATTTTTTTACCGTCAATAAATATCAGACATTTCTTAAATACGAAGTTCTGAACGACCGCTTAAATTCATCTGGTTCTTGAGCAACCCATATTTTATTTATCACATATAGGTATCGAAGATATTGGATGAGCTTAAGTAATGTTTATAAATAGTACATGCTTTATCATCTAATTGTGATCTTACTCCCTTTTATCTTAATCTTGAGATTTAAGATTAAAAATTGTGTCTAATAATTAAGTAACAATTAAATGCTTTAGATACTGTTTTCTAAAAGCCCCCAAAAAAAAAAACACACTTAAAAAAAATGTAAAAATTATTGTGAATTGTTTCGAAAAATGGATGTGCTGCTATCAAATTGTATCCTGTTAAAAATAAAAATATTAAATGTTATCCCTCCCCGGGCCCCCCTCCTATGGATTTATATAATGCAGTAATCTATTTTAGCAATAAACGTGCTTTTCATGTCTATTAAAAAATTGTCATTATCCCAAAGCTCAGTTCATGGCTCAAATCAGTTAATAAGGTCCATCACTTCATCACTTGAAAGATATTTTTCAGATATGGAAAATCTTGTTACGTCGTAGTAAGTTATGTTATAATATAATTTAACAACTCATTTGCCATTTGACTTTTGCCCTCACTGTTCTCACGCTCGTAAATTTAAATTGGGAACTTGGGTTCGAGTCTAAACTCTCGTTTTCCTTCTAATTATATATCTATAATTGGGTGGGAGTTGATTTCTCTCCATTAATTTGTGAGTAAAAAATTGGTTGCCACCAAAAAAAAATTAAATTGAACCGGTGATTCAATTCGGTTCATTATTTCTCTAAAATTATGAAAGTCAAATTTAGGGCTGGAAAAAAAATTAGTGCCCACCAAAAAATCAAATGGAACTGATGATTTGATTCACCTTGGCTCTAAAAGTTAATAAAAACTAGTTAGTTTGAAAAAAAAAAAGATTGAAAACTGAAAAAAATCACAAAATACAAAAAATTATTGAAAAAAATAAAAAATCAAACCGAACAGGCAAGCGAACCAATTTAGTTCGGTTTATGTAGTAGCCAAAAACATGTACTTGTAGAATGACATCAAAATAAGGGTGGTAATATTTCCACCCACAAATTATGTAAATCCACCTCACTTTTAAAATATAACTATAAAAAGTTTACATTATTTTTAAAAATTTCAAATAAAGAAGAATTGTAAAGAATTAATCAATTAAATCTATCTTAATTTATTTTTTGTGATATCTCAATTTATTTTTCTGTGACTCGGATTTCTTTTTTATTATTATTATTTTGTTTGACTACTAAGGTTGATTTACCCTAAATTTAAATTGACCATTTTATCCTTAAAAGGTAAAATTACAAAAGAAATTTACTTTAACTTCAGCTTTCTTTTTATTTCATACAAAATTCATTGTTTGTAAATGATCAATTCTACTTTTATTAGTATGATTGTTAACTTTTAATTAAACTAATAATATCTTTATGAGACAACACTCATATAAATTATTATATTGTTAAATTTATGTCAATTACATGTAAAATATTGATGATTATTATACTTCATTTAAAAAGTTAGATTATAAATCACAAAATTAAGTATCTAAAGTATTAGATATAAGAATGATTTAAAGCAAAATAATTAAATAAAACTTATATTAAAGCAACTTTAATAGTAAAAATAACTAAATAAGAAAAAATATAAGACTGATTTAATTGATTAATTATACAAATATTTTTGTTATTTTATATTTATTAAAAATAATATCAATGATTGTAAATATTTTTTAGAAGTGAGGTGTATTGGAAATATCCCCACCCTCAAAATAATATGAGTAGTTTTCTGAAAAGTATTGTTATTGTCTATTTTAAATGAGACCCTTCAACAGTTGAATGTTTACACTATTTGCTAATATATATGGTTAGACTCACACGATTTCACTGTTTCTTCTATGTAAGTTGCTTTCTTGCAGCGCTGCGTGGAGCCGCAGACGATGATTTTGGAGGCAATTTAAACTTTAAAAAAAAAAAATTCACCACCCAACATTACACTCAAGAGACTTACACAACTGACACACACTCGCTGCCGGGGCGGCGATCGATGAGCGCCAATCAGCCGCCAAAGCCGAAGGCCATGAGCAGACTACGGCGCCGTTTCAGCACATTCGAGCCATCCTCTTTTTTCATGAAAAATTGAAAACAAATTTGGTGCGTTACGGCGACGTTTTTGTTGGAGAAGAAATGGCAGTCGATGCAAATTTCGCATCGTCGTTGTTAGAGAAAGTGAAAGTCGAAGATCCGTGGCTTCCTCCCAGAACATGGGAATCAATTCCTTCTCAAAGTGGGCCCCATCTCTTCTCCTCTTCCTCCTCCAATGACCACCGCCATCTCCATTGCGCCACGTCATCACTCTCCGTAAGTACTAGTTTACGAGCATTTACATGACCTGCATTTTTTTTTCTATTGTATTAATCTAAAAACTATGAGAATTTTAATTAAAGAATGGAAATTTTTGGACTTAATTTTCCAGGAGGCGAGTGTGGTGAGATTAGCGTTGAATGCTTTACAAGGTTTAGAATCAGCTCTTATTAGTATAGAGAAGCTTGCTGTTGCATTTTGTTGTGATCCAGCTGATAGGACCTTTCATCGAATTCCGAATCTATGGAATCGGTCTTCAAGCACTCATGCTCTTGGGAAAATTCTCAAATCTATTGGCTGCTCGGGTATCTTGGTTTTCCTCCTGCATAAATTTGTAGACCATTTTAGAAATTTGGATGCGTGTTTAACAAGGCAGAGTCTTGAAGATAAAGAGCAGCCTCCGTACAGTCTCGTCAATCAGGCATTTGCTGTTGCGGTGAATAAGGTTTTAGAAGGGTACATGTGTGCACTAGATACGTTGTATGCGTCAGTGGGTTTGAGATGCTCGTCAAAGGGTTTTGATGCTGTCTCTGAAGAAGGATGCCTTACAAGTGGAGTGCAATCGAAAATCACACTCTTGGAGGTGTACTTGCATACCAGAGAATTGAGGACTCAAATTGAAGTTCTTGGAAATATATGCAACTTACATGATATAGCTGTTTGCTTCTCTGAATCTTCTACTGAAAATGCAACTGCTAAAGCGATCTCAGAGTTTAAGAGCTTTTGGAGAGGTGGGGATCTGCTTACTTATTTGTACACACAGTTACAGGTCAGCTTATTTTAAAATTTGTTCTCTGCAGTGCTTCCTTTCTTATTTATTTACCTATTCTACATTCTTCTTAAAATTTCCTTTCAAATGGTAATACAATACCATATGCTGACTACAATTAGTCCAGTGAAATTGATTCTTTGAAATGTGCTGGAGTCCTGGTGAAGACAACAGTTGTTGTGAGAATTAGTATATTCGTGCCTTAATTATGATCTCCAGCATTGTTACAAAACATGCTTTCTTGATTCAACAAATTCAAGTTGTGCATAGACAGAGTTCTTAATTGCTTGTTGAATTCCCAATTAATAATTTTACATATAATTCATTTTATGAGATATTTTTTGGTCTCACTGATAAATGTATCAATAATTTGTCCCCCTGTAGGTTGCTGATTCTGCTCACCGCCCTTTACTCAAGTTTCTTTTTCTTCGGTCATGCGATCCGTATTGTAGATTTATAAGATCATGGATATTCAAAGCTGAGATCAATGATCCTTATAGGGAGTTTGTAGTAGAATATGTCGGCAATTCACCGGTTGATCAACATGGCAAAACTGGAACCTCTATTGACTTCCCAGGGACAAACATTAGGGTAATTTATTTTGCAGTAAATTTAAACCAGTTGTTGAGATTGACCTCAACATATTTCCCCTACTTGTGTTCTCTTCAGTATTGATGCTCATAATTTGCAACTGCTCAATCCAGGAGCGAGTTGGAGTTTCCATTCCTTGTTTCTTGAAGCACTTTCTGATTCCACTTATAAGGGCTGGTCAGCAGCTTCAAGTAATTATGAAATTGCTTGAATTGTGTGATTGTGTTTTTCCTGGGGATCATACTTATATGGATTTTCTTCCCTGTTGGAGTGGTTTTTCTAGCAATCATCCTCTTTACACATCTCCTATGACTTTTGGAAAAGAAAATATAAAAACAATGGTTATTGCAAGAAATAGTTACTACGAAAAGATGCAGGAAAAGCTTGAAGGCCTTTTGAGTAAATTGGAAATCAGTTATCAACAGGTACCATATTTTTGTATTTCCCTTTTTTTACTACTTTCTTTATCTTTGTTTCCATTGTACTTGATTGTGGTAAACCATGTAATAGCTTTGTCCTATTCTCTATCTTTCTCTAGCCTTATAATGTTTGCAACATGTGTGACTGATTGACTACTATCTGGTTACACCTCCTAAGCTCAGGCCCACCTCTTGCCCCTAGCTGCTGACCTGCTTGTGCTTAGATCTATCATCGGATTTTTTTTGTCTTGTCAAGGTGATATGGCAATTGGTGGGTACTTTTATTTCTCTGATGTGGCTGGTGGTTGAGGATACGCGTCCCTCCTCCCACTGTCTTCTTTACGTAGTGGTGACAAGCGGAGTGCATATAACTCTTTAACTGTAACTACTAGCAGCACTCTTTATAGGGTTCCTAACTTTTCTTACTAATTAGAACGAATAAGCCAAAATATATTGCATCAAGTTTCCGGCTTCTCGGATCTTGTGTTCCATTCTAACCGTTAAAATTGTGGTGCATTTTTAAGTTGTATTTGTGATCATATTTCAACCCTTAAAATGTAACGTTCAATTGATTTTTCTTTTTGGTTTTATATTTTAAATACCAAACCAAAAAATTAATGCAAAAAAAAAAAAAACCCAAAACTATAGCTCTTTTTCAAGAATGTCATGACAGTCTACTACAGCATGTGAACACTATTACACTTCTAGCACTTTCAAGAAGCAAACTGGAGGCTAAATTCGAAAATTCTATACAGAAGACTCATTCTAGATAGTTGGCACACTTCACCCATTTTCCCCCAACAACATTTTGGATCCCTTCCCTCATTCAGTGACCTAAAAGATTTGATTTGTTTGCTCTTAACATATATCTTCAAGAAAACTTGTGGATAGTGATTTAAGAAAGGCTTCCAAGAGAAGTTTACCTGCAAAGATGGTCAATGAATTGGCATGATATAGTGTGGCATGTAGTTGCTTTAATGTTGTCAGTTGGAATAAGGTATATTGGGCATTTTCGTGATCAACGTGATGGCATACTGGTTCTGAACTAGTATCTTCAAAATAGGTAATTAACATCGTAAAGAGTAGAAAGTCTGATAGTAGGCATAAGAGTCATAAATTTATACTAGGTCTGAATTGTTGATGGTCATGACCACATGCATTGACGAATATGTAAAAAATGGAGTGGAATTGATGGTTTCTCATCAATATCAGATTATTTAGGATACACAATTGTGGAATTGTACTTGTCCTGAGAAGTTGTAGTCTTTGTAACTTTTATCATTTGTAATGAGGATACAGGAGAGCAATTCTGTGTAGTAATGTCGTTAGGTAATTACATTGCCATTGTGCATGAAAGATGCTAATTCTTCCATTCTGCAGCTTCCTTATTTCCAAATTATCTTGTTTTATTTGACATGAAGATTTCTCCTTTCAGGTTGTATCACACAATGAGGCACCTGCCTTCCTTGGGAATGGAGAGAGCTTAGAAACATCTTTTTCATTTGAGTTGAATGACATGATGACTGTTCCTTCTACGGTTGATCAAAGGGGCTCAAATGTGTAAAATCTCTCTCTTTCTCTCCGTGAGCGCTGCACGGTGTTTATACTTGTGTGTTTCTGTCTTTGCATTCTTGTGTATGTATGACAGCATGTGTAGTCACAACATGCTCCTACATCCTCTAAGCGTTCATATTACATTCATCTGTATCCGCATCAGAAGTTGCTCACAGTAATATGAGGCATTATTTGTGTTGGCCAATGTTTGATACATAATGTCCTTCACGCTTTTGATATTTCCGTTTCTGTTGCTTTCCTTTCAAGTACCATGCCGCTCATCTAGTGACAAGGTTTATCTGCTTTCAGGGAAAATGGTAGTAAGGATTTTGATAACTCAAGTATGAAAGATGAATTCTGTTATGATAGAGATACATCTGAGTGCTCATCTTCAATTGATTCTGAAGAGCAAAATGAAGTTGAACGGTTGATTCAACCTCGTAATAATTTATTTGAAATTGAGCAGAAATACTTTTCTGCTTTAAGCTTCTCCATGACTACTCCTAATGGTAGTCCATTGTGGAAGTCTCTGCACAATGAAAAATCTGGGCATAAGAAAAGAGATTCTCATGAATTTTGTGAAAGAGATGATACCCTTAGCCACTTTGTGCTCACTCAGCATAAAAGGGCAATTCTGAGTGGCACATCTGTGCTGCCAGAGTCAGGGGAGTCACACTTGTCATGCAGAAATGGTCATTATACTGATGGCCTAGCTGATAAATGTTGGCCGCTTGGTTGCCTTTTGAAAAATCCTTTTTGTGTGGATGGAGGGGGCAGAAATGATCCCGAGCTGCATCCATCTGTCTCTGGCCAAAAGCATTCTGAAGAAAATATTCGAGTTTCTAAGGAAGGTATTTCATTTTACAGTGAGAAATTTGGCAGTAACAATGCTTTAATAGAGGGAACCTTAGGTGAAAATCAACTCGAGAACGGCTATGCTGTTTCTGATGTATCTGCTATGCTGAAATGGAAGCTTAACTACAGTGGCAATATGTTCAGTATCAATCCAATGTTGACCAGAAATGCCTTATTCTATACAATGGGCAAACCTGAGGGAAGGCTTGCTGCAGACCTTGGAAAATCATTACCTTGTTTTGACTTTTCTTCTGTAGAAGATCCTCGTAAGGTATTTCTGGAGAAGGTTGCTATTGGTTTTGCACAGGCTGTGTCTGAAGATTCAAGTTTGTCTGCAATTAGTGGTGAGAGGAATCCCTATAGTGAACCAGTAGGTGAAATCCTGATTGATAATCCCAAAGTGTCATGTATTAAACCACATTTGGAATCGAAAGACCACAGTAAAAATATAGTTGGAACAGATATTTCTGGTACAAGTAGCTGGGAGAGTTTGCTTTCCACTTCAAATAACATTGAAAACAATACTGTGGAAGACCACAGGCAGGAATTCTCGGTCATCTTTGAGATACCTCTTGATTTTATTATTGACAAATGCTTGCTGCAAGAAATCTTGCTTCAGTATCCTTTCCGTGTTTATTCCAACTGTCCCCTTTTGTAGTTTTTGATAGTTCCTGAAATTAGATTACCAACAAGTCAATAGTCTGAACAGGATCATGCCTCTGACATATCACATTTACCTTCCAAATTGTGTTAGTCTGATCATAAAACTCACGATGATAGATGCATGCCCCTGAAAATTTATTTGTCTACATGGCTTGTAAACTTAAGAATCTGTTAGAACATGTGCTGTTGAGGTGTGTATATACTTAATTTGTGATTCAATTAGGGCATTGCTATTGGAAGCTTTTTCTAATTGTATCAATTGTGGTTGAGGTGCATATGTGGTAGCTTCTCAAGATGGTACCATTGAAATACAATTATTTTATGCTGGTTATACTTCTTAACAAACTAATACAATTATTTTATGCTAGTTACACTTCTTAACAAAATGATAGATATAAGTATGTTAGCAAGCTGATGATAAAGTTGCTAGGTGAGGGGTTTGATTTGCACGAACATTTATTGGCATTGCGGCGGTACCATTTTATGGAACTTGCAGACTGGGCAGACCTGTTTATCATGTCCCTTTGGCATCGTGTATTTCTTTCTAATCAACTCTTTGCATTATGATCTTTTATTAATTGATTCATATGGTTACAGTTTCTTCTGATTCATTTGGTTTTCTTTGTTTCAAGCTGCAGAAGTGGTGTTTTACAGAAGCTGATCATAAAGTATCAGAAATTCAAGGGATACTCGAATTGTCAGTTCAGAGGTCTTCATGTGAACAAGACCATAATAAGAACAGGTTATTTGTTTATATTAAAGAAGATGGAACCTCACCTCTTTCAACATCTTCTACAGGTAATTTCTTTAACTGTTATTGCAAGCTTTGTGTATTCCTTTTCATCGAGTTTGATTATATTTTGTTTGAGCATGGCATCCTTGGCTCATTTTCATGTTTCCTAGTTTTAAATGTCTCTCTTATTCATATTGGCAGGAGTCAGTTCCTTCAACTTTTTAGGTTTGGGTTACCGAGTTGATTGGCCAGTCAGTATTGTTTTGACTTCAAATGCGATGGAAATATATGCTGATATATTTAGGTTTCTCATACAAGTTAAGCTCGCTGTTTTCTCGTTGAATGATGTATGGCGCTCATTGAAGGTATAATCCCTAGGCACTCTCTTACTTTTTCCATATATTGAGGTTGCTGATCATGTGTCATCTACCTTTTTATATCATGTAATTCTCTAAAACATGATAAAGCAAGAAATCAGGTAATTGTTGTCTGAAGCACCAGTCTCTGCAGGTTCTTACCCGACCGCACATCATATCTAGTAGTTACTGTTTTCATTAAACTTTTCATAACTAGTTGCCTAAGTGTTTAATGTGTGCATGACTTATGATTTATTTAGTTTGTTGTTCTTTTCTTGGTGAAGGATTTTTCTAGATCCTTAATGGTCTGACTAAGAATTCGATTCCATTTTGAATTTCCCTTGTTTCTCTATTGGTTGATGGATGAGCTCTTAAAATATCACCTAGAAACTTAATGTCATGTACCCAAGCAACAAGGTGACTTTGGACCATTCTAAGACTTCAATCTTCTTTACAGGATTTAATGCACTTAATCAATCAAAGCCGACACTCCACACAACATGAAAGGGAAGTGAGCCATTTTAATTTTTTGATAAAGTTGAGGTAAATTGAGCAATGTTTCTTCTCCTCTACATCTTTTGCACTAATTTCTATTGTTGTTGTATCTGGTCCTATCTTAAAAGGATGACTTTTCTCAGTCTTATTTCCTCTGCCTTCTGCATTCAGGGAGCCTTGAAAAGGTGCTGAGGGTTGCTCATCTTTTGGAGAGTGGCCTGCCAACATGGGTTTACTGGAGTGTTTGAAGTGTGACCAAGCACTGGCGTTCATCACTTTACACATTCCCAGAAACTCATGTGGGTATGTTGCTCTCCCTATGGAGTGTGACCTTGCCCACTAGATCCCTTTATATAAATATAGGATTAGGATCAATGGCACTGCAATTGGAACACAAATTACAGCACATTTTGTGGCCATTAAATCAAAATAATAACAGAGGATAAATCATTTTCCTTTATCTTTTATTGTACTTGAGTTCTTAATTTGAGATATGCATATTAAGCTTTCTATTCTTGATGATTTGATTACCTTTGGAATTCATGAGCTGTAGTGTAAGGAGTAGAGAGCTGAGGTCTATTGTCTTTGTTGTCACAAGTTGTGTTTTCTTTCTAGATTAATCATAGGTCTATATATAGAGTGGACTTCTAATTTATCATATGAGTTTCAGTTTCAGTTTCTCTACTCTGTGTTAATCTCAATATTAACATTTCCATTTCTAATCATGTAAATCCAATGATTTCAAACTTTTTGCCTGTCTGCCAGACACCAGGTCAATCATTTTGTATCAACACTACAGCAATATGTGCACTCGCAGCTATCTGATGTTTCATGGTGCAAATTTCTTCATTCTCTAAAGGATAAGGTTTGAATCACCTTGATTATTGTCTGTATATATTTTTTTCTTTAATGCGCGCATGTGTATTTAAAATTTGAAAAATACTGCCTTTATTTTCTTTTGAATTTTTCCCTTTACCTTTTTGCCAATAGTTGATGTCAATGCTTTGGTAGTTGGCTGAGTTGTCATATCATAGCATGGTTGAGTTCAATAGTATGCTTGATTATTGAATAAATGAACTGCTTTGCCTTTTGTCTGTCATGAGCTTTTCCACTGTTGAGACTTTAGTTTTGTTCATGTTGACTGAGATGAATGTCTGTGAAAGGATTAATTTTGTTGGCTTTTGTACGATATTTTATTTCTTCTTCATGCATAATCAGTTGCTATTCATTTTTTACCTTCTCTCTTTTAGTCTTTGAAAAGTTGAAAACAAATCTTGAACTTGTCTGTGGCTGCTGTAGGTCAAAGATATGATGGATCTTGAGTCGGTGCACATGGCGTATCTTTCTGATGCATTAGACATGTAAGTTTATTTATTTATTTTTTGTTTGAGTTTTAGCTTCTTCTCCTATTGTATATGCATAAGTTGCAAAATACAATTGTGCTGAGAAAAAGAGTTCCTGTTTAGGATAATGCACCACCTTGGACCCAAGCTTTTTTTCAAGTTGCCTGTTGAAATTTTTTCTGGAAATGCTTATTCATTTTCTAATTGTTCTTCCAGTTATATTTCCTCTTGTATGCTTGATAGTTAGGTGAGATTGAATGACCTCAATTTACATCGCTTGTCTTAAAGCAATCTAATATCAAAACCATTCATAAGGTGATCCTAAGTTTAAAACCGGGGATTCAAGGTTAGGGGTACTTTCAAGGCTTCAACTTCCTAGTTGCTGTTGTTAAATGCTGCTATAGAAGGAAGCTATTGCTTGGCAGAAACTTTGGCTATAGGCATAGATGATGTGTTCTCCATCTTCAGTTGGTTAGGTGAAAGTTTATGTAGTCAGTCTTGCTCTTGGGACTGGTAATGGTCCAGGTCTCTAATAGTTATCTACAAATGGTCACTATGATTGGAGTTTACTAATTTACAAATTCTTGTGTGATGCCTACTTTGAAACAGCCTGTGCTGTGTAAGAGCACTGCCTTTTTCAAAATTAAATTAGAGACTGGAACCTTTTGATAAGAGCATGATGCCTGTTGCAAACTTCACATAAACTAGTTTGCTGTTCTCAGTGTTTTACATCAGTGTCTATAATTTTTTGGAAATCCACATTATGTGTGTATTTTAGGTTAATAGACATAAGAAATTCCTAGTTATTGTTTTTCTCTTGTTTACCATGTTTCAGTTTCTTGGCCTGTTGAATAGTTAAATTCTTTTTTCTTTTCTTTAGATGGGCCAATTTTGGCCTTATTTGATTGTATCATCTTGATTCTTAACAGCGAATATAAAATTTCTACAGATGCTTTCTCTCTGATGAAACACGGGTTGTTGCAAGCATCATAGAAGGCATTTTACAGTGTGCACTAGACTTTCAGTCTTGTCTTACCAGAGGAATATGGGATGCTGAGCTGGATCAAGGCGATTTTCTGGGAAAACTTTCTAGAATCAACGTATCACAGGTGATTGTTGTTTCCACTAATCCATGTGTCTAAAAACAATTTCATTTTTAACCCTGTTTAGTAGGCATTCACACAAGAGATGACTTAAATCATGGTTATGAACGTGAGGATTGTGCTGTGTTACAATTTCAGATCTCAATCATAAAACACTCCAAAATGTCAAAATTGGAGGCATGCCATTTATGGAAATTTGTTTTCTGTGTGAAATGCATATACTTTAAGTGTTAGATTGCCATATTGTACATAAAAACTGAATGAAAGTTGTTAGAGATAGAACCATCCATAACTATAAAAAGGTTTCTCCATGTTAGCGTATTAAATTGTTCTCCCCACCTTTCTGCAGGTGCTTGCCATAAAGCAAAAGTTCGACAAAAACCTAAAAGAATTGCATCTCTGTTATCTGAAATCACCCAAACACGGAGAGTTTGGACTTTCCCGTTTCTGGAGATATCTCAACTACAATGAGTTTTTCTCAGATATCAACAACGGAATGGCCCGTTATCCCTTCAGAGTATGAGACTGTGGTTCATACTAATTACAACGAAGTGTTGATTGTAATGGAACTGATAAAAATTTGTTCAAACAAGTTCAACCTTGGAGGTAAACTATTAAAATCTTCCTTGTAGGTGGCAGTTTCATCTTCTTTTGGTGTTTTAGGATGAGATTCTAACTAACAGCCAAACAAACTAACTTATTGGAGATTGTAAATTGATGCTGTATTTTTCTGTATGATTGTTGAAAAAAAAAATTGAATGAATGATCTGTATAGCAGTGTTGGAAAGTAATGTTACAACTTTGTGTTTTTTCTCAGTTGTGTTGGTGTAAAGGTATTCATTGTTTCCCTTTGCTTGTTCTTTGGAATTAAAGATGAGTTTATACAAGAGCTTGTAGTTTTATCATTACTCTTTCCAAATTTGAGTTTGATGTCATAGTAATCTAAAACAATTTAACTAGAAGCATATTCAGATATGATTTATCCTATTTGTTGTGATATTTATCTATAGAATGGAATAATGGTGTTGGTGTTTTTTTTTTTTTTGGAAATTATTTCTGCACTATTGTTTTGTCATATGTACATATAACCACTACTAAAATTTTAACATATTCTTTGCGCCATTTTTGTTTTAAAGCTTATATCAATCAACTACTTTAACACTAAAAATAATCATTTTATTCTTAAATAAATTAACAAATTATTTTATTATACAAAATTTTAAAAAATAAAAATTATAATTATAAGAATACCCT
Organism: Citrus sinensis; assembly: GCF_022201045.2. Taxonomy (NCBI): domain Eukaryota; kingdom Viridiplantae; phylum Streptophyta; class Magnoliopsida; order Sapindales; family Rutaceae; genus Citrus; species Citrus sinensis. Next base: position 22,479,746 of record NC_068563.1, read on the forward strand.
TAAATTTAATAAAACAAATAAATTACAAAATCTAAGATGATAATTCTTAAATGAAATTATAGTTATAAAAATTAACATCTTGTAATTATGATTTTATTTAATTTTTGTGATTAAATTAAATATAGGGAAGTTTACATAAATTAACATGAAGAGAAAAGCTCCCTATAATTATTGTAAACTTCTCTATAATTAATATTAAGAAACTTCTCTATACAAATTACATGAAATTATAATTACAAAAAATTAACATGATACTTTTTTAAATATAATTATAATTATAAAAAATTAACATATTGGATTTGAGATTTATTTATTTTATTAAATTAAGGAATATTTTTATAATTATAATTTTTTATTTTTCAAAATTTTATATAATAAAATAGGCTTTTAATTTATTTAGCAGTAAAATTGTCATATTTTAATATCAAAGTGGTTGACTGATACAAGTTTAAAAATAAAGATGGTGTAAATAATATGTAAATATTTTATGATAATTAAACATACTTATAATAAAATAAATATGATGCTGATATAATTTTCTTTTTTTTCATCATCTATTATCTATGTTAAATTGTTAAATGTAAATGGTTGTATCGTTCAAAATGATATGATGGGTATTGAGCTTCCTAATACACTATTCATGGTTTCTATTTGTTAGATTGAGACCTAAAAGAGTGAACTTACATTGATGTTTAAGGTATGTCATATTATTCAAAATTAGTCTGTCCAGCTTCAGCCTTCAAGCCAAGCCAGTTGAAGTTAATCATTTGAGAAATTTCTGCACAAATGGTGCTTGTGAAAATGCCCAAATGACTAGTATACTGCACGGCATATGGTGCTTGAGAAAGTGATATCCAAAATGCAAACAAAGACTCTAAAACAATTTTATTATTCTATTAAAAGTGAAAACGACCAATACGATGTACTAGTTGATAAGAACTTGGCAAAGCTTTGTAATTTTGTTTTTGTAACTTTCACTGAGAACATCTAGAACAATATTGACGACAACACCAAAGTCCCATCTTAAAAAAATATATATATGGGGAAAAAGAAGAAAAAGAAAGAAACTAGTGCCTCTATAGTGCAGATGAAATGCTTTAGCTGTTTCAGTGTGTGTATGTGACAGAAATGGTGGAGGATAAGAGAGACAGTGTTGTGTTTGCTGTTAATGGAGAAGGGTTTGAGGTCTCAAACGTTGACCCTTCTACTACTTTGCTTGAGTTCTTGCGTTATCACTCTCGCTTTAAGAGTGTCAAGCTCAGTTGTGGCGAAGGCAAGTTTAGTTTTCTTTATTGGGTTCATAGATTTTCTCTATCTATTCATTGTAACTCTGTAATAAAACATTGTTTCTTTTATATTACCCACTTTAGGAGTTGTATTCTAACACTTTACAAGCTATGTGCTTGATGATGTGAGTTTAATTCTTTTTCACTGTGTTGGTCTGTTTAATTTTTTCCTATACGGTGTATTTGCTTTCTTCAAAAATAGGCTTTTGACTCTTTTGAGTTTTTATAGTATAAATTTAAATTTTCAAGTATTAGAATTTTCATCTTGAATTTCGTCAACCAAACTGAGGATTCAGGTGCTATTTGCTAATCATAATCCTATGCTTTTATATGTGAAATATTGACTATTATTTAAGTAATTCTTTTCCATGTTCTGCTTTTTGAAATTGCAGGTGGTTGCGGTGCATGCGTTGTCCTACTGTCTAAATATAGCCCTGAGCTTGACCAAGTTGAGGATTTTACAATAAGTTCATGTCTCACACTGCTTTGTAGTGTAAATGGATGTTCTATTACAACTAGTGAAGGTCTCGGAAATAGCAAGGCAGGATTCCATCCCATTCACCAAAGGTTCGCTGGCTTCCATGCTTCTCAGTGTGGGTTTTGTACACCAGGGATGTGTATGTCGCTGTTTTCAGCTCTTGTGAATGCTGAAAAAACTAATCGGCCAGAGCCCCCTGCAGGATTTTCCAAGTTGACGAGGTCAGAAGCAGAGAAGGCTATTGCTGGGAATCTTTGTCGCTGTACTGGCTATCGGCCCATTGCTGATGCCTGTAAAAGTTTTGCAGCTGATGTTGATATTGAGGACTTGGGGTTTAACTCTTTTTGGGGAAAAGGAGAGAGTAAAGAAGTGAAGCCCAGTAGATTGCCTCCATGTAAACGCAATGGTGACATATTTACATTTCCACAGTTTCGGAAGAAGGAAAATAAGTCTTGGATGCTTTTGGATGTGAAAGGAAGTTGGCACAATCCTATTAGTGTTCAGGAACTTCAAAACTTGTTGGAGTCCCATGAGGACAATAATCAGACCTCAATTAAATTAGTTGTTGGGAATACTGGTATGGGTTACTATAAGGAAGTCGAGCATTATGATAAATATATTGACATAAGGTACGTCCCTGAACTGTCAATGATTAGGAGGGATGAGACAAGAATTGAAATTGGAGCAACTGTGACAATCTCTAAAGCCATAGAATCTTTGAAAGAAGAAACCAAAGAAGTTCACTTTGAGTGTGTGCAAGTGTTTAGAAAGATTGCTGAACACATGGAAAAGATTGCATCAACATTCATTAGAAATTCTGCCAGTGTTGGTGGAAATTTGGTGATGGCACAGAGAAAATGTTTTCCCTCAGATATCGCGACAATACTTCTTGCAGTGGGTGCAAAGGTTAATATAATGAAGGGTCAAAAGTGTGAAAAGTTTATGCTTGAGGAATTTTTAGAAAGGCCTCCATTGGATTGTAGAAGTGTACTTCTAAGTATAGAAATCCCATATTGGGACCCAAGTAGAAATGTTACATCTGAAACCGATAATTTGTTGCTGTTTGAAACCTACCGAGCTGCACCACGACCCCTTGGAAATGCATTGCCCCATCTAAATGCTGCTTTCTTGGCTGAAGTTTCTCCCTGTAAAAATGGTGACAGAATTATGGTGAATAACTGTCAGTTGGCTTTTGGAGCTTTCGGGACAAAACATGCAATTAGAGCAAGGCCAGTTGAAGAATTTTTAACTGGAAAATTGCTAAGTTTTGATGTCCTGTATGAAGCTATAATATTACTTAGAGACACTGTGGTAGCAGAAGTTGGTACTCCAAATCCTGCTTATAGATCAAGCTTGGCTGTTGGTTTTCTTTTTGAGTTCTTTAGCTCATTAACTGAGACAAATGTTGAAATTTCTAGGAGTTTGTTGTGTGGATATGGCAATGATTTCTCGTTGAAGGACTCCAAAGTACAACAATATTATGACCTGTCTGATAAAAATAAGGTCCCAACCTTGTTATCATCTGCTAAACAGGTGGTGCAGTTAAGTCGAGAATATTATCCAGTTGGTGGGCCGATTACTAAATCTGGAGCTGCTTTACAAGCTTCTGGTTCGTAACATATTATTTGATGATGCATGGAAATAGAAACATGAATGACCCCACTTTTAAACTTATTTGTTTACTTACTGACATATTTCACCAGTTATCGAATGTCCTGAGTACTTGTTGAAATAATTCTCTAGCTTTCGGTATGATCAGTTGCATTCAAAGGCATAAAATATTGAAAAATCAATAATTCACCTTATATACATTAACATATGTAAGAGCTTGGTTTCTCTTTAATCATTTGTGATATTTGTTGTTAGGGCAATATCATATCTGTCTCTCTTTTTGTATTATGTGTGTGAGCTTACTGCTGGCAGGACAATAATCGGTAGGAATGGTCTGAATTTGACCACTTTGCTGTGATGTAAATTTGACCATAAACGATATCAGCAATTGAAAATGCTTGGAAATGTTTCTTAATATTTTGAAATGACCTTTTTACTGTTTATTGGATTTTCTTTAGCATTTATTACAAATAAGCCAATAACAACTGATGGTTGCTTAAGAATTGACCTGTTCTTTGTTAATCCTTGCTGATCTTAGTTGTTGGATGAATTTTCTTGAACTATAATTTTTAATGCCTCTATTGTTTTAGCTTTCAGCCTCATAATTTCTTGATTTACTGCTCCAATTTCACTACAACCGTAGATAGATTTTTCTCATCTAGAAATTTTTGCAGGTGAGGCAGTTTATGTGGATGACATCCCTTCTCCAACTAATTGCCTATATGGAGCATTCATTTATAGCACAAAGCCTTTGGCACGAATAAAGAGCATAGAATTCAAGTCTAATTCAATACCTTGTGGAGTGATTGCACTTTTGACTTTCAAAGACATTCCTGAAGGGGGGGAGAATATAGGTTGTAAATCCATGTTTGGTCCTGAACCCCTATTTGCGAATGAGCTTACTCGTGGTGCTGGTCAGGCTGTTGCCTTTGTGGTAATTCTACGACTTCTTCAGAATTGTTTAGTGATATCTCACTGTTAATGATGTGCATTCAATAGAAGACTGCATATTTTTCCTTCAGGGGATTCTGTGTTTTAACAAATATGGCTTTTTTAGGTTGCAGATACACAGAAAAATGCAAACAGGGCTGCAAACCTTGCAGTGATCAATTATGAAATGGAAAATCTAGAACCGCCCATACTATCTGTAGAAGAAGCCGTCAAGCAATCTAGCCTTTTTGAGATCTTTCCTCACTGGTACCCCAAACAGGTTGGCGACATAACAAAAGGAATGGATGAAGCAGATCAAAAAATTCTCTCAGCTGAGGTGATTTCATATCACTTCTATTAAAATCAATTTCATTCCTCAAATGAATTTTTACATTTTTACATTGTTATAGCATGTTTATAAAGTCATATAGTAAGCATTCTCATCCAAGCTCATTCTCAAATATTTTTGCCAAATTGTTACATCCAGATTAAACTCGGTTCACAATATTATTTTTATATGGAGACGCAAACAGCCCTTGCTGTGCCAGATGAAGACAACTGCATGGTGGTCTACAGTTCAACTCAATGCCCTGAGAATGTTCATGCTACAATTTCGAGATGTCTTGGTATTCCTCAACATAATGTCCGTGTGATTACAAGAAGGCTGGGGGGAGGTTTTGGTGGAAAAATTTTTAAATCCATGCCTGTGAGTATATTGTGTATAAATTTGTTTTCTAAATTGGGAGCTCTATCTTTATCAAGGAATATCTTTATTAATACCCTTGTTTCTGTGTGCGTCCATACTGATTTTCATGGATAACTACAGCATTCACTAGAGGGACATTGCCTACCGTGTCTTTAAAAGTGTTAGGCTGACAACTATCCTCATAGAAGACCCTTAATGCCTGCTTAGGAGGACCGACTTTAGTTTATGGCCTATAGCTATTGAAAATGGAAGGTCATTCCATCATAAATATTTTTGCATCAGACTTTTGTCAAATTGCTGTTTTTATGTTCCTTACTTTCTCATATCTGGCTTTCATATCTGATGCTATCTACTGGTTCATCATTGACAAGAAACTACATGCTGCATTTTAGCCATTAAATTTCATGATATGGGTCTTACGCAAATGGATGCAAGACAAGAGAGTGAGATGCCGAACGCAGATACTGTGCATTTTGAAATTGAATATTGAGAGATAGAAGTCAATTAGTGCTAGATAAATTGGTATATACTGTGATTACACAGCATGAGCAAAGGCTAAAAACTTTGAAAGTTGCTGCTAAGTTTCAGAAAGACAATAATTTTGCTTTTGAAGCTATAAAATATGCTCTTTCTCTTGGAAGCAACCTTTTAGCTGTCTACCTAATTATTGATTAATATACTTTACGACCTGTTGAATTAATTTCTTGGGTTGTCCTTGATGTTTTTAGGTTGCTACAGCATGTGCACTTGCTGCATACAAGTTATGCCGCCCAGTCAGGATATATGTCGATCGCAAAACTGATATGATTATGACAGGAGGAAGGCATCCAATGAAAATATCATACAGTGTAGGATTCAAATCCAATGGGAAGATTACAGCCTTACAACTTAACATATTAATTGATGCTGGAATGTATCCAGATATTAGTCCGGTTATGCCAATGATTATGCTGGGTACACTTAAAAAGTATGACTGGGGTGCTTTACATTTTGATATAAAGGTATGCAGAACCAATCTTCCAAGTAGATCAACAATGCGAGCCCCTGGGGAGGTACAAGCATCATTCATTGCTGAGGCTGTGATTGAACATGTAGCATCTACCCTTTCAATGGAAGTGGATTTTGTCAGAAGTATCAATCTCCATACTCACAACAGCCTTAATTTGTTTTATGAGAGTAGTGCAGGTGAACATGCGGAGTACACAATACCTTTAATATGGGATAAATTGGCCGTTTCCTCAAGCTTCAACCAAAGAACTGAAATGATAAAAGAGTTTAACAGGTCTAATTTATGGCAAAAAAGGGGCATTTGTCGTGTACCTATTGTGCATGAAATGTTTGTTAAGTCATCCCCTGGGAAAGTAAGCATTCTAAGTGATGCGTGTATTGTTGTTGAAGTTGGAGGGGTTGAGTTAGGCCAGGGACTTTGGACAAAGGTGAAGCAGATGGCTGCATTTGCACTCAGTTCTGTCCAAGGTGGTGAATTGGGTGATCTATTGGATAAAGTACGGGTTGTACAATCTGATACCTTGAGTCTAATTCAGGGTGGAACCACTTCTGGGAGCACCACATCTGAGTCCAGCTGTGAAGCAGTTCGACTATGTTGCAATGTTTTGGTCGAGAGACTGTCTGCTCTCAGGGGAAGGTTGCTGGAGAGAATGGGTTCTGTAAATTGGGAGACATTGATTCAGCAGGTAGCTGTCTGCTCTTCTAAAGCACTCTAGCTAAGTTCACTTTCTGTTTCTCAACTTCATTTTGTATGTTGACTCTCTTATTTTATTTTATTTTTTTTCACGCACTGTGTATTCTCATTCTTTATAGGTTATTTATAATTCTATATGGTATTTAGTTTACATTAACAGAATTTTGGCATCTATTATTAAGGAGGTTATGAAAAAGAATAAAGTTTTTTTTTTGATGGTTGAGAAAACAAAATTGGCTATGATGAATATAAAATTATGTTTCCGTGTTATTAATATCTAACCATGTTTATGATGAACTTATATATGTGTCTCTTAGGTATTGATAATTAACCATGTTTATGATGAACTTATATATGTGTCTCTTAGGTATTGATAATTAACCATATTTCAAGGACACATCTATGATTGTTTGTCTAAAATTATTGTTAATTTGTTTATTTAATGTTTGTTTATTTTTTAAGCTTGTGTCTCACATACAATCATCTTCATGCAGTAATCTGCGAAAATTGAAGTAATGTATAACCATAAATAGGTTCGTGGTTGTCATTTTATATTCATCAGTTTTTGTCCCTAGAACTAATTTGGCAGATGAGTGTAACTGTTGAATTCAATAATTTTTGCAATTTTCTTCATCTTTTTCTTCCTCTTTTATTAAATACAGAGGGTTTTATACCTTGCAGGCACATCTGCAATCTGTGAACTTATCAGCAAGTTCTTTGTATGTACCTGACTCAACTTCCATCCACTACCTAAACTATGGTGCTGCAGTGAGCGAGGCAAGATTCTCTACCTTTCATGGAAGGGTGCTTATGTTGCAGTTCAAATAATGTTCCTGCAAAGTACACTTGAAGCTGCTCTTTGGGCATGATAGATGTACCTAGTGTACTACCTTACTGGGGGTATCTCTTTCATTTTTATTTATAAATATATTTCTGTTCTCAGGTGGAAGTAAACCTTCTGACAGGAGAAACCACAATTCTACGAGCAGATATTATTTATGACTGTGGACAAAGCCTTAACCCTGCTGTTGATTTAGGACAGGTCAGACGAAAAACTGTGTTTCTCAACTCTACTTAATTGCCATTATAATGAAGCTTTAGAGTTCCTTATGTGAAGATTTCAGTAAGATAGTGTTTACTTGTTATAGATAGAACTAAGCTTCTGTTTTTGAATATGCTGAGGGTAGTAGGACCGTCAATGGATGCCGTTGATTGATTAACACAGACTTATTTTGTTCAAGAATTAATAGTTGGATTTGGCAGATTGAAGGAGCTTTTGTTCAAGGAATTGGTTTTTTCATGCTTGAAGAATACCCTACAAATTCAGATGGATTAGTTGTTTCTGAAGGCACATGGACTTACAAGATCCCTACTATCGACACCATACCCAAACAGTTTAATGTTGAAATACTGAACAGTGGGCATCACCAAAAACGTGTACTCTCTTCGAAAGGTAATGTAAATGTGTCTCCGACTGAGTTCTCTAGGATATATGATAGTATCATTACTTAAAGATGTCCGCTTCAATCTGTGACTTGTGCAGCGTCTGGTGAACCACCATTGCTTCTGGCAGTTTCAGCGCACTGTGCTACAAGAGCAGCCATTCGAGAAGCTCGGAAACAGCTTCTTACATGGAGTGACTTAGACAGGTCTGATATAACATTCAATTTGGAGGTTCCGGCCACCATGCCGGTAGTGAAGGAGTTCTGTGGACTGGACAGTGTAGAGAGGTACTTACAGTGGAGAATGGCAAAGGGATAGCTGTGCACAAAAAATTGGATTGGTCCAAGAGTAGAATCTCTATTTGCACCCTCAAATAATCTTTTTCATTGCCATCTTTCGAATTACAGTACATTTTATATTGGAAGTTACACAACATTACAGGGCTGTACAGGTGAATTATAACAGGCTGGGGTGTAATAATGTTGATCTGTTTACCATTTCAAAATGCCAGTGTGCATTGGAACAAATATTTGGAAGCTGCATCAACTACAAGTATTATTGCAATGAATTGGTAAAAGTCTGGACAGGTAAATTCTTAAAATCACTTTGTACAACATCTGTAAGAGTCCATTTGAGCTCTCCTTGGATATGTGATATGCATATGGGAGACTAATGAGTTGTTGCCATGTGTATATGATAGTTGTTGATTCTGAATTTCTGATCTGAAAAAGAAAAGTGTAGTAGTGTGGAAGAAAATGTAACAACAAATGTTTTTTTACCTCTTTTTTCCCCCATTTTCTATCAAGTTTGGTGCAAAGGAATTAATATCTACTCAATCCTGGTACGATTGCTTGGAGTTGAGAACACACAGTAGTTTCAAAAGAAAACTTATCTTGGGACAATGATCATAAAATTAGAGCCACAAATTCTTTGTATAAATTGATGAGAGTTGTAAAGTACTATTTAAAGATGGCAAAATTCGGGTCCAAGCTTGGGTATAGCAATGTTCGGACTCGGACTAGGTTTTTTAATGAGTTTTTTAAGTTTGGATTTTATATTTTCTAATATTATATATGTATATTTTTAATTTATTTTTAAATTTTTAAATTTTTAAAATTTTAAATTTATTTTAATGAAATTGAAAATGAAAATATGAACTTTAAATATTTAATGTTTTAAATATATATAATATATAGGTCAAGTAAATATAATTATTTAAAATAATATATGTTTTGTAATATTTTTTAGTGAAATCCGGGTTCCGGCTTAGACCTTGCGCTTATCAAGTGATGCTTGGGATTAGTCTAGCCTCATCCCGAGTTGGGTATTACTGGCCTGCATCTCTTGAGTCCAAGCCGAGCAAGTATTTTTAATATCCATAGTACTATTATTGGTTGGATGAAAACGATAAATAACGAAAATAAATAATGTGCGTAATGTGGTGTTTTTATCCAATCAATAATATTATTTCTTATCAATTTGTACTTTTATACAAATAATTTTTGTGATCCTAAAATTAGATAGTCTCTGACCAAGGACTCAATTCGGACCGAATCAAATTAAAAATTCTATTTCGCTCAATTTAGGCCAAACTAAAAATATTAATTTCAATGTCGGGTTTCCTTTAAAAAAAAAGGTAAAAAGTTTTTTAATTTTAATAAAATCAAATATTTCAATTTTGTTAGAATATATATTAGCATTTAGAGTATGAAATCCATGAAAAATTAAAGCTATTGTTTCTACATTTATGTACAAAATTTGAGGAAGAAAAATCTCAAATACAGACAAACGCTTATTAATATTTTAGCAAAAGAAAAAGGACTTACGCAACTTAATAAAAAAGTGGGTAAGATATTTGTTTGTAACTTTGCTTTTGGAACATGGTCAAAATCAACATCATGTTACATAATAATTCACATTACAAGATTTTTGACTGCTATTAAGCTTAACCAAATTAACATTATAGTTTTAATGGAGTCGTAGTCCATTGGCAACTTATGCACTTAGTAATTTTGAGTATATAAGTTCGAGTCCCAATTGTTATGATAGGATTTGACTTCTTTATAATAGGAGTTTATTTGACTCTGAGTCCCAACTATTATGATAGGACTTGACTCCCTTATGATAGGAGTTTATTTGACTCCCCGCTTTGGGAATAAAATTAATTTCCCTCCCATATTAAGTGAAGGTCGTTATTCGGACTGTGCCACACTAGAATCATAAAGGAGGGTCTCAATTGTTATTTGGTTGTAAATATCAGTAGAGTTCTAATTGTAATATATCGGTATTTCAAAAAAAAAATCAACATCATAGCTTATCCCTTATGATAAGAGTTTATTTGGCTCCCCGCTTTGAGGATAAAATCAATTTTCCTCCATTATAAAGTGAGGGTCGTTCTTCGGGCTGTGCCACACTATAATTATGAAGGAGAGTCTCAATTGTTATATGACTGTAAATATCAGTAGAGTTCTAATTGTAATATATTAGTATTTCAAAAAACATTTGAAAAGAATTTAGATCTATCGCAAATAGACGTAGGCAATTAAAAACTAAAAATTAACAACTTAATTAATTTTCAAAAATATTGTTCACCATTATTGTTCATGGTTATTGTTCATCCGCATAAAAAATATTAATTTTTCAAAAATACAATAAATTGTAGAAAATAAATTATACTGAGATTTTTACGTGGTTCAGATTAATTAATCATATATCCACAAGGTCACGGTCAGATGAAACGTAATTCACTAAGTTGAGTGTTACAACCTATGGATTTACCAAACTTAAGACTCTTACTTACAATTTATCACCATACAGTTTACTCAATCTTAGACTGAATCTATTTCTCTAAAATAATTGCTACCCCTCTTGATCCACAATCCTCAAGGGACTTCGGAAAGTGATAAATAGCAATTCTTCAATTCTTCAATTCTTCAATGTCTAGTGATCTAAGATCCATATAAACTCTCCACAGAGATGAAAAAAAGATAAATAAATAAATCAACACAACATTAAGTGCCAAATCCGGATTCTCTAGGGAGGAGGCCAAATTTTGCTTTTTTGCTTTATACTCTGTGTTGTGCGTGCCTTTAATTGTGAAATATCTTTCTTTATATATGCACTAGGGTTTCACCAAAATAATAAGAGGTTGTTTGTTAAATATCTGAAGTCTGAAATTTTATTAACTTCAGATCTTTTCTAAAATATGTTTGTTTGTTTTTTAGAACTTATGTCTGATTTTCAAACATTTATATTTGAATAGAAAAAGTAAATTTTTGTGACTTTTATCTAAATGGAAAAGGGTCTAAATGACAAATAAATATTATATTACAAAATATCTCTGTAAAATAACTTATTTCCTAAATTGTAAAATCTAATCCTCTTTTTTTGTTTTAATTTATAAGGATATAAATGTCAAATAACTAAGTTTAAGATTTTTTTATTTTAAAAACAAACAAGATGTCATTTATATTCAGATGTTTAAAAAGGAAAAACAAACATGTCAATCAGATTTTTGTAATCAGATTTATTCAGACTTTAAAAAAATTCAGACCCATTTAGATTTCAGACAAAAAAACAAACGCTACCTAAGTCTTAAAAGATTTTGATTCTTTCCAAATAAGAGTTTCTTTTCTCTTATAATTCCATGAATTTGAATAGGAATAAATCTGATCTTCTTATCTTACTTGTCTCCCAAGAAATATCTAGAGCATTTAATGAACTTCCTTTTTGAACAAACTTCTTGCTCTAAATAGATCTCATGCGCCAATTATAGAATTCTATCATTAATAGACTTTTTAAATTAGACATCTAATTAAATTAGGAAACAAATATTCCTAATAAATTGGAGTCTTACTAAATTAGGAATTAATAAATTAATCACAATTACAAGATATACAATAAATAAAATTCCAATTTAATTAGACTTGCAATAAGATTCCAACTCTATAAATAATGGACTTAACAAAAATCAACATCATAGCTTAGACAAAAGAGTTCTAGTCATCTGGCAGAGCTCCTTTTTCTTTCTTTTTTTGAACTTAATTTTATTTGGTATTAATAGCAGTCAAAATAGAATATTCTTTTTAATGGAATATTAAGCACTATAGTTTTTTAAACTGGTCATATCTTCTTTACTACTATTTGAATTCAGTATTAAGTTGTATTTTTTAAAAAAACTTTTTATAATATTATCTTTGGTAGTTAGTAAAAAAAAAGTAATTAAATCTTAATATTATGAGCAGGGCGAGCTTGGTTGGGTTAGGTTAAATCAGTATTGTGAAAATCTAACCCAATTCACTATTGATTTGGTTAGAAAAATAAACACAAGTTAATCAAATAAAAATATCTAATTTTACCTTTAAATCATCGAGTTGAGTTGAATTGGGCTGATCGAGTTGATTGAGTTTATTAAAATAAAAATTAAAAAATCAAAGAATAAAAAAACCAAAACTAAAATTATTTGGTACTAAAAATCAAATTCAAATAGGAAAAAAATATTAATTCTCCATCATAACACTAAATGTTGTCCATTCTACCCAACATCTATCAATAAACAAACCAACAAAATAAAGACTGTATAAAAAAAAAACTATATGACGTAAAATTTGAAAATCTATCAACTTACTATTAGTGAAAATTCAGGTTTGATTTCTAAATTTTGCGTCTAGAAAATTTGATTAATGCCATGTTTAACAAAGAGAAATTGAAAAGAGCTTCTTTTATAAAAGAATAAAAACGGCTCAAAATTAGGCTTAATAATTTAGGGTTTAACAGTTGATAGTTGAAATTGATTTTTCTATGCTTTTATTATTTTTGAATTGGGTTGGATGATACAGGTTCATGTTAATGAATTCAATCTAATCCAATCATTAAATGGTTAAAAAAATTGATTCTTCAACCCATCATAATCTAGGTTCCAGCTATATTGCAACTGTGGTAAGATACCACAGTTGCTTTCAGCCATTGAATCCAGCCAATACAACTGTGCAACTATGGATCCAATGGTCGGTTGCAACTGTGATAACATACCACAGTTGCAATATAATTTTGCCCCATAATTCAATGGCGATTGACTTCTTTTGACTGTTATTAAGCTTAACTAAATCAACGTCATAGCTTAAACAAAAAGATTTCTGGTAATATGGCACAACTCTTTTTTTGTTTTAACTTTTAATTTTATTTTGCCATTAATTAGTTGTCAAAATAGAATATTCTTTTTAATGGAACATTAAGTACTAAACTTTTTTAATAATTAGGATTTGAATTTAGTGTTGAGTTGAGTGTTATTTTAAACTTTGTATAATATTGTGAGTGGTACCTATGAAAAAATAAAACAAAAAAATAAAACAAGTAATTCAATTTTAATATTATGAGTAGGAGTGGGCTTGAGTTGAGTTGGATGCGTGTTGTGAAAATCTAACCCATAAATTATTGGATTGGGTCGGATTCAATTAATTGGACAAATTAGATTGATTAAAATTAAAAATTTAAAAAATCAAAAGATAGAAAAAGTTAAAAGAAGTTATTGGGTACTTAAAATACGTTCAAATAAGAAAAAAAATACATTAATTCTCCATTATAACATTAAATGTTGTCCATTCCACCCAACATCTATCAATAAACATAGTAACAAAACTAAAGATTGTATAAAAAACTATATGACGTAACATTTGAAAATCTATCAATTTACTATTAGTGAAAATTCAGGTTTGATTTCTGAATTTTGAGTGTAGAAAATTTAATTGATGTTATGTTTAATTGAGAGAAACTGAAAAAGAATCTATAAAAAAAATAAAAACAATTCAAAATTAAGTTTTTTCATTTAAGTTTTAATAGTTGATGGTTGTCATTAATTTTTCTATGATTTTTATTGTTTTTGGATTAGATTGAATAATATGGGTTCGTGTTAATGAACTCAACCTAAACCATTCATTAGCCACTCAACCTGTGGTTGGGTGATTAAAACTGTTTTCCTCACATATGTGAGTGCGACAGTTCGAGTCTCCACATAGGGGTGGGCAATTTCAGATTCGGATTGAAAAAAAATTCATCCGAATTCAATCCGAATTTTCATCCGATCCGAATAATCGGATCGGATTGAATGAGTTTGGATTTCAAATTAATTTTTGGATTCAGATTATATTTTGGATTCGAATTAATTCGGATTGATATCAAATTTGGACCTTTTTCACAATTCTCACAAAAAATTTATGAAATCTATAATTAATGAAAACTTACTAACCATTAAAAAAAAGAAAATGAAAACAAGCTGACAAATGACAATGTATATTGTATTGTTTCCTTTACAATATGGCATTGACATATACCAAGAAAACAAGCCGATACAAAGTTTCCATTCACAAAAATAAAAAAAAAAGTTATAAACCATTAAAATGAAAACATTTACGTAATCAAATCTAATAATGTATAATCAACGGCCCATTAATATTCTCATATGCATTCATTTTGTACAAACACTCCCATTTCATTTAATTAGTAATGCACTAATGCTCTTACAAGTTAGGTGCATAAACATTACTTCAAGTCCAAGCCTCCAAATAAGCAACACAAAATAAACATTACTCAAAGTCTCCCAACAAACAACACAAAATAAATAATTAAACATTACTCCAAGTCTCCAAATAAATATACAACACAAAATCACAAAATAAATATTATCATTATATCATCCAACAATACAATAAACCAAAATAAAAATTATCATCCAAAAACATTTAGATAGACTACAAGTTCTTCAAACCAAAAGTACAATAACACCAAATTAAACTCACAACACACTTTGATGAGTCCTTAACTTTTGCTTTCCAACTACCAACTTCAATTTTCCTAACATAAGATCACAAACAATTATCACGTTACAATTGACTTAAAACCAAAAGTAAAACAATTATAAATATAATACCTTGAAACCAAAAGATCTATTAAATTTAAGAGTTATCTTACCTATTCAAATATCATGACGAGTACTAACACCCATCGTTGTAATTGTTGAAGCTTGTGATTGTACATACTCTTTAAAATGAAAAAAAAAAAACAAAATAACTTATAATTAGTGCATGAGTAATATAAAAAATGTATTATAATAAATTTAAAAGGTATTATATATAAAATGTAATATAAAAAAGTTACCTTCTTGTAACTCCATTTGATATAGATGATTTTTTAACTCTTGATTAAGGTCATAGATGAGAGTGGCAAAAAGTTTAGACTGCAACCAATTTTCAGTGCAAATCAATGCTTCAATCATAATGGGAGTTAAAGAACTCCGATATTCGTCAATGATACGACCCCCAGTGCTAAAGGCGGACTCCGAAGCCACAGTGGATACCGGAATTGCAAGGATATCCCTTGCTATTTTCTGCAATATCGGATACTTCGACCCGTTCACCTTCCACTATAATAAAACATTTAGTTTATCATTACTAGGATCTTCAATCGGGTCAAGTAAGTATCTTTCCACCTCGGTCGTTGTTGTGCAAATTTTAATGTATTCGTAAGTGCACGAATCTATTGTAGAATAGACTAATGGTGACGAGTGTCGATCCCACGAGGAGGTGGATTTTAATTATATGTAGAATTAATTTTGTAAATGAGTGGTTGGAATTGTGGTGGAAGTGATTTAAATTATCCTAAAATGGGAATTGAAATGGCGATAATAAATTCTAAAATTGGATTTGCAATGGCGAGAATAAATTAAAGAGAAATCTATTGAAATGACTTACTTGGGTATCTGGATCCGTATCAACATGCATCATGGGCTAACTATTCCTTATTAATACCAATTAAATCATGAGGGGGGAATCCACACCTCATGAACCACGCTCTAATCAATATAGTGCTAAGGGCTTATCGTGCCAAATAATAATAACCTTGTACTAGGGGGCCGGTGAAACCAAGGCGGTACTAAACAAGATTAGTATTATTTGTCGACGAGAAGTCAAAACATCCACAAAAATTAGAGGGGAAGAGAAAGTAAATTTACCAAATAAAGCCCATGACACATGTTGAGACTTCACTTTCAACCCAAACTTGAAAGAAAATTAGCTACTCATAATTGAACTAGGGGCAAAATGGAAATTTATTAAAATATGTAGAAAATACAAGATGGAGAAGGAATTACAAAAAATGGAGTCCAAAAATGGATTCAGAGATATCAAATTAGGGGGGAGAGGCCCCCTTTTTATAGATACATGGAGTAAATCATGGCCATCGGATTAAAAACAGTTTGGACGCTTAGGATTGCGCCACGTCATCAGTCAATAGTACACAGTTTGACCACGCGGATGAACAGTAACACTATTTGACCCGGGTTGAACAGTAACGCCGTTTGGTTGAAAATAATCTTGTGTGATGCATGTACCTTACGCGAGATTTTTGGTCCACTGATATGCTGCCACGTCACCATTAACAGTACATAAGAATTTTAGTCCAATAGGATCGTGACACCTCATCAATCAATGCCACATCATCGGTCAATGCCACGTCATCGTCCGTTTATGTGAACAGTGTCGTGAACAGTAACGTATACAGTACCGTACACGTGAATAGTACTGTATATGTGAACAGTGCCATTTTTCCTTTTATGCTCCTCCTAAGGTTTTCGATCGTCCTGAGTTCAAAAGTGATGTCCGTTTTTCCATCTGATCTCTCGTTTATTGTGAAATGACTATGATGCCCCTAAAATACATAAAATACTTAACTAAAATAAAACACACAGAATTAAATCAAAAGAAGGTTAAATTCATAAAAGTAAAGGTATTAGTAAAACTTGTAGTGTAAAATGACTATTTTCTCCTTTATAAATATATATTTTCTAACACTCAACACACCCCCCAGCCAGCTTATTGCTAGTCCCTAGCAAATAAAGAGAAAACAAAATTCAAAACCAAAATGATTTTTTTTTATTATTTAGAAACACTCGTGTTTATTCAATTAGATTAATGATAGCAGTCAAATAAAAGTATAAGCATTATCTCCAGTCTAAAGCAACATCACACCCACATCAACCATCCACATGAATCAGCCCAATAGATTTTGTTATAGCTACTTTTAATAATGACATGTCAAACCCCAAAATCTGACTGGAAGTAGTGACACTCTCACAAAGAAATTAAACCCAATAAAAATAGTCACTCCAATGAATGGTAATTGAGAGAAAATAATAAAGAAGTGATATCACATGCTCTCACCACGATGAAAGAAATATGCCCTCAGCTTAGAAATAATACGATCTCAAGTCAAATAAAAATGATAGTCAACCCAATTTATTTATTTATTTATTTATTATTTTTTTATGCACTACTACATCTTTTTAGCCCATATAACTAGTTTCTACTTCAGACTATAGTTCCCTAAAATCAAGAAGGACTTTTATTAAGATGTAACGTAGGCTAGGGACATGGTTAACAAAGAAGGAAAATAAGGAAAATAAAGTGTATGTTTGAGAAAAATACAGAGGATTTTTTTTAGAAGTTGCAAGGTGGATTTCACCTATTATTGTTATTATTATTATTTTTTTGCTTTTGTTTGGCACAACGTCACTGAACAAAATAATTATTTACATTTTTCTCAAACATAAATAAGTGATGGAACTTATAAGATATCGGGTAATACTCCAAATCGGAGTGGGTCAAGATGATAAGTTTAACAAATAAAAGATTTTTTTTTTAAAAAAAAGGCTCAAAATGATTAACTATGGATATTTCACAAAAAGAATGGCTAGAAAGGCTCAAACGGATAAAAAATGGCATCTCCATCGTCTTTTAGGGCTCTAAATAACCTTCCATATCTACTAGTTAGATGGGCCTCCAAATGTAGCAACACACATTTTTTTTTTACAATTTTTTTAAGGGTTAACTTAAAAGAAATCTAGAGATCGTGTATAAAATGATAAACTGCTAAACTGTATAAAGAATGGGCAAAATAGTTACTCTCCAAGAAAAATAATAGGCTCAAAAACTCACTTGGTACTTATTATGACATGTTCATTCCTTCAAGCAACTCATATTTGTCTCCGACATCAACATGTAGAGTAGCAAACATAGCGTAACATCACTTAAGACCTAAAATAATAGAAATACTAAAATTTAAAATTAATTATGTTATCCAATGTCAAATCAAATTTTTTTTAACAACATTCTACCCCCCAACCTATTCTAAACATGAAAGGAAAATATGCATGCAAAAATGTGAAAATGATGCAGAAAAACTAATTAGAAAAGTTACACTTAAAATGATAGAAAAAGAAAATAGTTTTTTTTAAAAACTTAGAAGATGCGTTTCTAAAGGCACTACACTCCATATTCAGCCATCTTCGACTCAAAAATTTGAAAATATATATTTATAAGGAGAAATTAAAAAGAAGAAGAAAAATGAACATCAAAACATAATAAAGAAAAAGAAAATGTATGATTTTTTTTTAGTTTTTTAATTTTTTTTAAACGATGAAGATGAGGTTCTAGAGTCACTACACTCCATATTCAGCCATCTTCAACACAAAAAGTTAGCAACAATTAGTTTCTACAATAAAAAATTAGTAAAAACTTAACCAAAATTCCACAATTGTCGACTATTCCCTCCTTCCAACCAGAACGAAACATTGTCCTCAATGTTTGAAAGGAAAGAAGTAGAGTTTAGAAGACATCACCTGGGTGGTGCAACACAAGAAAATATTTACAAGCGGAGAGTTAAATCTAATTTGTACTTCTTACTGCGGCTACTGTTACCATCATTATTTGGGCGCTCCAACACAAAGGTCCAGGGGTCTGGCTCTGGTTTATATGCTTGTAACAGATCAAGTAGCTCATTAGCAGTGTGAGCACGAATAAAAAATTTTTTCACATTAGAAGGAATGAAATAGTTTTTTATTGCATGGTTAAGAAATGCGATAAAGCCATCATAAAAGTTATTGACATTTAACAAACTGATGGGTTTATGGTGAATGTGCAGATGGGCCCAAGATGCTAGTGTAATAAGTGCCCCTAGTGTTGCAAGATCTCCTGGAAGGAAAATAAAAGCATCAGCATGATTAAGCATTTCAGTTATTCTTTCTTGCATACCTGAGACGAATAACTCTTCTCCAGTTGATGAGTCAGACGAACTGCCTAATGGTTTTAGGACTCTGGGGATGATGCCTAACACTTGACTTCCTTTGATAAAAGCTGCTTCTGAGACCATTTTTGATAACCCTCGGTTACCTCCTCCATACACCAAGTGTAATTTTCTCGCTGCTATGCTTCGACCAAGATCTATGGCTGCCTCCACAAACTCTTTATGTTTGCCATAGTTAAATCTAGAAAGCACACAAATGTTCTTGAATTGTCTATTGGGAGTAGCTGCCATTGTGATACTTCTCAAAAATAATTTATGAGTGCTTGACAAAAAAGAAATCACATTTAAGAATCTTGGTGACAGTGGATCACAGCTGTGAATGAGGTAATATGTCAGTGTCAAATACCGCGTGAAGCACATGGCTCGTGAGTCAAAAAAGAAACAGTAAAAAGGAAAAAGCAAAGAGTAATAAAATTATTAAAGACAATAATGCAAACAATAAAACAACAGTGAAATGAAATAAAATAACAGTAAAGTAAAAGGATATTTACACGTAGTTGCGACTGTGGCTCACATCTTCCTCTGGTTTTATGTCCAGAAACGGCTTGAACGCCCTCTATGGGTCGAGGATAGGCTTCCCATCCAGTTTTCTTATAAACTGGCAAACAGGGTCGTTTATAGTCAGATTTCCACGACTATATCGTGCATGCTCTTTCTGGAATAATGGCCATAACTGGAGAATCGCTCCTTGCACATATCCACTGGGATGCATTTCAAGAGATAGAAGGATATCATCCAATGACTCATTATTCAAGCCATCCCTAATGAATTGAATCTTATCTTCCTTGCCAATCGTACTTTAGCCTCGATTAACCAACGAATGTCAGCAGGTATGTTATTCCTCATGAGTAATCGCATGCGTTCGGACTGAGCTTTATAGATCGTAAGGAGGGCATTCTGAGGAAGTGAATGGAATCACTTGTGAAGCTTCGCTAGAATGTCGTTTCTGTCCATACTTTCGCCTCAGAATATCAGTTATTATGGGAAACTGAAGTAACCGACTTGATTGTCACGGAGTACCATTATCCGCCACTTCACCGGGATAACAAACTAAAGCACACAAACAGAAAAATAAATTAAACACACAAAGAAAATTAAAATCGTCCGCTTATTGAATTTACCTCAAGCTCCAACTGGATGTCGTAAACATTTCTCTCAATGTCTCTGAGTTGGCTTTCTAAACCCTCAACATAGGCTACTAACTCTGGCGGCTGTAGAGCCCAAATGCGATGTGTTTTACAAAATTGAATTTGCCTTTTAAGATGAGTTTTGACACGTTGAAGTGGTTTAAGAATGTTCAGGAGGAATGGTCTAAGTAAGGTACTCATGATTAAAAATGATAAGAGAAAACTTAATAGTTAAATAAACACACTTATGCAAAAATAATTTCAATTAGCAAAAGAATAATATAAAGCAAGAAAAAAAATATCAAATCAATGAAAAGAAAGAAAATTAATTCAAATCTGGTGAGTCACTCAAATTTATTTCGGTGTCTTCTCCATGTGGTTGGTACTCTAGATATGGCTTTAATCTTTGACCATTAACTTTAAATGTGACACCGTTCGTTGGGTCCTTAATTTCAATTGCCCCATGTGAAAAAACAGTATGAACAATAAAGGGACCAGACCATCGAAAGTGTAACTTACCTGGTAATAGGTGCAAACGAGAATTGAATAAAAGCACTTTTTGACCTGGAATGAACGATTTTCTCATAATTTGCTTGTCATGAAAGACTTTCATCCGTTGCTTGTAAATCTTGGCATTTTCGTATGCGTCATTGGGAATTTCTTCAAGTTCTGCCAGTTGAAATCTTCTTTCTGAGCTGGCTTGCTGCATGTCAAAGTTGAATTTCTTGATGGCCCAATACGCACGATGCTCGAGTTCCACAGGTAGGTGGCAAGCTTTTCCATACACTAGCCTGTAGGGTGACATCCCAATCGGGGTCTTGAAAGCCGTTCTATATGCCCATAATGCATCATCAAGTCTCAATGACCAATCTTTTCTGTCTGGCCTCATCGTCTTTTCTAATATGTGCTTTATTTCTCGATTGGAGATCTCAACTTGGCCACTGGTTTGCGGATGATATGGGGTCGCCACTTTATGAGTGATTGAATACTTTGTCAAAAGAGACTTGAATGCTTTGTTTCAAAAGTGGGCACCACCATCACTGATTATTGCTCGAGGGAATCCAAAGCGTGAAACAATGTTGCTTTTCAAAAATCCTATTACCACCTTGTGATAATTGGTTCTGCATGGAATTGCTTCTGCCCATTTTGATACGTAGTCAACAGCAACCAATATGTATTGATGGCCAAAAAAAGGGGGAAAGGGTCCCATGAAGTCGATACCCCATACGTAAAAAATTTCAACCACTAAAATTAGATTTAATGGCATCATGTTCCTTCGTTTAATGCTCCCCATTCGTTGACACCTATCACATGAAGAACAGAAAGTGTAAGCATCTCGAAATATAGTTGGCCAATAGAAACCACATTGTAAAACTTTAGTCGCTGTTTTCTTAGCGCTGAAATGGCCTCCACAAGCTTGTTCATGGCAGAATGAAAGGATATTTTAAATTTCACTTTCTGAGACACATCGTCTAACAATTTGATCTGCACAATACTTGAACAAGTACGGATCATCCCAAAAGAAATTCTTTATTTCTGCAAAGAATTTGGCCTTGTCTTGCTTGGTCCAATGCTCTGGAAGTTGACATGTAACAAGATAATTAAGTATATCAGCATACCAAGGTAATACTTCCACACTCATCAATTGTTCATCTGAAAATGACTCATTCAATGGTAATGGCTCTGTAATTGTGTCAAAATAGAGACGAGAGAGATGGTCCGCCACAACATTTTCTGTGCCTTTCTTATCCTTGAATTCCAAGTCAAATTCCTGCAAAAGTAACACCCAACGAATTAGTCTAACTTTTGCATCTTTCTTTGTGAGAAGATATTTAAGAGCGGCATGATACGTGAATATAATTATTTTACAACCAATGAGATAAGATCGAAATTTCTCTAATGCAAACACTACTGCTAACATTTCTTTTTCAGTAGTTGAATAGTTCAACTGTGCATCATTCAATGTCATACTAGCATAGTAAATAACATGGGAAATTCGATTAACTCTTTGTCCTAATACTGCTCCTACTGCATAATCAGATGCATTACACATGAGCTCAAATGGTAAGCTCCAGTTTGGGGGCTGAATGATGGGTGATGATGTCAACAATTGCTTTAGTTTTTCAAATGCCACAAGACATGAATCATCAAAGATAAAAGATACATCCTTAGCAAGTAAATTGCATAAGGGTCTAGAAACTTTGCTAAAATCTTTAATGAAACGTCTATAGAAACCAGCATGCCCAAGGAAAGATCTTACGTCTCTAGATTTCCTTTGAGTTAACCCTTAAAAAAATGGTAAAAAAAAAAGAAAAAAAATGTGTTGCTACATTGGGAGGCCCATCTAACTAGTAGATATGGATGATTATTTAGAGCCCTAAAAGACGATGGAAAGGCCATCTTTGATCCGTTTGAGCCTTTCTAGCCATCCATTTTATTAAATATCCATAGTTAACCCTTTTGAGCCTTAAAAAAAAAACAAAAAAACAAAAAACAAAAACCTTTTCTTTGTCAACTTATCATCTTGACTCACTCCTATTTGGAGTATTACCCAATGTTTTATAAGTTCCATCACCTATTTATGTTTGAGAAAATGTAAATAATTATTTTGTTCAGTGAAGTTATGACAAAAAAAAAGCAAAAAAAAAAACAAAACAAAAGTTGTTGTTTCAAAAGAATAAAAATAACAATAATAGGTGAAATCCACCTTGTAACTTCCAAAAAAAAAAAATTCTCTGCATTTTTCTCAAACATAAACTTTGTTTTCCCTATTTCCCTTCTTTGTTAGCCATGTCCCTAGCCTACGTTACGTCCTAATAAAAGTCCTTCTTGATTTTAGGGAACTATAATCTGAAGTAGAAGCTAGTTATATGGGCTAAAAAGATGTAGTGATGCATGAAAAAAAAAATAAAAAAAAATAAAAAAAATAAATAAATTGGGTTGACTAGCATTTTTATTTGACTTGAGATCGTATTATTTCTAAGCTGAGGGCATATTTATTTCATCTTGGTGAGAGCATGTGATATCAATTCTTTATTATTTTCTCTCAATTACCATTCATTGGAGTGACTATTTTTATTGAGTTTAATTTCTTTGTGAGAGTGTCATTACTTCCAGTGAGATTTTGGGGTTTGACATGTCATTCTTGAAAGTAGCTATAACAAAGTCTACTGGGCTAATTCATGTGGATGGTTGATGTGGGTGTGATGTTGTTTTAGACTGGAGATAATGCTTATACTTTTATTTGATTGCTATCATTAATCTGATTGAATAAACACGAGTGTTTCTAAATAAAATAAAAAAAAAATCATTTTGGTTTTGAATTTTGTTTTCGCTTTATTTGCTAGGGACTAGCAATAAGCTGGTTGGGGGGTGTGTTGAGTGTTAGAAAATGTATATTTATAAAGGAGAAAATCGTCATTTTACATTTCAAGTCTTACTGACAACTCTCACTTTTATGTATTTAAGGTTCTTGTAATTTAATTATGTGTGTTTTATTTTAATTAAGTATTTTGTGTATTTTAGGGGCATCGTAGCCATTTCACAATAAACGAGAGATCAGATGGCAAAACAGACATCACTTTTGAACTCAGGACGGTCGAAAACCTTAGGAGGAGCATAAAAGAAAAAATAGCACTGTTCACATGTACAGTACTATTCACATGTACGGTATTGTATACGTTACTGTTCACGGCACTGTTCACATAGACGGATCGATGACGTGGCATTGACCGATGATGTGGCATTGACTGATGAGGTGTCACGATCCTGTTGGACTAAAATTCTTATGTACTGTTGATGGTGACGTGGCAGCATATCAGTGGACCAAAAATCTCGCGTATGGTACATGCATCACACAGGATTATTTTCAACCAAACCGCGTCACTGTTCACCTGGGTCAAACCGTGTTACTGTTCATCCGCGTGGTCAAACCGCGTACTATTCACGCGTACTGTTGACTGATGACGTGGCGAAATCCTGAGCGTCCAAACTGTTTTTAATTCGATGGTCATGATTTACTCAATATATCTATAAAAAGGGGGCCTGCCCCCCTAATTTGATATCTTTGAATCCATTTTTGGGATCCATTTTTTGTAATTCCTTCTCCATATTGTATTTTCTTCGTATTTTAATAAATTTTCATTTTGCCCCTAATTCAATTATGAGTGGCTAATTTTCTTTCAAGCTTGGGTTGAAGGTGAAGTCTCAACATGTGTCATGGGCTTAATTTGGTAAATTTATTTTCTCTTCCCCTCTAATTTTTGTGGATGTTTTGACTTCTCATCGACAAATAATACTAATCTTGTCTAGTACCGCCTTGGTTTCACCGACCCCCTAGTACAAGGTTATTATTATTTGGCACGAGAAACCCTTAGCACCATATTGATTAGAGTGTGGTTCATGAGGTGTGGATTCCCCCCTCATGATTTAATTGGCATTAATAAGGATTATTTAGCCCATAATGCATGTTGATACGGATCCAGATACCCAAGTGCGTCATTTCAATAGAATTCTCTTCAATTTATTCTCACCATTTCAATACTAATTTTAGAATTTATTCTCGCCATTTTAATTTAAATTTTAGCATATTCCAAATCACTTCCACCACAATTCCAACCACCCATTCATAAAATTAATTCTACACAATTAAAATCCACCTCCTCGTGGGATCGACACTCGTCACCATTGATATATACTACAATAGATTCGTGCGCTTGCGAGTACATTAAAATTTGTACAACAGCTTTCTCATTACACCTATGGCATTGGCTTGATCTAGGTATGAGTCATGGTCATGTGGTTCTATTGATTTAGCAGTCGATAACGATGCTATTTGTCGAGCAAGACCTTTAACCATCTCCTTGACTTCTTTGATTCCCGAAGTTGACACGTCAATTTGAACCTCATTTACTCCCTTAATTCTTCTAGTATTCCTGAGTAATTGACTCCGTTGTTGGGAATTATCCGCTTGTCGCTGGAAAAATTCCTAAATCTC
This sequence comes from Citrus sinensis, assembly GCF_022201045.2. Lineage (NCBI taxonomy): Eukaryota > Viridiplantae > Streptophyta > Magnoliopsida > Sapindales > Rutaceae > Citrus > Citrus sinensis. The sequence goes on from NC_068563.1 coordinate 22,505,158, forward strand.
TGATGCACTTTTTGACATTAGCTCTCCTCCACTTGTTGCCATTAGCCATTCTTGCACATTCGGCAATAATCTCTCCAAAAAGTATTGGCATTGGTGCCATTTCTCGTACCCATGATGTGAACACTTCAAGAGTAGCCCATTGAATCGCTCCCATGTTTTGAAAAACTGCTCGTCTTCTCTCTGGGTAAACTCCGAGATTTCCCTGCGAATAGCATTGGTTTTATGTACTGGAAAATATTTATTCAAAAATTTCGTTACCATTTGTTCCCATGATACAATGCTATTAGCAAGTAAAGTATTTAACCAAGAACGAGCTCTATCCTTTAAAGAAAATGAGAATAATATGAGTTTAACATCATCGTCTGAAAATTTTTCATATTTAAAAATTTGACAAATGGCATGAAAATCATTCAGATGATTATATGGGTCCTCATTTTCTAGGCCATAAAATGTGGGGAGACAATTTAGCACACTAGGTTTTAGTTCAAAACTCCTAGCAGCTACATTTGGGTATCTTATGCATGTTGTGCTCAAATTACCTAAGGGACTAAAGTAGTCCTTAAATGGCCTCTCCTGTGGTTGCAAATCCATTTTATTTTCAATTTGTTTGTGTGTGCGAAGTGTTTTCTCAAGTTCAAGGTTTATAGGTTCAAGACTAGGTAATAATGACTTTCGACCATGCATGCAAAACAAATAAAATAAAAATAACGATGAGAACAAAATAAAAAATAAAGAAGAGGGAGAAATTACGATACTAACCTTATTGCGCTATTATAACCTTACTAAAAAAATACACAAAAAATACGTGAAATAAATTAACTAAAAAAAATTAGTAAGATAAACAAAAATTACAAAGAAAAAAAATAACTTGAAAATTAAATTACAGAATTTTAAAGAAGAGAAAAAGAAAAGAAATACTAACCTCTAAATGCATATTCACTTTTTTTTTAAGAAAAAAAATACAAGAAAACAAATAAAAGAAATTATTCACAAAAATTAATTCTATGAATTAAAATTACTTACCTCCCCGGCAACGGCGCCAAAAACTTGTTGTGCAAATTTTAATGTACTCGCAAGCTCACGAATCTATTGTAGAATAGAGTAATGGTGACGAGTGTCGATCTCACGAGGAGGTGGATTTTAATTATATGTAGAATTAATTTTGTAAATTGGTGGTTGGAATTGTGGTGGAAGTGATTTAAATTATCCTAAAATGGGAATTGAAATGGCGATAATAAATTCTAAAATTAGATTTGTAATGGCGAGAATAAATTGAAGAGAAATCTATTAAAATGACGTACTTGGGTATCTGGATCCGTATCAACATGCATCATGGGCTAACTATTCCTTATTAATACCAATTAAATCATGAGGGGAGAATCCACACCTTATGAACCACGCTCTAATCAATATGGTGCTAAGGGCTTATCGTGCCAAATAATAATAACTTTGTACTAGGGGGCCGGTGAAACCAAGGCGGTACTAGACAAGATTAGTATTATTTGTCGATGAGAAGTCAAAATATCCACAAAAATTAGAGGGGAAGAGAAAGTAAATTTACCAAATAAAGCCCATGACACATGTTGAGACTTCACCTTCAACCCAAGCTTGAAAGAAAATTAGCTACTCATAATTGAACTAGGGGTAAAATGGGAATTTATTAAAATATGTAGAAAATACAAGATGAAGAAGGAATTACAAAAAATGGAGTCCAAAAATGGATTCAGAGATATCAAATTAGGGGGAGAGGCCCTCTTTTTATAGATACATGGAGTAAATCATGGCCATCGGATTAAAAACAGTTTGAACGCTTAGGATTGCGCCACGTCATCAGTCAATAGTACATGGTTTGACCACGTGGATGAACAGTAACACGGTTTGACCCGGGTTGAACAGTAACGCAGTTTGGTTGAAAATAATCTTGTGTGATGCATGTACCATACGCGAGATTTTTGGTCCACTGATATGCTGCCACGTCACCATCAACAGTACATAAGAATTTTAGTCCAATAGGATCGTGACACCTCATCAATCAATGCCACATCATCGGTCAATGCCACGTCATCGTCCGTCTATGTGAACAGTGTCGTGAACAGTAATGTATACAGTACCGTACACGTGAATAGTACCGTACATGTGAACAGTGCCATTTTTCATTTTATGCTCCTCCTAAGGTTTTCGACCGTTCTGAGTTCAAAAGTGATGTTCGTTTTGCCATCTGATCTCTTGTTTATTGCGAAATGACTATGATGCCCTTAAAATACATAAAATACTTAATTAAAATAAAACACACGGAATTAAATCAAAATAAGATTAAATTCATAAAAGTAAAGGTGTTAGTAAAACTTGTAGTGTAAAATGACGATTTTCGCCTTTATAAATATACATTTTCTAACACTCAACAGTCGTCACAAACTTGCCATCATTTTGAATTAAAACTTTCTTAGCATATCCAAGAAAAGGGTGAGCAACTCATAAAATATCATCACTATATTCCATTATGTACCCTTGTTGCCGATCCGTGTCATCTACAAGGTACGGAGAAGAACTAGAACCGCCACCGTCACCGCCACCACTGGCACTGCCACTAGGAAAACTCTCACTAGACAATGGTGGTGAGGAGTTCCATCCACTATATGCATCAAAAAGTGAATTCAACAAGCCTTTCATCATCGCGACTATTTCTTCAATCTTCGCACTATCATCGGAAAAAATCATACTAAAAATATGTTTAGTAAAATCCATTTTGCAGCGCAGATCAAGTATTGAGGCAATAATCAAGATTTTGTTGATTTTCTCCGTGCACTCCCAATATTTGTCATATTTTTCCCTCATACTAGAAGTCATCAAATGCACATAAACATCTATGCTTTTTTCTAATGCACTCAATGAATTCTCAATTAAGCCAATTATATCATAACAAAGATTAGAAGTGACACTCAAAGAGGCTGAAAAAGTCAATGTAGCATCATAAAAGATCTTTAAAAACCTCACAATTCTTTCGGCATGTTCCCAATCTTTAAGCTCAGGTGGTCCCACCCTTTTTTTCCCGTTTTCTTCCTCTTTAAAGTATGCTTCATATGGTTTATCCACTTCTGTTATCCTCTCAAATGCTTCATGAAATTTCAAAGTAGTCATCAACATCAAATAGGTGGAATTCCACCTAGTGATACAATCAAAAATCATAGTTCCATTAGGGCCTTTCACATGATCTACACACTGTTTAAATGCTTTCAATCTCGAAGTGGATGATCTTACATACTTCACAGCATTCCAAATACCGGCAACTAAGGCATGCAACTCTTTTAACCCCCCAGTGACAATCAAATTTAAGATATGTGCACAACAACGCACATGCATGTAATCACCCCGCAACATAAGTGCATCAACATTCTTCCACATAAGCATTTCGTTCTTCACATAATCAATAGCAACATCATTGTCTGATGCCTTATCAACAGTTATTGTACATACCGTCTCTATTCCCCATTCAAGCAAACAAGCCTCAATCTATTTTCCAATCGACTTCCCTTTATGGTCTTCAATCACGCTGAAACTAATAATCTTCCTATGTAAACACCAATCACCATCAATAAAGTGAGTTGTGATTACCATATAACTCATGTTCTGAACTGAAGTCCATATGTCAGTTGTAAGAGACACTCTATGCTTATTCTTACATATCAAACTCTTCAAAATTCCCTTTTCTTCCAAGAACATATCCATAACATCTCTACTAATAGTTATCTGAGATGGAATGATAAACTGAGGAACAACTACATTGCAAAAATACCTAAACCCTTTATTGTTAACAAAATTAAGCGACAACTCGCCCAAGATAATCATTTTACTGACTACCCTTCTACAAGCTTATTGACTCCATCCTTGGGCCAAAACCATATTACTTGCATTTCCTTCACCACTCTCGGCTGCCAATTTTTTTTGTCTTTCATCTTGCTCTCGCTTCACGTTCAAGTATGCTTTACATACTTTTAAATGAGTTCTCATATTGCTAATCCCATCAAACCTAGGATGGCACTGATATATCTTGCCACAATAGTTGTACTTTGCTTTATATTGATTGTCCTCAAGTACAGTGTAATGATTCCATGTCTCGGATCTTTTCTTCATTGGTCGTCTCTGAGTTGGCTTCTTCCGCTTTGTATTTGTCTTTTCTGTGGGTACTTGTACACTTTCAACTTCATCATCATCAGTGGAATTTGATTTTGAATGTCTAGTCATTTGAAAATACAAAAATCATATCAATCATCATTGTTCTGTAACTTCCGTTTATGAATTTTCAACTAAAAAATAAATATGACTTTTGACGTTATATAATCTCTTCAGCCTAGCTTACTAGCTATACAAATTCATTCATCAAATTATTGTTTGGAAATAAAGCAATTAATGACATTAACTTATCATAAAAAAATTCTACTACCACAATGTACGGTATGAAGTTGAATTTTTAGTTTTAAAGAATTGATATTGTTCTTTAGTTTATTAATAATTAATAAACTAACGTTACAAATGAATAATCATACATTAAATAATGATGATTATTTAATAATTAATAAATTTGAATTTTTAATTTTGATGAAACGATATTGTTTCTTAGTTTATTAATAATTAATAAAATTAAGCTAAGCTTCTTAAATAATGAATTATCAGACAATGAAAATGAAATAATGAAAAATTTTCAACTGTGGAGAATGGAGAGAATGAAAATATGAACAAATTGTATATTTCAAAGTTTTAATACATGAACAAATAAATTCATCTTTTGTTGTCTTTCTCAAAAGACAAAATATATTTATATTTTATAGTTATACATCAATACATATTCATGTCTTTCTCAACTAATATTACAAATGAATAATCATACATTAGAAAAAATTAAAGGAAAAAACAGAACAATTCAAGAACAATAAATTTTTTAATTTCCAAGTTTCAAACAAATCGCATAGACACAGATGTGTTAGGCCTTGAGAGAGAATGGAGAGAGGTTGAAGAAAGCAAGAGAAAGGGGAAGAAAAACCCTTAAACCCGTGAGCCACTTGCTCTCGAGTTTGGCCCAAACCCTTTGGGGGCATTTTCGGCTTTTCATTTTCCAAGCAGTTACCCGCAAGGCCGCAACGCAAATAAAAGTGAATCCAACGCATGAAATTCTAAGTTTCAAATTTCAATTGTCATGGAAACATTCGCTTAATTACTTACCATGAATAAAGTTACTAGGTGCTCAGGAATAGTGGAATTCGATTATCGGCGTTTGGCGTGGCAACTCGCTGGCTGGACGTGATCAGCTCGTTGGTTGAAGAGGCAGCTGTCAGTTGGGTTTCAGCTAGGTTTAGGTCGATTAATTGGGTTCCGTTCGCCTGGTTTTCACTTGAAATCGGCTAGCTTCCAGTCGATTGGTGTCGGCGAGCCGGCGGCAGCTGAGTTTTGGCGTGGTCGTTACTCGTTAATGGGTTCAAGACGGATGGCGTTTTGCTTTTGCTCATGGTCGTTACTCGTTAATGGCGTTTTGCTTTTGCGCTACTGCTTGCTGAGTAAGTGAGTCCTGTGTCTTTTGTTAGTGTTTGACAATTTGAGTTGGTACTTGGCTCAATTGGCTGTAAGTCTGTGACCAAGATGTGTGATCTGAGAGTGAGTGAACAGTGTGAACTGGTGAGTGGTGACTGGTGATCCGAACATGAGTTAAACTTTTTTTTTAGCACTTTAGATTATTTTTTAATTTTCATTTTTTTTGGTTTATAGTGCAGATCAAATTGGATGATTCAAATTGATCCGAAATCTGATCCGATCCAAACCAAATCCGATCGGATCGCACAAGTTTCATCCAATCAGATTTGCCTTCAAATCTGAATCCGATCCGATGCCCACCCCTATCTCTACATATCATTGTGGGGGTTTAATTCCTTCTATAATTATTTCATAATTATGTGAAGAAAATCTTCTATCTTACAAAATATGAATACAGTAGACATCTCTGAACAAATGTAAAATTTGGGTTGTACTTAATAAGATTTAAAAATAAAATAGTTAATTTCTTCCACAATTATTTAATAATTATATAGAAACAATTCTCTCCTTATGAAATGTGAGTGGAGTAAATATTCTCAATATTAGTGAGGGTATAAATGTTGACAATATTTAATAAGCTTTAAATATAATCTAGCTTTAGTAATAGTCTGATATATAAATTATTAGTGGCTATCTAATGTAATATCTGTAATAATCTAATTGTAATATTAGTGTAAAAAAAATTAATAATGGTTGAAAAAAATTTACTCAATCAGTCCATCTAAATTTACTTAGATGAGGTTAAATTGAATTTGGTCCATTGGAGTATGTTGGACTTACCCACCCCCTGATTATAAGATCTCAAAAGATTTCGCTTCAGTACTAAAATCCAAATTCCGTTAATTAGCATGTTTTCCGTGATGAATTCAAACGCAACATGCTTCGTGTTCTTGAAACAACAAAAATTAGGAAAATGATATGATCAATCCTCATCAATTTCATTGGAAATTGGGTGGAATTTTCTTAACTCAATTAAAAGTATTTAAAAAAACAAAAAAAAAAAAGTAACAGTCACTTTCTTCATTAGCTTTTTATTCCAAAAAAAGAAAAAGAAAAAGGAAAAAACAGTTAATGGAGCGGCAATATCTTCAAATTATTTAATCCTCATGTCCATGCATTCAGTGGCCACGTCATTAAGGGACGAGGCCTAAAAATTTATAAATAATATTTTTTTCTTTTTAATTCAGTTAGATAACATTTATTTATTTTTTATATCTTGAATCGAAATAAATTTAAATTTATCCGAAGTCCATGTATGTCTAACTACAAATATTTAAATGTTATATATTTTTATTTTTATTTTTATTTTTATTTTTAATATATAAATATAAGTGGTACCAATAACTAGCCACCTTTTGATTAATTCAAAAATAACCATAAAAAATATATAGCGACTAATTATTAATAAATATTAAAAAATTATTATGTGTTTGAGAGATCATGTCACCTTCCTTAAATCAATCAAAATAATTCTAATATATATATTTTTAATAAAATTCAATTTTTTTAATGATATCAATTTTAATTATACTAATAATACCAACAATGTATAATGAAAGAAAAATTAATTACTTTTTGTAAAATTATATCAGCTAAACATGAAATTAACTTCAACGATCGATCATTTCTTACTGCGCAAAAAATTATTGCCTCATGGCAAAAAAATAGCGAAATTTAGTAAACCACGCAAACCCCACTAGCTGGTGAATGGTGATTGACTTCTTTTGGCCAAAATAAAAGATAACAAAGTAGGCTCCCTGTCTCCATCAAGCATCATTGCTGACGCTCATTTACATTTAAAAAATAGAGCAAGCCATTGGATAACGACATCATATTCTTGGAAGTTCAGAGTATTCCAGTGGTATTTAAGTTACTGTTGCTTTATGGGTTATCTGTTTCAGAGTGTTTGCAACTGTCAGTGATAGAAAATGGGTGGCAAGCAGCAGCACGGAGGAACAAGACACAGCGTTGTGTTTGCCGTTAATGGAGAAAAGTTTGAGGTCTCAAGCGTTGACCCTTCTACTACTTTGCTTGAGTTCTTGCGTTATCACACTCGCTTTAAGAGTGTCAAGCTCGGTTGTGGTGAAGGCAAGTTCTGTTTTTATTACTAAATATGTTGTGTGTAATGTCATTACTGTTCTGCTTTTGTGTATATGTATATGGTTTGGTCTCCTTGATGATGGGAGCTTTCATCATTTGAGCTGTTGGTTAATTTTGTTTTGTTTGAGCTTTTCTATTATGGTACTTTTACTTTCTTCAATCCTCTCCAAGTTTGGTTTTTAATTTGGCTTTAATAGCTGGCTTTTCACCTTTTTGTTGGTTTTCTAGTTGTCTTAATATATCATGAATTTCAGTAGTGGGAAATGGGTTGTTTACAGGATTCTTCTGCAGTATACTGAAAAAGAAAGCTTAATTAAGTTTCTAGGACAAAAAACAAATTAATTTGTGGAACTTTCCTATTGAATTTCTTGGCCACCAAAGAGAGGATTCAGGAGGGTGTTTTAATAATGTAAGCGTTTTCATATTCTACTTATGTCCAAGTATGTAGCATCTAAGTGTTTGTTGTTTGTGTTCTTTGTTTTGTAATTGCAGGTGGCTGTGGCGCATGCATTGTCCTACTGTCTAAATATAACCCTGAGCTTGACCAAGTTGAGGATTTTACAATAAGTTCGTGCCTCACTCTGCTTTGTAGTGTGAATGGATGTTTGATTACCACTAGCGAAGGTCTTGGAAATAGCAAGACAGGATTCCACCCAATTCACCAAAGGTTTGCTGGCTTCCATGCTTCTCAGTGTGGGTTTTGTACTCCTGGGATGTGTATGTCGCTGTTTTCAGCTCTTGTTGATGCTGAAAAAACCCATCGGCCAGAGCCCCCACCAGGGTTGTCCAAATTGACAATTTCAGAAGCAGAGAAGGCTATTGCTGGGAATCTCTGTCGCTGTACGGGCTATCGACCCATTGCTGATGCCTGTAAAAGTTTTGCGGCTGATGTTGATATCGAGGATTTGGGGATTAACTCTTTTTGGGCGAAAGGGGAGAGTAAAGAAGTCAAGATTAGTAGATTGCCTCCATATAAACATAATGGTGAGTTATGTAGATTTCCACTGTTTCTGAAGAAGGAAAATTCCTCTGCAATGCTTTTGGATGTAAAAGGAAGTTGGCACAGTCCTATTAGTGTTCAGGAACTTCGAAATGTGCTTGAGTCTGTTGAGGGTAGTAATCAGATCTCAAGTAAATTAGTTGCAGGTAATACTGGAATGGGTTACTATAAGGAAGTAGAGCATTATGATAAATACATTGATATAAGGTACATACCTGAGCTATCAGTGATTAGGAGGGATCAGACAGGAATCGAAATTGGAGCAACAGTGACAATCTCCAAAGCTATTGAAGCTTTGAAGGAAGAAACCAAAGAATTTCACTCTGAAGCTTTGATGGTGTTCAAAAAGATCGCTGGACACATGGAAAAGATTGCTTCAAGATTCATTAGAAATTCTGCCAGTGTAGGTGGAAATTTGGTTATGGCACAGAGAAAACACTTTCCCTCAGATGTTGCTACAGTACTTCTCGGGGCGGGTGCAATGGTTAATATAATGACAGGTCAAAAGTGTGAAAAGCTTATGCTTGAGGAATTTTTGGAAAGGCCTCCATTGGACTCTAGAAGCATACTCTTAAGTGTAGAAATACCATGTTGGGATTTAACTAGAAATGTTACTTCTGAAACCAATAGTGTGTTACTGTTTGAAACGTACCGAGCTGCACCACGACCCCTTGGAAATGCATTGCCCCATTTAAATGCTGCTTTCTTGGCTGAAGTTTCTCCCTGTAAAACTGGTGATGGAATTAGGGTAAATAACTGTCGGTTGGCTTTTGGTGCTTTCGGGACAAAACATGCAATTAGAGCAAGGAGGGTTGAGGAATTTTTAACGGGAAAAGTGCTTAATTTTGGTGTTCTGTACGAAGCTATAAAGTTACTTAGAGACTCTGTAGTACCTGAAGATGGTACTTCAATACCTGCTTATAGATCAAGCTTGGCTGTTGGTTTTCTTTATGAGTTCTTTGGCTCGTTAACTGAAATGAAAAACGGAATTTCTAGGGATTGGTTGTGTGGATATAGCAACAATGTCTCGTTGAAGGATTCACATGTACAACAGAATCACGAACAGTTTGATGAAAGTAAGGTCCCAAACTTGTTATCATCTGCCGAACAGGTTGTGCAGTTAAGTAGAGAATATTATCCAGTTGGTGAGCCGATTACAAAGTCTGGGGCTGCTTTACAAGCTTCTGGTTAGTAGCATCTTCATTGTTAATGAATGAAAACAAAAGTATGGATTACTTGAATGTTAAAATCTTATGTTAATTCAGGGGCATCCATCTGCTGTTATTAAAATCCTGAATATTGACTGCAGTAACTTACTAGCTTTCGACATGACCAGTTTCTTAAAAGGCATAATAATGAATAAATCATAGTTTCAGTTATATCTCTTTAATCAATGTGATATTTGAGTTGGTGAAAATATCATATCTGTCTCGCCTTTTTGTTTATGTTTGTGAGTTAATTGCTGGAAAGACAACAGTTGTTAGGGGTGATATCAATTTGACCACTTTGATGGGTCTCTGATTATTATCCATCTACAGCTAGATACCTTGGATTCAAAAAGGTTGGCATGTTTTTAATTGCTCTTGAGGACTCTTACAGTTTTACTATCGATTGGATTTTCTTCATTTTTTGTCAATTATGAGCCAATGATGTCTGGTGATTGCATAGCAATTGACTTCTTTATTGTTTTTTACTGATGTTAGTGTTGGATGGATTTTCTTCAAATCCTAATTGTTAAAGGCGCCTTTTGTTTAAACTTTCAGCCACATATTTTTATTGATTTACTACTCCAATCTCTCTACAATCAGTAGAAAGAGTGTGCTCATCATGCAACTTTCGTAGGTGAGGCAATTTATGTGGATGATATCCCTTCTCCAATAAATTGCCTTTATGGAGCATTTATTTATAGCACAAAGCCTTTGGCTCGGATAAAGGGCATAGAATTCAAGTCTGAATCAGTGCCAGATGTAGTCACTGCACTTCTATCTTATAAAGACATTCCAGAAGGGGGGCAGAATATAGGTTCTAAAACCATTTTTGGTTCTGAACCTTTGTTTGCAGATGAGCTTACTTGTTGTGCTGGTCAGCCTGTTGCCTTTGTGGTAATTTATGACTTACTTCAGACTTGTTTAGTGCACTCAGTAGAAAACTGCATTAGTTTCCTTTACAGGGATTTTGCGTTTAATACTTTAATTTAATGCATTATATGACTGTTTAGGTTGCAGATTCACAGAAAAATGCAGATAGGGCGGCAGATGTTGCTGTGGTTGATTATGAAATGGGAAACCTAGAACCCCCCATACTATCTGTAGAAGAAGCCGTTGACAGATCCAGCCTTTTTGAGGTCCCTTCTTTCTTATACCCCAAACCAGTTGGTGACATATCGAAAGGAATGAATGAAGCAGATCATAGAATTCTTGCTGCTGAGGTTATTTCATTTACTTCTGCTTCCTATGCTGCCTTCTCTGTTAAAATACTGACAAACCCAATTTTATTTCTTTGCTGACCGTTGACATTGTTATATTTACATAGCATTTCTGTAAAGTCATCCATTAAGTATTCTCGTGCAAGTTCGCCCTCATGTATTTACTAAATTGTTACATCCAGATTAAACTTGGGTCACAATATTATTTTTACATGGAGACGCAAACTGCCCTTGCTGTGCCAGATGAAGACAACTGTTTGGTGGTTTACAGTTCAATTCAATGCCCTGAGTCTGCGCATGCTACAATTGCTAGATGTCTCGGTATTCCTGAACATAATGTTCGTGTGATTACAAGAAGGGTAGGGGGAGCTTTTGGTGGAAAGGCTATAAAAGCCATGCCTGTGAGTATCTCTCACATGTAAACTTTATTTTAAATAGGTTGAGTGAAATCCTTGTTGAGGCATATGTGGTTGTTCTGATTTACTGGTCTTAGTCTAGTCTTAAACTAAAAAGGAAGATGCAGAAAAGTTTAATCAGTTCTTTTATCATTTTCATTTTTTCTTTTCTTCAGAAGAAAAGATAAAATAAAAGAAATTATACATGCACTAACCAGACATTTAATTAATATAGTTTACGGCTTCGTAAATTAATTTCTTATGTTGTTTTTATCGTAGTTTAATATCGTTGGTGCCACTATAGAACTGCTTACAGTGTACCGTTATTAGGTTGCTACAGCTTGTGCACTTGCTGCATACAAATTATGCCGCCCGGTCAGGATTTATGTCAAGCGCAAAACTGATATGATAATGGCAGGAGGAAGGCATCCGATGAAAATAACATACAGTGTAGGATTCAAATCCAACGGGAAGATAACAGCCCTGCAACTTAACATCTTAATCGATGCAGGATTGTCTCCGGATGTAAGCCCAATTATGCCATCAAACATGATCGGTGCACTTAAAAAGTATGACTGGGGTGCCTTGCATTTTGATATAAAGGTATGCCGGACAAACCTTCCAAGTAGATCAGCAATGCGAGCCCCTGGAGAGGTACAGGGGTCATTCATTGCTGAAGCTGTAATTGAACATGTAGCGTCTACCCTTTCAGTGGAAGTGGATTTTGTCAGAAATATCAACATCCATACACACAAAAGCCTTAATTTGTTTTATGAGAGTAGTGCCGGTGAATATGCAGAGTATACACTACCTTTAATATGGGATAAATTGGCCGTTTCCTCAAGCTTCAACCAAAGAACTGAAATGATAAAGGAGTTTAACAGGTCTAATTTATGGAGAAAAAAAGGCGTTTGTCGCTTACCTATCGTGCATGAAGTGACACTTAGGTCAACCCCTGGAAAAGTAAGTATTCTAAGCGATGGGTCTGTTGTTGTCGAAGTTGGAGGTATTGAGATGGGCCAGGGACTCTGGACAAAGGTGAAACAGATGGCTGCATTTGCACTCAGTTCTATCAAATGTGGTGGAACGGGGAATCTGTTGGAAAAAGTTCGGGTTGTACAGGCTGATACCTTGAGTGTAATTCAAGGTGGATTCACTGCTGGAAGCACTACATCTGAGGCCAGCTGTCAAGTAGTCAGAGATTGTTGCAATATACTGGTTGAGCGGTTGACTCTTCTCAGGGAAAGGTTGCAGGGGCAAATGGGTAATGTAGAATGGGAGACACTGATTCAGCAGGTACATATCTGCTCTTCTGAAGCACTCTCTACTGAATTTATTTTGTTTAACTTTGTTTGCCAGAGGACATGTACTGACTACTTGAGCCCATCAGCTTAGATATTTTCACCTTCAACTTATTAGATATACATGGGATTCTTTCAAGAAGTCATCTCTTTTCCAGTTGGTAAATATGTCAATCGGGGCTCATAGTCCCCCCCCCCCCCCCCCCCCCAAAAAAAAACCCAAACAAAATAAACCAAAGCGAGGGAAAACTTAAATTAAAAATGGGAAAGTATTACAAGAAAATGAGGGAGGGCAAAACAGCCAAGCCCCTCAACATTGATTATCCAAGAGAACAAAACAGCAAAAGCAAAAATTAGCTGAAATGAAAATAGAGGTTCTTGGAAGCATCCTTTTGAAGAAAGGCACTAGTCTCAGGAGGAGTAGCAGACCACCACATAAAAGTTCCAAGAGAAGAGCCCAAGTTAGCCAAAACATCCAACTTGCCTTCTCAGAAAATATCACACAACCATGGAAACCAACTTAGAACGTTAACTGTATGACTCTGCACAAGATAATTCTCCCTGGGAAGTGGGGTTCGGCACTTCCCTATAGGACTTTAATCATGGAGAAAGTGGAGGCTTACTCTTTCCTCTAGTAAGGATGGCAGTAAGGACCAGGGCTCATAGATAAAAATAAGGCTTTCTGACAGAAAAAGAAAAAAAAGAAAGAAGAAGGCCTTCTAGCTGATACTGAATGTCTTCAAGTGTATGCACTCCTGTTATATTTGTGCCATGAATTGTTTATTTTTTCATCTAATGTCTTCAAGTAATTTGTGCAGTTAATATCTATTTTTACATAGTTTGTTTTTAAAGCATTTTTGCAGTTTGTTAGGTAGGCAGTGAACCGGTGAAAAATGATAAGAAAATAAATTTAGCCATGAGAGAGATGGAATTTTGTATATAGAGGTTAATTATGTAACTTCGATGTAACCAAGCATGCAGATGTTTTTGTTGTGTTCAATGCTAATATTTTTTGTCGTCTGTCATACATTCATCTCTTCATGCATGTTATTCATACTCTACTGAAATTAGAGCATGTTATTCTTCAATAATATACTCATGCTGTTTGTGAACATGGCAACAAACCTAATACCAATTTTTCTCATGGTAGTTGAACCATTCTTAAGATTAGAACAATGTAAGAATGCCTTTACCATTGATCTAAGAGAGGAAGTGCATAACCTACTTTTAAAAAATTGATGCAACATCCAGAGATTGACATGATCGTTAAAAAACCTAATATTTGTTTAAATTTCTAGTTTATATTACCACTTTCTGTTTTTCTTCCCAATATGAACAGAGTTTTACGAGAATGGATATCAACTCTTAATATCGTTTGGATATTTGGTTGATTATATACAGAGGGTCCTTTCCAACTCATTGTTTTAAACTATCATATCGCAGGCACATCTCCAATCCGTGAATTTATCAGCAAGTTCTATGTATGTACCTGACTTTACTTCCGTGCAATACCTAAACTATGGTGCTGCAGTAAGTGAAGTAAGTTTCTCTACCTTCAACAACTGCTTTGGTCACTTTTTGCTGTTAAAATAATTTTATTTTAAACTATACTTGAATGCACCCTTAAATCTAATGTATCCCTTGAATACCAAATTATACGACCATATTGTGTTATCTCTGTGAATACTACTCATGAACCTTTTGCTTTCACAGGTGGAAGTAAACCTTCTGACAGGAGAAACCACAATTGTGCGATCAGATATCATTTATGACTGCGGACAAAGCCTCAACCCTGCCGTGGATTTAGGACAGGTCAGCCTTGCCTTAATCTTACTTACAGCTAGATGTTAAAAAATATTCATTTTAAATTTTAATACTTTGCTTAACCGGCATCATAAGCAAGCATTGGCATTTCTGCATGCTTGGAGTTCAGCAAGGTGATGTGTCCTTGGTATGGATAGACCTTAGCTGCCATATATGGATATGAGGATTTGCTTTGTTGTTAATGAATAATGACTGACTTGAATGGACTTATTTTATTTTAGCAACTAACAGTTTCATTTGGCAGATTGAAGGAGCTTTTGTTCAAGGAATTGGGTTTTTCATGCTCGAAGAATACGCAGCAAATTCAGATGGGTTAGTGGTTTCAGAAGGCACATGGACTTACAAGATCCCTACACTAGACACCATACCTAAAAAGTTTAATGTTGAAATATTGAATAGTGGACATCACAAAAAACGTGTGCTCTCTTCGAAAGGTATGCCACAGATTTTCATCCAAAATCAGCATCAAATTGTATATGCACGGTAGCCAATTGCGTCGCATATTGAATGGTTTTTGCTGAGGGATGGTAAATCCTGTTTGTGCATTTACTGAATAAGATCTTCTGTACTATCAATGTCTAGATGTCTTCTAAACCGATCAGCCTCTTACTTTTTACAATCTCATTGCAAATGGCTGCGGTTCATTCTCATCATTACTTAACATGTTGTCCACCTCATCCTTGTTAGATTTACTAGCGCATGGACTAATTGGCATGATAAATAAGAGAATCTAACTTCAACTGCTCCAGAAAGGAACTTTCAATATTTTAGTTTATACTGCTTCCTCGTCGGAGCCACAGAGAGTTTTATCAGATGATAATATCATGCTTAAATTGTCAATTTGAATTTATCTTGTGCAGCGTCTGGTGAGCCACCATTACTTCTGGCAGTTTCAGTTCACTGTGCTACGAGAGCAGCCATTCGAGAAGCTCGGAAACAGCTTCTTTCATGGAGTCAGCTAAATGGGTCTGATTTCACAGTCAATTTGGAGGTTCCTGCCACCATGCCGGTAGTGAAGGAGCTCTGTGGACTGGACAGTGTCGAGAAATACTTACAGTGGAGAATGGCGGAAATGAAAGGGACTCAGCCCCAGCGCAATGCAATGGTCCATTCATAAAAAGTGTCTCTGTATTCACAGGGCAAATACATTTTCCTGTTTCTGTTTTGGCCTCTGGCCAGTTAAACAAAAACAAAAAATGGTAATATAGTTGCCATCTGTTGAATTATATAACATCTGTTTTATTGATTGGACAGTGTTTATAATGTTGAATCTGTTTGTATAGTACCAACAGGACAATGTAGATGAAGGCTTTGTCCTCTCCCCTGCAATTTTTCCTCATAATTCTTGTATTATACGCATTGAAACAAAATCTCTCACATTTAGAGGAACACAAAGAGTAATCATTTCAGTTGGGGTACTTATTTTTGATATGATGCTCCAGATGAGAAGAAAAGCAACGATGAACCTCTGAGAAATGAGGCATCATATTACTGCCGCAGGCTCCATAAATTTCACAATCAAACTTATTTTGCCATGTACGCAAGGAATTGAAGAAAAATATTGTTCTTTAACCCTGAAAATAAGGATACCATGCAAAGGAGTGATACTTATATAGCAAAAGAAAAGTCATTAATCCAACAACTAGACATCTCCAATTATCATCAAATTTACATGATTGTAGATAACCTTTAATGCATGATAAAAGTTAAAAAAGAAAAAAAAATCATTCAATATTGAACAATTCTGAAATAATAACTAATAACAATCATCCAAAATAAATCCAATTGTATCACTGCTATACTAATTGGAACTTCCATTTCTTCATAAACAGTCAAACATGGCAAACAAAATGTAATCAGATGCAAAGAATAAATAATCATCGTGATTTTGGTCGTACCTTTTAATAATAAAATTCAACTAATTTAAGAAAAATCAAAGAAATCAAGTTGGTTGCTTTCGTTTGTAGTCTATGGGTAAAATATAAAAGCAAGTAAAAGAACTCTTTGATTTATAAAATTTAAAAAAGTCTCCGGGCGTAGTCCAAGGTTTAACTGTACTAACAGAGCTAAAACCGTTGGGCTAAAAGAAAAAACAGAGATTTTTTAAATTTTATTAAGATTGCAGACTCTCATTTCTGGGCATAACTTTTAAATTTTATTTTGTATTAAATATAAATAGCAGTCAAAATGGATTTTTCTTTTCTTAATTGATTATTACCTTTTTTTTTTACCAAAGAGATATTCGATGTCGTTCTGATATAGTTTTGGCCAACATGTCTCAAATACAAGAAAAAAAAAATAGCTGAGAGAAAACATTAAAAAAAAAAAATCCTAAAGAGAATCTTAAATATTATTAATGAAAATTCGAGGATAATAACTAAAATAACAAATATATTTATACTAGTAGCTATTAAATTCTAATCTCTGATAGGAGAGATAATTAAAAATTTTGAAGAAAATTAGAATTACAAATATAACTCCAATAAGCATATAAAACAAGATAAATCCTAATATAATATTAAATGTTAAATTTACTCAAAATCTAGAACTCTTAATTTATCCTACCCCATATATTTCTTATGTCAAATTGAATTCAGTATTGAGCCGAGATTTGTCTTAGAATTTTTTTTTTTTAATAATTATAATCGATAGTAATGGAAAAAAAATTAAAAAAAAAAGTAATTCAATTTTAGCCGTACAATACTATAAGATAACGTTTACTTTTTGGATTGGATTGGGAATCATGAGGAGTGGGAATCCTAGGATTGGGAGTGTGGAGTGGGAGTGAGAGTAGGTTGTTTACTTACACTGGAATGGAAGCATGGAATAGAGATCAGAATCCAATTTATGTGTTTACTTTGTCTTGGATTGAGAGTAAATAGTTTCAAATTACAATTTTATCCTTATTTAAAGAATTATAGTTTTTAATTACAAAACTAATAAAAAATATATTTAATGAATAATATTTATTTTATTATATTTGTAAATTTATTATAATTATTAATATTCTTAATTATGAACAATAAATTATTAATTTTAATACAAAATGAAACCTTATTTTATTTTATTTAATATAATTATATTAAATTTATTATTATATAAAATAATAATATAATATTATTTAGTACAAAATTAATATTTTCTTAGAATAAACTATTTATTATTATTAATATTAAATAAATATAGTACTATTATTTTTAAAATAAATATAATAATATTATATTTATTAATTCTCTATTAATATAATAATATTATTTTAAAATAATTTTAACTTAGAATCAATGCACATTATTATTTAGTTAAATATAATATTATTATTCAAATAAATATAATAATATTTATTTTATTTTATTAATTATAAAATATTAAATTAAATTAAAAAAATAAAAGGGTAAAAAAGGAAGAGGTGGGAGTGGGAATGGGAGTCCCACTCCCACTCCCCACTCCAAAAATGGATGGGGCCCATGGAGTGGGATTCCCACTCCCTTCTCATTTAGAGGAAGTAAATGCTGGAGTGGAAAGAATCCACACTCTTCACTCCCACTCCAGCAAGTAAACACAGCATAAATACAGACATAACGAAAGATTAGGAAGAGCTCAACGTATACAGTTCAGCTTAATTGTCAATACTTGATCCAAATTTATTTTCCTTATGAATTCAGAAAAAGCAACACGATGAACAAAAATTAACAAAATGATAATGATCAATTTTCAATGTATACGAATTCTATATTCGATGAATTTTGTTATTTTATTTAAAGACAAAGAACTAACAGTCACCTTCTTCACTGGCTTTTTGTTCACAAAACTGCAATTAAAAGCGCGGGAATATCTTCAGATTGTTTAATGCATGCATTTGCCCTATGTGTTACATACTCAAAATTCTCTATAACCAAAGTGTTAAGATTACGTAAAGATAAAAACTAGTTTTTAAGTTATAATTGCGGTAAAAAGAATTATATAAATATATTTTTAGCTAATAATTTTAACAAAATAATATTTATCAAATATTTTAATAATTTTAACTTAAAAATTACAACTTCAATCCAATCATTAAGCGCATAGGAGCAGGTGATTGATTACTTTTTGTCGTTAAAAAAAAAAAAAGAAAAAAAATCACTCCTTACACTGCATCATTGCTGACAGCTGACTAGCCACAGTCCCCGGTCATTACTTTTTAAATGAAAAAGTGCAAGTCACTGGATGGCAAGATCATGGTCTTGGCAGCTTTCAGTGTTGCAACAGTATTTAGTTAGTGTTGCTTTATGAGTAATCCGTTTCACTGTGTGTATAGATTAGCTGTTAGTGATTATAGAAAATGGGTGAGCAGGAGCAGGATAGAGGAACAAGACACAGTGTTGTGTTTGCTGTTAATGGAGAGAAGTTTGAGGTCTCAGGCGTTGACCCTTCTACTACTTTGCTTGAGTTCTTGCGTTATCACACTCGCTTTAAGAGTGTCAAGCTCGGTTGTGGTGAAGGCAAGTTAGCTTTAATCCATTGAGAGTTGACTAATTTTAGCTAGTTCATTTTGTTTTGATTTACTTTCTTCAATCCTGTCCTGTGCAAGTTTAATGTTTAATTTGACTTTAATAATTGGCTTTTGACCCTTTTCTTAGTTTTCTAATTGTCCTTATTTATCAAAAATGGGAAATGGGTTATTCATAGGATTATTCTTACATGAGGCAGAAAAAAGAAAGTTATTTAAGCTTTTGGAAAAATTTTGAATTGTGAAGTTTCCTATTGAATTTCTTGGCCGCCAAACAGAGGATTCAGGAGGTTGTTTCAGTAATGTAAGCCTTTTTCAGATTCTACTTATGTCCAAGTATGTATCATCTAATTGTTTATCTTTTGAGTTCTTTGTTTTGTAATTGCAGGTGGTTGCGGTGCATGCGTTGTCCTACTGTCTAAATATAACCCTGAGCTTGACCAAGTTGAGGATTTTGCAGTAAGTTCATGTCTCACACTGCTTTGTAGTGTCAACGGATGTTCAATTACCACAAGCGAAGGTCTTGGAAATAGCAAGACAGGATTCCACCCAATTCACCAAAGGTTTGTTGGCTTCCATGCTTCTCAGTGTGGGTTTTGTACACCTGGGATGTGTATGTCGCTGTTTTCAGTTCTTGTTGATGCTGAAAAAACCCATCGGCCTGAGCCCCCACCAGGATTTTCCAAGTTGACAATTTCAGAAGCAGAGAAGGCTATTGCTGGCAATCTCTGTCGCTGTACCGGCTATCGACCCATTGCTGATGCCTGTAAAAGTTTTGCGGCTGATGTTGATATCGAGGATTTGGGGTTTAACTCTTTTTGGGGGAAAGGGGAGAGTAAAGAAGTCAAGATTAGTAGATTGCCTCCATATAAATGTAATGGTTAGTTTTATACTTTTCCGCAGTTTCTGAAGAAGGAAAGCTCCTCTGCAATGCTTTTGGATGTAAAAGAAAGTTGGCACAGTCCAGTTAGTGTTCAGGAACTTCAAAACCTGTTTGAGTCCAATGTGGGTAGTAGTCAGATCACAAGCAAATTAGTTGCAGGAAATACTGGAATGGGTTACTATAAGGAAGTAGAGCATTATGATCAATACATTGATATTAGGTACATTCCTGAGCTATCAGTGATTCGGAGGGGTCAGACAAGAATTGAAATTGGAGCAACAGTGACAATCTCCAAAGCCATTGAAGTTTTGAAGGAAGAAACCAAAGAATTTCACCCTGAGGCTGTGATGGTGTTCAAAAAGATTGCTGGACACATGGAAAAGATTGCTTCAAGATTCATTAGAAATTCTGCCAGTGTAGGTGGAAATTTGGTCATGGCACAGAGTAAACACTTTCCCTCAGATGTTGCTACAGTACTTCTTGGGGCAGGTGCAATGGTAAATATAATGACAGGTCAAAAGTGTGAAAAGCTTATGCTTGAGGAATTTTTGAAAAGGCCTCCATTGGATTCTAGAAGCGTACTCTTAAGTTTAGAAATACCATGTTGGGATCCAAATAGAAATGTTACTTCTAAAACCAATAGTGTGTTACTGTTTGAAACGTACCGAGCTGCACCACGACCCCTTGGAAATGCATTGCCCCATTTAAATGCTGTTTTCTTGGCTGAAGTTTCTCCCTGTAAAACTGGTGACGGAATTAGGGTAAATAACTGTCGGTTGGCTTTTGGTGCTTTCGGGACAAAACATGCAATTAGAGCAAGGAGGGTTGAGGAATTTTTAACGGGAAAAGTGCTTAATTTTGGTGTTCTGTACGAAGCTATAAAATTACTTAGAGACTCTGTGGTACCTGAAGATGGTACTTCAGTGCCTGCTTATAGATCAAGCTTGGCTGTTGGTTTTCTTTTTGAGTTCTTTAGCTCATTAGCTGAAATGAAAAATGGAATTTCTAGGGATCGGTTGTGTGGATACAGCAACAGTGTCTTGTTGAAGGATTCACTCATGCAACAGAATCATGAACAGTTTGATAAAAGTAAGGTCCTAACCTTGTTATCATCTGCCGAACAGGTTGTGCGGTTAAGTAGAGAATATTTTCCAGTTGGTGAGCCGATTCCTAAGTCTGGGGCTGCTTTACAAGCTTCTGGTTGATAACATCTTACTTGTTAATGAATGAAAACAAAAGTGTAGATTACTTGAATATTAAACTTTTATGTTAATTCAACAGAAAGTGTATGCTCATATAACAACTTCTGTAGGTGAGGCGATTTTTGTGGATGATATCCCTTCTCCAATAAATTGCCTTTATGGAGCATTTGTTTATAGCACAAAGCCTTTGGTACGGATAAGGAGCGTAGAAATCAAGTCTAAATCATTGCCGGGAGTCTCTGCATTTTTATCATATAAAGATATTCCAGAAGCCGGGCAGAATATAGGTTCTAGAACCAAATTTGGTCCTGAACCTTTATTTGCAGATGAGCTTACTCATTGTGCTGGTCAGCCTATTGCTTTTGTGGTAATCTATGACTTCAGACTTGTCTAGTCCAGTCAGTAGAAAACTGCCTGAGTTTTCATTAAGTGAATTCTGTGTTTAGTTTAATGCATTAAATTACTTTTTAGGTTGCAGATACGCAGAAAATTGCAAATAGGGCAGCAGATCTTGCAGTGGTTGATTATGATGTGGGAAATCTAGAACCCCCCGTACTATCTGTAGAAGAAGCCGTTGGAAAATCTAGCTTTTTTGAGGTCCCTTCTTTCTTATACCCCAAATCGGTTGTTGATATATCAAAAGGAATGAATGAAGCAGATCATAAAATTCTCTCTGCTAAGGTGATTTCATTTATTTCTGCTTCCTATTATGCCTTTTCTGTTAAAATACTGAAAAATTTCCTTGGTTGAATGCTGACATTGTTACATTGACTTATCATTTCTGTAAAGTCATCTGTTAATCCTTTTCATGCAAGCTAGCTCTCATAATTTTGCTAAATTGTTCCATCCAGTTAAAACTTGGGTCACAATATTATTTTTACATGGAGACTCAAACTGCCCTTGCTGTACCAGATGAAGACAACTGCTTGGTGGTTTACAGTTCAATTCAGTGCCCAGAGTATGCTCATGCCACAATTGCTAGATGTCTTGGTATTCCTGAACACAATGTTCGTGTGATTACAAGAAGGGTGGGAGGAGGTTTTGGTGGAAAGGCCATAAAAGCCATGCCTGTGAGTATGTTGCATGAAAATTTACATTTTAAATTGGTTGAGTAGATACTGAGAAATTATACATGCACTAACCAAACATCAATTTATGTACTTTAGCAATTGGTAACTTTATTTCTTAGATTGTTTTTATCCTTATTTAATATCCGTACCACTGTAGTACTTTCACTGTACTGTTTACAGGTTGCTACAGCATGTGCACTTGCTGCCTACAAATTATGCCGCCCGGTCAGGATATATGTCAATCGCAAAACTGATATGGTTATGGCAGGGGGAAGGCATCCAATGAAAATAGAGTACAATGTAGGGTTCAAATCCAATGGGAAGATTACAGCCTTACAACTTAACATATTAATTGATGCTGGACAATATCCAGATGTAAGTCCAAACATACCAGCATACATGATCGGTGCACTTAAAAAGTATGACTGGGGTGCTTTACATTTTGATATTAAGGTATGCCGAACAAACCTTCCAAGTAGAACAGCAATGCGAGCCCCTGGGGAGGTACAGGGGTCATTCATTGCTGAAGCTGTAATTGAACATGTAGCGTCTACCCTTTCGATGGAAGTGGATTTTGTCAGAAGTATCAACCTCCATACGCACAACAGCCTTAATTTGTTTTATGAGAGTAGTGCAGGTGAACTTGAGGAGTATACCATCCCCTTAATATGGGATAGATTGGCCCTGTCTTCGAGCTTCAACCAAAGGACTGAAGTGATAAAAGAGTTTAACAGGTCTAATTTATGGCGAAAAAAGGGCATTAGTCGCGTACCTATCGTGTATGATGTGCCACTTATGTCAACCCCTGGAAAAGTAAGCATTCTAAGTGGTGGGTCTGTTGTTGTTGAAGTTGGAGGGATTGAGCTGGGCCAGGGACTCTGGACAAAAGTGAAACAGATGGCTGCATTTGCTCTCAGTTCTATCCAATGTGGTGGAATGGGGGATCTGTTGGAGACAGTAAGGGTTATACAGGCGGATACCTTGAGTGTAATTCAGGGTGGATTAACTGCAGGAAGCACTAAATCTGAGGCCAGCTGTCAAGCAGTTAGAAATTGTTGCAAAATACTGGTTGAGCGCTTGACTCCTCTCAGGGAAAGGTTGCAGGCGCAAATGGGTTCTGTAAAATGGGAGACACTGATACAGCAGGTATGTATTTGCTCATTTAAAGCACCATCTACTGACTTGAGCCCGTTGTCTTAGATATTTTACCTGTAACCTATTAGAAATTTATGGAATTCTTTCAAAAGTCATCTCTTGTGCAGTTAGTACTTTTTCTTCAAATGATTCGGAGAGTCTTTCATTTCTATCTTTGTAGACAGTAACCACCATATTATCCCCTTTCAATCTCATTATTTTAAAATCATATTGCAGGCATATCTCCAATCTGTGAGTTTATCGGCAAGTTCTTTGTATTTGCCTGACTTTACTTCCATGAAATATCTAAACTATGGTGCTGCAGTAAGCGAGGTAAGTTTCTCTATCTCCATGGACTGCTTTAGTCACTTTTTTGCTTTTAAAATATTTTTACTTTCAAGCATACTTGAAAAGAGGTCCTTAAATCTAATTTATCACCTTGATCGCCAAATTATACTACCATATTGCAGTACTCTGAAATATATTTATGGAGCTCTGATGTCACAGGTGGAAATAAACCTTCTCACAGGAGAAACGACAATTGTGCAATCAGATATTATTTATGACTGTGGACAAAGCCTCAACCCTGCTGTGGATTTAGGACAGGTCAGCCTTACCCTGATTATATTTACAAAATAATGATTTTATGATAACCAAGCATTGGCATTTCTGCACTCCAGGCATGTGCTGTATCCTTGCTATGGACCTCAGCTTCTGTATATGGATTTGCGGATTTGCTTTGTTATCATTTGATTGATTTGAATGGACTTATTTTGTCTAAGAAACTAACAGTTTCATTTGTCAGATTGAAGGATCTTTTGTTCAGGGAATTGGGTTTTTCATGCTTGAAGAATACCCAACAAATTCAGATGGGTTAGTGGTTTCAGAAAGCACATGGACTTACAAGATCCCCACACTGGACACCATACCTAAACAGTTTAATGTCGAAATATTGAATAGTGGACACCACAAAAAACGTGTGCTCTCTTCGAAAGGTATGCCACAAGTTTTCATCCAAAATCAACGTTAAATTGTAGATGCATAGTTAGCTAATTGCTGAGGAATGGTAAATCCTGTTTGTACATTTACTTTTAAGCTTTTGCTACTTTACATGCAACGTAAGGTACAGCCTCTCACAAGACTGATGGGCCCAAGTGGGACCCACATTTAAGTTTGTGAGAAGCTGTACCTTACGTTGCATGTAAGGTAGCAGCTCCCTTACTTTTAATATCTGCCGTACTATCAATGTCTAGATGTCTTCTTAACTGATCAGTCGCTTAGTTTTTACAACCTCATTGCAAATGGTTGCAGTTCATTCCCATCATTACTTAACTTGCTCATCCACCTCATTGTTGTTAGATTTACTGATACATGGGACTAATTAGTTTAGAACTTTGATGGCATGATAAATAAGAGAATCTAGCTTCAGCTGGATATTTTAGTTAACGCTCCTTCATCAGAGCAAGAGACCGAGTTTTATCAGATGATAATATCAGGCTTAACGTGTCAGTTTGAATTTGTCTTGTGCAGCATCTGGCGAGCCACCATTACTTCTGGCAGTTTCGGTTCACTGTGCTACAAGAGCAGCCATTCGAGAAGCTTGGAAACAGCTTCTTTCATGGAGCCAGCTAGATCAGTCTGATTTAACATTTGATTTGGAGGTTCCTGCCACCATGCAGGTAGTGAAGGAGCTCTGTGGACTGGACAGCGTCGAGAAATACTTACAGTGGAGAATGGCAGAAAGTAAACGAGCTTGCCACCAGCGCGATGGACTCGTTCATTCGTAAAATGTGTCTCTGTATTCACAGACAAAAACTATTTTTCTGTTTCAGTATTGGCCTCTGTTCAGTTAATAAAAAATAAGACGAGATAATATAGTTGCCAGAACATTTTATACCAAAAGTTACATAATATTAAAAGTGCATTGTAAATTGAATCTATTCTATAGAATCTGTTTTTAGTACCAAAGTGATGGAAATCCTAGTACAAATTAGACTAAGGCTT
This sequence comes from Citrus sinensis, assembly GCF_022201045.2. Lineage (NCBI taxonomy): Eukaryota > Viridiplantae > Streptophyta > Magnoliopsida > Sapindales > Rutaceae > Citrus > Citrus sinensis. Next base: position 22,530,565 of record NC_068563.1, read on the forward strand.
TGTCTTCCTCCAGAATTTTTACTCATAATCATAATATTACACATTGAAACAAAATCTCTCACATTTAAGGAACAAAAAGAGTAATTGTTTCCATCACGTATTTTAGATATGACGTTCCAGATTAAAAGAAAAGCAATAAAATGTTCGCATGAAGGTATTAATCCACAGATAAGCTTATGCACGTACAAGACGAAGAACCTCTAAGAAATGAAACATCATATAAATACTGACTCAACAATCTTTAAATATCAAGCAGGCAAGTCTTCAACATGCAGATTAGCTAACACAAACAATGAATTTCCATGAGGTATGTAAAATAAAGAATATGTTAAATCCAATTATCATCAAATTTCTTTTGGCTGCAGCTCTGATTCAAGATCAGGCCTGAAAAAAAGCCAACTTGAATCATGAAAACCTGCAAAATAATCATCTGAAACTGTCTTGATACCAAATTCATGTGTGAATCTTCTAGCAGCTAAGATGTGCCTTGCAGTATCAACAACAATCGAGCCCTTAAATTCCAACACATGTTGGTGGTACATCTCAAAGCTATTTCCAAACAGTACCATCTGTTTTAACATCGCTCCCCAGTTTGCCTGTAAGAGATTGTTGTACAGCTCTGCCTCACAGTGTGGCATGTAGAAAAGAGTTGGCTTTATAGCACATCGGCGACCTTGCTCATTTACTGATAGAACAGAACAACCAAGGGCTTCTAAAACCCGAGCTTCTGTTGAAGAAAGAATTGGATCAAACACCTCAATGTCTCCAATCCAACTGAACTTTCTTTTCATCAAGATCGCAAGGCTAAGCTGTAATCTAGGAGGTCCATATGATTCAAGGCAGCCAATACCATAGATCACCATCTGCATATTTGACTCAGAGCCCAAAACATTATAGAATGAATTTAATACTTCTGGAGTTTGTATTTGATCCAACAAAGTTCGATAGAATTCAGAGCTCTCCATTTTTTTAATGGACATTTCTATCCTTTGCAATAATTTTGATACTCTGTGCGGATCAGATTCAATTTCAGTCGGGAACCAAGGTTTTTGTTGCTCTTCTGGAGATCTAATTCTGCGCAAATTTCTTCTTTGTTTGCCACGACGAGGTAAAACAATGGTCCAATCTTCATTTAGCATATGTGTTTCAGGGCCAATAACTTTTGAAGATGCAGCCATCGTTAAACAAAAATTATACCTTCCCTCCAATTAATCCTGCCCTCTCTTCATACAACAAAAATGATAAGGTCAACCGCTGCACATGGTTAATTCAAATTATAAACATATAAAATAGTACAATTTATTCTCTTAATGAAACAGTTGTAAGGTAGGGATGTAGAATTTATTAAATCCTACTTGCCATCCAATAATAAAAATCGCTTATTGGACAAATTATATCAATTATAAACAATCCAACGGCCAGCATTTCATAAATAATCGAATAAAAATATCTTTGAAGTCGATCACCGCAGGAACGTAGTAGAGCGCCGCCCCCGCCGGCAGATTTCGACGCTATCACCGCCGATTGTGAGCTCATTACTTCAAATTACTCTCATTTCTCTATGATGACGCACCAATTCCGGTTGATTTGCTTGCATATTTGCATTTGAGCTTATTTTGTTCTCTATTTTTTTATTCATTAATTTTGTTTAATTATTGAATTTGCTCTTCTGGGTAATTGGGTTGTAAGTTAATAGTTAATTGGGTTTACTGCTACAAACAGGGAAGTCAACTTTTTGCAGATTGGTTGAGAAATTTTTGTCTGTTTTTGCATTAGTCAATTTGAGATCAGTGTTAATTTCTTTTATTATTATTACTATTGTTTATTTATTTTTATCTTGTATTCAATTTAAATCTCTGGGAAAGTTGAAGCTTTGGTAAAATCTTTGGGTTTGAACTAGGCTCACATGTCTGGGAAGGGGCTTTAACTACCAGGATGCTATGCAAAAATCGGAAAAACAGTGTAGATTGACCATTTTAGAAAGAATCCTCCTCTAACATGCAGATTTTGTTGAGAACTTATAGTTTAAAAAAAAAATTAATTTAATTTTACGTAGCATTGGCCTGACAATTTGTGGAATGCTTAAAGTTGACAATCATTGTAAATATGAGTGAGCTCAAACGTTTCATGTTTGTGTACATGTAATTAAATATATCGATTTCTTTTTTATGGTGAGAGGAGGAGAGATTAAAAAACGAATTGTAAAATCTTCAACTTTCTTGCTAGTCTAAAAATGTGTTCTATTTTCATGAACTGCTTGATGCTTTGCATTAGTAATTCTCCCAAGTGCTGCTTGCAGTCTGACAGGAAGATTTTTTTCTAGACATTTACTGCATAACACTTCTGGAAACATTTCTTTCCCCTCCTATGGTTTTTTGGCTGATTTAAAGAACAGTTTGTGCATGGCTCAAATGTAATACTTTTTTTCCATTAGCATTTACAAAATTCAGTTGCTTATAAAAAAAGGAGTATGAAGAACTTTTAATCCTTTTTTTTCTTATTTTAACTGTTTCAAAGTTGTAATCCTATTTTGGTTACTCATCCTTGCAAACTTATTTTACAAAGCATTGACTAGCATTTAAAATCATCATTTTCATTTAATAAACAAAATTTCGAAAACACCATTCTGAGAGTCATAAGAAATGTGCCCTACTATCTAACTCTAATGTTACATATTTACATGTTTGTCACGTGGGGTGGGCCTTTTCTAATCTCCACCACTATTGTTTTTGGACAAGCAGGAGACCCATGGCCAAAGAACATGAAAATATCCTAATTGGTTCAACTCCTTAACTCGAAGTCCCCAGAGAACAAAAAAGAAAAATACGAAAAAAAAAAAGATTGTCATTCAACTATCAAACAAATCATGGATTGTACATTAATTCAGCAAACGCTGGTAGCTGGCGAGATAAGGAGAGCAAGACTGAGTGGTGGGAATGCAGACCCACTATTATGATACCTACAAATGAACCTCAATTGGTAAACTGAAGTTTGCTAAGGCTGCAGGTCTCAAAAGCGCACATCTCAGCCTCCCTGTGTAACTTTCACAACCCTCAGCTATTGCCCTCAGCAAATTTATGCAAACAGATTATCATCTAATTGATCTCTATATTGGCAGAAGTAACCCCAATAGAAAATGGAAGCCAAGTTCAAATGAAAACTTCTCTTAGACATGCTCAGACCCTTTATTCTACAAAGTTAAAAAGCCATTATAAAAGTTCCAGAATCAATCAAAAGTCGCCCAGTTCCTGAACACCCAGCAGCAAACACAAAGAACCCAGTACAGAACAGAACCTATGTTGCGACAAGATAGCATTATCACTTACTCAACAAAAAGGGCAGAAACAATCAAGTAACAACCCGGAAGCAAAAATAAAAATAATCTTCTGAAAAAGTTTAGCAGTTGTGCAAGCCACCTCAAGTGAATATGGAGAAGAAAACGAAAATGAAAAACACTATTATCATTTCATATAATCAAAGTTTCATATGCTCACATGGAATGCAAAGTTCTATCACAATTGAACCACATAGTTTCGTCGGTATTTTGAGAGACTACACTAAGAATCCATTATCAATTACCACAGATCAAACAAAATGAATCAAACAAATCGGGGAGTGCAAGTGAAGAAAAAGAGAGAGAGTTACATACACGCAGGTTCGCCTCCACTTGCTCCTTTTCCTCAGTGACAGAGAGAAAAGAGAAGAGAAGCGACGAGCGGCTGAGCGAGGAGCGGCCGATGAGCGACGAGCGGCTGGTGAGTGGTGACAATGTTAGGGTCTGCAAATCGATAACGTTTTTATTTTTTCATTTTAGTTGCACGGTCGGGTAAATTAATTGGATAAATATCCATATCCAACTAATTGGATATCTTTTAAAATATCTATATCCCTATTTAAAAAAATTTCAGATAGATATTACTCAACAGCGCTGCTATTTACCCTGAGTCAAACCTCGAAAATCTCCAAAACGACGCCGTTTTGCTGTGATATGTTTTCTTTTAATTTCCAACGAATCGTTTTGATTCAGCCGCGAGCCTCTCCAACCACAATTGCCATCACGCTAGCCATCACCCAACCACAAAGCTAACACGAAAACGGTTGTGCACCGTTACGTGCTTGCACACTCCTGCTTATATTCCTCATCCTAAAATTTTATTCGCACGCAATTATGAATTGATTTGCGTTTGGGATTTGTTTTCTGAATGATATTTTGTCACAAACGTAGATGGTTTTGTTCCTATATGATAATAATTTCTGTTGAAGGGTTTGTATGATGCAAACTAGGTGTAGAAGAATTTAGTCACGAATCTTGATCATTTACACCTTGTTTCCCGCATCTGTAAATCTTGTTCTATAACCTTTTGATTCTAATAATATTGTATGATCTGTGGCTGGAGAACTCAAGGATGCTAACATTTGTTGAAGAAGAAAGAAGAATTCGGCAGCAGTAATTTTAGAATGAAGAAAAAGGAAGAAAGAAGAATGAAGAAGATGATGCAGAAGTTGATCTTGACAAATGGTGGTTGGCACGCTGCAGCAACCATTTTTAACAGAGGAATGCTTCATGAAAACGGTTCGTTTTGGAGCTTCATTCGGGGCGTTTTCAATTTAGCTAAAGTCTTTCCAAACGAAGGAAAAAAGTTTCCAAACGGTGCGTTTCCAATTTTAGTAAAACGGTGAGTTTCATTGGGGGCGCAAGTTGGGGCGCAATTCAGGATAAATAACTTTTTCCATTACCCAATCCAATTAGATTGGATAGGTAATTATCCAATTTAGATAGACTAATTTACCATCCCTAATTCATCTTATATCCAAATTCAAAAATCTTTATAATCTATTATATGGAAGGGTAATAGGGATAGAGATTGGTAATTGATTAATGAATATCCATTACCATAAAAAATGAAAAAGGAGGATTAAACACAAAGTTATCATCGTTTCGTGATCCATAAAAAGTGGAAAAAGAAAAATGTAATAATTAGAAAAAAAAAAAAAAAGAGAGGGGGGTAGAGAGAGGGAGAGCGCTTCTCTCTTTGAAATTATTATATATTCAAACTTTCTTGTTTGACTACGGACAATTTTTCTAATAAAATCATCATTAAAAGCATGTGATTCTAATCTAATTTTTTAATTAGGAATTTGTGGGAATATGAACGCAAATTCTCTTTCAATTAAGCAGGATTGAGTAAAGTTAATTTGTAATTTTTTTTCTATACAAAATACAAGTGGATATATGCATCTCTCTAATATTTATAATGATTATTTTTCTTAACGAATGTTTCATAAAATTTAATGTAAAGTTATAATTTCAGTTATTTATTTGATTGTAAATATCAAAAATTATTATCAATTATCTAATTGTAAGATATAAATATCTAATGAAATATCAGATAAAAAGAAATCTAATTTTTTAAAATTTCAAATCCGTTTTTGACCACTAAAGAAGCCCTGCGTGGCGCCTTCGTGCCCTTGCTTAATATTGAACTCTCCACTTGCGATTTTCCAATAATTAATCATCTTCAGGCGCAGATCCATAAAATATAATTAATCCCACCATGTTCCTCAATTAATTGATTAAATGATTTTAATTAATGGATTTTAAGGCCAGCGACGGCCCATGCACTCATCTCTCATTAGAGAGTTGGGGGTTCCGTTGTACGGGTCTCGTAATGAGAGCTCTTTCTCACTTCCCTCTAATTAATTAATTTCTTATAAGTTCAATTATAATTTTGCAACAAACCTTGACTAAATTTTACCTAAAATTTAATACTTCATGATTTGAAGTAGTTAGATAGTATTTTGACCATCAATCAACTTTGCAAGAAAATTAGCTCAAAATCATGCGCTGAATCAATTTTTTTTTTCTCTTTTAGATTATGTTTGGAAAGTGTTACATGCATAGCATGTAATTAACATTTACATTATTTCAATTATTTCAATCTCCGTAGGAGATTTGTCACTGTACGAGTTAATACGATGTACTCAAGTGACAGAACAGAAGATAATGCAAAAATACTAATTAAAGAGTACATATTCTTACCCATCTACGTACTATAATAAATCTTAAATCATATGTAATGTTTTTTTATTTATTCTAATTCCTTTTTGTTTAAACAAAAATAATTTCTTAAACAAAAACTGTTCAAATAACAAGTTTCTATTAATCGGATTCATCAATTCATCGTACGGAGATAATTTAGTGTGCTGACCCATCTAAATTTGTCGTCTCTTCTTGAAATTTTTTGAACTGTCTGGTACTAACATGATTAATTATCCTAACATAATCAAACACAAAAAAAAAAAAAAAAAAAATTGTTTTAATAAAATCTCTATCATACGCATTCGTAACGGCACAATTTTAAAATTTTGAAAGTTTAAGCCCGTCTGTCGAATAAAGGAGCTGCACATGTCGGCAATGTGCCCACCAAGGTTTTATTATAATTTACCAATAAAAATTATTATTAATCTTCTATGTGGGTAAATGCTTACATAGTCCTTGTATTTTGGATTAAATGATTGTTTAGTCCTCATATTTTATAAAAAATCTAAAAATATTTTTATTATTAAATACATGTCAGTCATGCCCTTATATATATATATATATATTTACTTTTATTATACTACCCTTACTACAGTTCTAAAGCAATATTTGATAAATTTACAATAATCTTGCTAATAATTATTTATAAAAAAATAATTTACTAAATTAATCCTGAAAGTAAAATAATAACAAAAAATTTTATATTTATATTTCTTTTATTTTTGGGGTTAATTTTTTGAATAATTTTTTATAGGTAAATTTATTAATGTTTCTAAGAATATTGTTGTAAATGTATAATTATAAAAACAAATAAAAAAGAGTGATGATATAACCACAAATTTTTATACAAACTTATCTTATATAAACTAATTTGGTATTAATTCATTAATTAAATAAAAATATAAAATAATAAAAATATATTACGTGGGTTAATAGATATTTAATTCAAGTAATTTTATCGTGCCATATCAGTTTGTACAAAATAAATTTGTATAAGAATTTATAACTATATTATTACTTAATAAAAAAATATGAATGTCACAAATTCAATTATAAAAATATTTTGAAATATTTTTTAAAATATAAAAACTAAACAAATAATTAACTTAAAATATAAGAACTAAATAAATTTTTATATTTTTTTGTAATTACTTTTAGTAAACGTGATTTTGTTTTGTGATTTTTTTATTTTATTTTGACTTTGGCTACTAAAAGTGCCTGCATTTGTGCATTAAATTATGTACACATGTGAGACTTCTAATTGAATAATTTGTTTGTTTATTTATTTTTGTTCAATTCTTTTTCTTTTAAATTAGAAAAATAACACTATCGCTTCTGCTTTGCCTGCGCAGATGATGCAATCTACAAATCTACCCACGTGAAAGATGATAAGAAAATATGGGAAGTCATAATCAGGGTCCCTATTCTTTATGTTTTCTCAATTAGGACATGATTTCTACATTTGTATTAAACAAGTCCTCAAACCTAACCTTTGTTTTGAAATTAGGTAGGTAACCTTCATTGAAACTGAATATTAAGGATGACGAAAATCTTGAAAAGGTCCTCAAGGACCCTTCCCATAGGATCAGAGATCGAAGGATGAAAAACTCAAAATACTAACATAAAAAAATAATTAAAAAGATTACTTTAACGTCTATTTTTTATTTAGAAAAGGAATAAGATTATGTATTAATTCTCATTTTCTCTTCACTTTTATTTTTTAATTTTTATGAAATTTTTTTCTATTATTTAAGATTCATATATCCTTCTCTTAAATAATTACGAAGAAGACGGAAAGGTACGGAAATATAAATAAAACTTCAAAGATAAATAAAAGGGAGTCTCTATATTGATATTCCTACTATATTATTTACTATGAGCATGTCACTATTGACTATTCCCACTCAAAATTCAACAACCTGACTACCTGAGGGTGCTTTGGCCATTTCTACGTCGGACATAGGCATATTTCATACAAATGATAAACTATATACCATATACCATTCGAAACATTATAAAACATTAGGGACCCATATGGTATTTACCACATCAGAAATCTTAAAGCAGTTTCTATAAATAGTGGCCCAATGCGCTTGAATTTTCTGAGCTTACCCTGTCCCAATCCCATATTCTCGAAGAAAGAGACTTGTAAACCAGCTGCAGTTCCCGCAGCATTTATTTTAAATATATAAATTTAATCTATTTATCTCTTTCAAGTCTCTTTTTCGCCCAGTTATTAGTTTCCCACTTCACAGTTCACACTTCACTGCTTCTGGTAACGTACATTTTTCTTCATAAGTTCCATTGTAATGCTCTGTTTTCTCCTCTGTTTTCATTGTAGTACATGCTTGAATTCTTTAAGTAATATACACTTCTGACTGTTTTTGAAAATATGCAGATTACAAACCAAAATGGGGAGATTTTCAGTACCCATGTTGGGGTTTCTGCTGTTGTGCTTCTTGGCAGCGGTTACAGAAGCCACTTACATCAAATACAAGGACCCAAAACAGCCATTGGGTGCTAGGATCAGGGACTTGATGAGCAGAATGACTCTAGCTGAAAAGATTGGCCAGATGACTCAGATCGAGCGCGCTGTTGCTACCCCAGATGTTATGAAGCAGTTCTTCATTGGTATGAATATGAACCAACTTCATTAGTATTTATGTGTTTGTTTATGAGGTCATTATGTTAAAATGTGGCGAATGGGGGATTTGGTGTAGGGAGTGTGTTGAGTGGAGGAGGGAGTGTGCCTGCTCCTAAAGCAACTGCTGAGACGTGGGTGAACATGGTGAATGGGTTGCAAAAGGGGGCTCTTTCGACCCGTCTTGGGATTCCTATGATTTATGGGATTGATGCTGTTCATGGCCACAACAATGTGTATAAGGCCACGATTTTCCCTCACAATGTAGGGCTTGGAGTGACCAGGCAAGTGTGTCAACTTTTTTGCGAACTCGTGCTTATCAAATATTTTGTTCAATCTATGTGGTAGAATGTTGATTTCTTGAATTTGCGATTACTATTTTGCTCAAATACTCTCTCTGTTTGATTACTGGAGATGAAATTTCTGTTCGTTAATACTAACATACTGGTCACTATTAGATCAGATAATTGATCATTTGATTTGTTTTCTTGTTGAATAAATGGTGGTGCTGGGATCTTTCTGTGCGCGTAATTTTGACTATTATTGTTGACCAGGGATCCTGCCCTTGTCAAGAAGATCGGCGATGCAACTGCTCTTGAAGTGAGAGCTACAGGAATCCCTTATGTTTTTGCTCCGTGCATTGCGGTAACTAAAGACTGATATTCTTTGATGTCTCATGTTGTATGTTTAACAAAGTGTGCTCTAACCAACTGTTTCTGCTGTCATAGGTTTGTAGAGACCCGAGATGGGGACGGTGCTATGAGAGCTACAGTGAAGATCATAAGATTGTTCAAGCAATGACTGAGATTATACCCGGTTTACAGGGAGACCTTCCAGCCAATTCTAAAAAGGGAGTTCCCTTTGTCGCTGGAAAGTAAGATCCCTTGTTACTAATAGCTTATTTGACCCATTACTTATTTCTTCTTTGTGACCCAGTTGTGATGCTTATCACTTTTGTTGCCGTGAACAAATTTGTTTCTGATACTTTTCCAATCTGACTAGGTTTGGTCCCCCGTCTAATAGTTATGTTTCCTTGTAAATTTTCTAATTAGGTGCTAGTTATTCTGAAGTTATGTTCTAAAAGCTCCGATTATCCAATTTGCCATTATTAAAGTGTCAAAATTCGGCGAGTATTATCTGTATAGTTTCGATGAGAGGATAAACTTCTTTTGGACATCTTTATGTGATGTTACTCAAGAGCTAAGACCTGATGATGGGCCATTTTAGTCTCTATATTTTAATAATAAGTTGATTATAGAAATGAAATATCTAGTTCAGCAAGCCCTTTCCCTTTTTCTAGCTTTACCTGTAAATGAGATCACATTATTTGGTCTGCAGTATGGTTATTACCTAGACAGCATCAGCATTTCATTTGTTTTTTTTATCCTCTTAGTTTCAGATTCATATGGAAATATAACTTCTTTTGGAATTTTTTGGATAAAAAATTCATTGTGGTGGGCCTTATTGCATTAGTGGCCGGCCAAGTTGTCCTCTAGATTAAAAGCTGATTTAAATGGTACAATTCAAAATCCCCCTAACCTTTTCCCATGTGATGCTTTCATATATGTAAAGTTATTGCTGATGTAGGACTAAAATATCAGTAGACTATTATCTGATTCAGCCTAGTGTTGGTCCAACATCAATGATTATGCAAGGCAAGCTGAGATTGTTTTGCTTCTTCCCCACTATTTTTAGTGGAATTAAGGCAGTGATTGATGATTACCGGTCCACTGCCAGTGATAGGCAGATCCTGCTGTAATAGTTGCTCCAGTGTGTAATGTTTGTTAGATCTGTCAGTTGTGTTACCTTATCATGTGATATATCTTATCTTAGAATTAATTGGACGGGAAAACTCTTTTGATCAAATGAGTTTAGATATTTTGGTTGTGATTATGAAACTTAATTATGGAAGACATAAGATAGCACTAATCTGCCTAACCAAGATTATGGAAGATGTTTCGATGGATTGTGAGTCACATCTGAGGTTGAGAGCAGGCCAGACCATCCATGATCCAAGTTAGTGATTAAACGACTCCATGTATCTGTATTTTATGACACAGCTGCTGTGAACTGAAGACAATTTTCATTGCTGAATCATTGTTACTTTTCTACCGATTTTTACATATTAGGAAGCATTTTATGGTTAAATCTTTAATACATTGTAAATGAAAATTTAATTAGTAACCACGAATGTATGATGAAAACCTTGGCAGTGACAATTTTTTTTCCTAATTCCTTGATTACTTTGTTTAGAAAAAAGGTGGCGGCCTGCGCCAAGCACTATGTGGGAGATGGTGGCACGACCAAGGGCATCAATGAGAACAATACTGTAATTAATTTAAATGGATTGCTCAGCATCCACATGCCTGCTTACTATAATTCCATTAGCAAGGGTGTCGCAACAGTTATGGTTTCCTACTCAAGCTGGAATGGCAAGAAGATGCATGCTAATCATGAACTTGTCACCGGATTCCTCAAGAACAAGCTTAAGTTTAGGGTAACAAAATTTATATGAAAATTCTAGTAACTTGCTTACCTTTTACCAATTTTAAGGTAACAAGGATAGAATTAATGTGTTTGTTGGGTAATTTCAGGGTTTTGTCATATCAGATTGGGAGGGTATTGACAGGATTACCGCTCCTCCCCATGCTAATTATTCATATTCTGTCCAAGCCGGAGTTAGCGCTGGAATTGACATGGTGAGTAAAATTTTCGTCATTTCAAAATATAATATTACAAATTTACTAGGACGTAGTATATGGAAGTTATTGCTTCCCTGCAGTGAGCATCTAAGATCTTACTATTTTATTTCTTTTTCCATTTTTTCTAACAAATCCCTGTGTTCCAGGTAATGGTTCCCAATAACTACAAAGAGTTCATTGATGACTTAACTGATCAAGTAAAGAAAAATATTATCCCCATGAGCAGGATTGATGATGCAGTTAAGAGAATCTTGAGAGTTAAATTTGTCATGGGACTCTTTGATAGCCCTCTGGCTGATACCAGCCTGGTCAATGAACTTGGGAGTCAGGTATTTTGTTGTAGAAGGCTGTAATTTCTCTCACATGTTTTCAAATTCGGCTAATGTCAATTTAATAATGCAATTGGACAGGAACATAGAGAATTAGCTAGGGAAGCTGTAAGGAAATCACTAGTGCTGCTGAAAAATGGAGAAGCTGCTGATAAGCCTTTGGTTCCCCTTCCTAAGAAAGCTTCAAAGATACTGGTTGCAGGAAGTCATGCTGACAATTTGGGCTATCAATGTGGTGGCTGGACAATCACATGGCAGGGTCTAGGCGGCAATGATCTCACAGCTGGTAAATTAAATCAGCCAAAATTTGAATATAATTAGTTAAAGTTTTATCATGCAGTAGATTCATCTACTACGCTGCACTTTTAATGAAATGATATCTGTACAAACAGGTACCACGATCCTCCATGCGGTGAGTAATACAGTTGATCCTACTACCCAAGTTGTCTTCAATGAAAACCCTGATGCAAACTTTGTGAAATCCAACAAGTTCTCCCATGCCATTGTTGTTGTTGGTGAGCAACCCTATGCAGAAACATATGGTGATAGCTTAAACCTGACCATATCCGAGCCTGGTCTGAGCACCATAACCAATGTGTGCGGAGCTGTCAAATGCGTTGTTGTTGTCATATCTGGTCGCCCTGTTGTGATCCAGCCCTATCTAGCACAGATAGATGCACTCGTCGCTGCTTGGCTTCCAGGAACTGAAGGCCAAGGTGTTGCTGATGTCCTTTTTGGAGATTACGGGTTCACAGGCAAGCTTGCGCGTACATGGTTCAAGACAGTTGATCAGCTTCCAATGAACGTTGGAGATCCACATTATGATCCTCTCTTTCCATTTGGATTTGGTCTGACAACTAAACCTACCAAGGGCAACTAAAATACCCACCGCGGCAATTTATCCTTCTACATGAGATGTATTGTTCAAAAGATTGCTTGTGATAAGATTTAAACGTAGTTTTGGTTTCTATTACTTCAAAACTAGTGTTAAGGAATGTCAATTCTAAACCTCAGAATCTATTGAATTGAATGAATCACCTATTGAATCACGCAATAAGAGAGCCGATAATTGTGGATACCACAAGGGGAAAAAACACTCACCGTTGTAGAGATCGATGGCTAAACTGCCATAAATTTATCCCTCTATTTCTCTCGGAATTCAAAGACGGGTGGATTCTGCTATCCAGAGCAATGCATTCAAATAGATAAAATTTACTAATGAAATAGGTTTGTATATATATTTCTAGAAATTTTTCTAAAACGGTGGGGTCTATCTAATTGTTTGAGTTATAAACGAGGGTAATTTTCAAGATATTGCAAATGAATCATACGTCCGGGCATTGGGCTGTATTTATCAATTTTTATATTTTATTTACTCAAAATTAAAAAATAAAATTTGATGCATTTATAATTCTAAAATTTTGAAGCTTTCTCCCCTCAATCTAACGGCTATTGGATTTTTTTTTCATTTGTTGTACTCTACTCTCCCGACCTAACCCGTCGTGGAAAGTCAGAATCTAAGTCCGTGTAGGACTAACTATATTGTTACGACTCAGAATTCTGATTCCTAACACAGTTCCGTCCTAAACCAAATAGAACAGTAACTATTCTATACAACTCTGAACAAAATTCCGTCCAAATCCAAATGAGACAATAACTATAATATCCGACTCCGGACAGAATTCCTCGTGCACATTAATGCCCCTTCTCAAGGCGTTTTGGTTCAAGCAAGAAAATAATGACAGAGCTCTTTCTTTCTCTCCCGCAACTCTTTTTTCTACACTATCAACTCCGAAGCACCAAAAGGCTACACGGCACTGTCCCAAGGAGATTTTGGTCTCAACATCATTAATTATATTTTCATACGTAAGAGCCGTTACGTAAGAGACGTTAGTTTCTGAATAGAAGCTGATTCATGATATATGAAGTGAAAAAAAAATAAAAATCAAACGCATAATTTTGACGTGTTTAAAAATTAATACACAATGAAATGAAAATCTATCTATTAATTCCATTCAAATAAATGTATGGAAGAATATTCTCCAATATTTGAGTCCTAATTAATGTGGCATTCAAATAAATGTATGGAAGAATATTTTATGAGCAGTACTAGGTATTCTAATATTTAAGTAATTTTACCATATATGGAATCCAATCATCCAATGAGTGAAACATAGTATTAGGACTCAAATTGAGACTCAAATGTTGGGATCCATAGCACATTTTATAGACTGAAAAGATTAATGGAATATTTACCTATTTAAATATGATTTTTTGGTTTATCAGTATTTTGTTTTTCAACAAACTTTGAAGTAGTTTGATCTTGACCGGATTTCTTCCAATTATATAAATATTTGACATCCCGCATAATCCATAATAATTCAAATTTGTTCTTATCTAGAATTACTTATCTGTAATCTTTATCTTATGCAATTAACGTTGTTAATTTCCTATTTCAGAAACTTACTTATCCAATTAAAACTGTGCACGTATACTTGACATATTCGATTATAAATAAAATAAAACTCCATGAACTTCAAGATATCTCTGACACATGCACATAATATTCTTGCCTAATATAAACTTACAATAATACCCATCTTTTCAAACTATATATAGTTGCTTGATTCTTTTCGTTTTTACTCACTTTTCAGTGTTAAAGTTTCTGTGCTAAGCTGGTATGATTTCAAATTTTTTATCATCTTGCTTCTTCTTTCTCCCCCTGATTTCTATACTTTCACATGTTCTTCTTATGTAATTCTTGTAGTATTTGTCAAAATATATTACAATCTATATATTCGAATATTACCATTATTGTTACTAAATTTTTTGTTACTATTTCATCATATAATTTATGTAAACTAATTGTATTCTTCTAATTTGTTTTACAGAAACAATACAAAGATGAGGATGACTTCACTTGCTACATTAGGGTTTCTCCTATTATGCTGCATGGCATTCGCAATTCATGCATCAGACCCAGGTTACATGAAATTCAGAGACCCACAACAGCCATTGAGCAAAAGAATCAGAGACCTCATGAACAGAATGACTCTAGAAGAGAAAATTGGTCAGATGGTGCAATTAGACCGCGCGGCCGCAACCGCAGAGATCATGAGGGATTATTCTATCGGCAGCTTACTTAGCGGTGGTGGGAGCGTGCCGCGCCTTCAGGCCACGCCGCAGGAATGGATTGACATGGTCAACGATTTTCAGAAAGGTTCATTGTCAAGCCGGCTAGGGATTCCTATGATTTATGGCATTGATGCGGTTCATGGCCACAACAATGTTTATAAGGCCACGATATTTCCCCACAATGTTGGCCTGGGAGCTACAAGGTACTTAAATAACTACTAAGCGTGTCATATTTACATCGATAATTTATTAGAGCTAATGTTGGTACATGTATTTGAACTTTTTAATTAATTGTGACATATGATCAATGTTTGGGAGAAATTTTCAATTAATATATCGTAAGGTCTTGTATTGAGATCAACTTCTTTATTGTAGGGACCCTGACCTTGTGAGGAGGATTGGAGCTGCAACCGCTCTTGAAGTTAGAGCTACAGGCATCAATTATGCATTTGCTCCATGCATTGCGGTAATTACATACATATATACTTCCGATTCCTGAAAGCATTTTCATGTAATATTTTTAATTTTTTATGTATTGAAACTTAAAAGATTAAAAGAAAATCATTGTACAACGTCAATAATAACAGGTCTGTAGAGATCCGAGATGGGGGAGATGTTTCGAGAGCTACAGTGAGGATCCTAAAATTGTTAAACTGATGACAGAAATTATACCTGGTTTACAAGGAGATATTCCCAGTGACTTACCAAAGGGCATTCCTTATGTCGCCGGAAGGTATGCTATTGGCTGCATTTATGATGATTTTGAATTTAATTATGAGTGTCAAGTATTTTGGTGTTATGACCTGTTTCAAGTTATCTTTTCTCCATTATGGACCTGCCAGAACCCAAAATTCTGTTTCCGTCACTATTTGAGGATATTTAATACATTAAATATGATGTCATACAACGAACAGGGATAAGGTTGCTGCTTGTGCAAAACACTATGTTGGGGATGGAGGTACAACGAGAGGCATCAATGAGAACAATACGGTGATTGATAGGCATGGATTGATGAGCATTCACATGCCAGCTTACAACGACGCAATCATCAAAGGCGTGTCCACAGTCATGGTATCTTACTCTAGCTGGAATGGCCTGAAGATGCACGCCAATCGCGATCTTGTTACCAATTTTCTCAAGGGCACCCTCAAGTTCAGGGTACTAATTATATAGCTTTCAGATCATAGTACTGAAATTATGCAGATGATTTATTTATTATTATTTTTTGGTGGTTGGCAGGGTTTTGTAATCTCGGATTGGCAGGGAATTGATAGAATTACTACACCGGAACATGCAAATTACTCTTACTCAGTTCTGGCTGGTGTTAATGCTGGTATTGATATGGTCAGTGTAGCTTCAATTAAATGGTTTCAGTTTTGTTTATTTGTTCATTGTTTTTAATTTAAATTCTGAATCCTTAAAATAAATTGGTGTGTTTGATCAGTTCATGCTTCCATTCAACCACACCGACTTCATAGATATTCTGACTGATTTCGTGGAGAGAAAGATTGTCCCAATGAGTCGTATAGATGATGCTGTGAGAAGGATATTGAGAGTGAAGTTCACAATGGGTTTGTTTGAGAAACCAATGGCTGATCAGACTTTCATCGATAAACTTGGAAGCCAGGTATAAAACCGAACTTTCACTATTTAATGGTTTTTCACAGATGGATTTGAATTCAGTGTTGATTTGAGCTTTGGTGAACTAACAGGCTCACAGAGATTTAGCCAGGGAAGCAGTTAGAAAATCTCTGGTATTACTGAAAAATGGAGAGAATGCAGATGGTGCAGCGCTTCCTCTTCCGAAAAATGCAGCCAGGATTTTAGTTGCCGGAACCCATGCCAATAATTTGGGCTACCAATGTGGTGGCTGGACTATCGCTTGGCAGGGACTTAGCGGCAATAATAACACTGTTGGTAAGATAGAAAAAAGAATTAATCACTACCTTATCCGAAATTGCAGATCTTTCTAATTTTTCAATTTTTTTACATAGTTCAAATTGATGTGACAATATTATACTGCAGGGACTACTATCTTGAATGGTATCTCAGCCACAGTCGACAGTGACACAGAGATTATTTTCAGTGAGAATCCGTCAATGGATTATGTCAAGGCCAGCAACGTTTCCTACGCCATTGTTGTCGTGGGAGAGCAGCCGTATGCTGAGACACAAGGTGACAGTTTGAACTTGACGATAAGCGAGCCAGGGCCGAGCACGCTCACCAATGTATGTGCGGCTGTTAAATGTGTCGTTGTGTTAGTTTCTGGCCGGCCTGTTACAGTTGGACCTTATCTTCCCCAAGTAGATGCTCTTGTTGCTGCTTGGCTTCCGGGGACTGAAGGCCAGGGAGTTGCTGATGTGCTTTTCGGAGACTATGGATTTACTGGGAGGCTGCCTCGTACTTGGTTCAAGACTGTTGATCAGCTGCCCATGAACTTCGGTGACGAGCAATATGACCCGCTTTTTCCCTTGGGGTTTGGCCTCACTACTGAGCCTGTTGGTTCAAGTTAGAAATTTGTTCATAGAATTGTTTTAAATTTCTTTTATTGATTCATAAAGTGTGAAGACAATGGATTTATTAAGAGTAGTTTCTTCAGTAAAGTGCGGTTTAGATCAGCATAAAATCTTTTTAGTAGAGTAAGTTTTGAAGCAAAAACTTTTATCTGATACAAATATTTTTAATTGATATTGGGCAGATAGGGATAGTAATTGGGATTGTTAAAAAATTCACGTTTGGTTAAAAAAAAAAAACTTCAGAAAATCAACGGCAAATCTTTGGAAGCATTAAAGAAGTTGAATTTCAAAATAATTTTTTTTTTGAGAATCACACTTGATTTCCCAAATCTTTATAATTAATGTAAAAAAGTTAGAATACAAATTTACGTGAATGCGTAAATGAATGAGCAAGGGATTCTCAACCATATTTGGGGCTTAGACAATGATTTTTATTAAAGTTTCTTAATATTTGAGGTAAAAAATTTATATTAGTTATATTATAACTTTTTTTATTTAAAATCAATTCTTCTAACTTTCTAAGATGTAAAATTATATGTGGTTCAAATTAGACAATGAAATTTTCATTAAATGTTTCATGATCTTTTAAGGTTCAGCTATGTTGCAACAGTTGAAAGGAGGTGCCCCACTTTTTGTCTTTTGTGATTTGACATCTTTAACTGATGTCAAATTTAATGGAATATCTTATACTCTATTTTATTCATAAGATATTAAGAAATATTATGATACTTTTTATTTACATGCACTATTAAAATTCTATTTAGCACCTTATACTCTTTTTATTTATTTATTTATATAAATATGAAAGTACTTATTTGTTTACATCCAATACTAATATCAATGGAAAGACCAACACCCCTAAATTTATAAATTAAAAATAAAATTTTAGATTTTTTTTCTCTTCCTCTCACTTTCATCTCTATCATCATCAGTCAATAACAATTAAAAAAGAAAAAGAAAAACAAAATTTGAAAGACTCACCCATCACCTTTATTCTCTCAACGATTCATGAACAATACGCAATACCAATACCAATACTAATACCAAATAAAACATAAGAACACATTTTGATTCTTGTTTCACTAACAATATCACCGCAAATTCCGACTTTAAAAGGTTTCATTAATACTCTTTCAAAACTTGACATTCTATCATGGTAAAAGAGTTTACTGTTAATTTCTACAAACTCTTTAAAGTAATTAGTAATTACGTTTGAACGATATCTTACCTGGCGGTTCTTCTCCTTGATGTTGATAACTTAACTATAAAATACTCTCTTCATGTTGGTACAAAACAAAACCAGTGCAGCCATCACAAATTCCAAAGGCCTCACATCCTTTGTACCAAATATTCCAAACTATCATAATTATATCAAGGAAAATGAGATTCACACCACATTTAGCACCACAAGTAGCACCAAACGGTGCGTTTCGAGGTAACTATAAATTACCACTGTTAATTGACAATTGCAACACACACGCTGTTCACAACACACGCGCTCTATCCCCACACTCCGTTCTTCCGTTCTTCTCATTATCGGCTCTCTCTCTCTCCTGCCCCCTTCAAATCCAGTAGCCGTGTATCACTTTCTCTCTACCGGCTAAATCCAGCAACCCAGGTCACTCTCTCTGTCGCCCCTCCAAATCCAGCACCGGTGGGTCACTCTTTCTCCCTCCCAAATTCACAGCAGTCGTGGGTCACAGCTGTAGTTGTCTCGTCATCGACAGCTGCCGTAATCGACTCATGGAGGTAATTTGCTTCATTAGAATATCCTTATTTTAATAATTTACTGGTTAGAAACTTAAGTCTAACCAGGTATTTTCCTAAACTAATTTTTTATGCACCAATGTAAATAGCTATCTCAATTCTATATTCTGAGTAAAATGCTGGATCTGATATATTGTTTGCTTTTGTGGTGAAAATTTTGCAGCCAGAAGAAGCAACAATAATTGAAATTAATGAGCCAGTGTCATTGACTTTGGCTCTAAGATACATAAATTCATTCACAAGGGCTACTCCATTGTCGAATACTGTTACCATCAACCTGTCTTCAGAACTGCCTGTTGTGGTCGAGTACAAGATTGCGGAGATGGGTTATATTAGATTCTACTTGACACCAAGATACAAGAAGATGAGGATGAGACCAAGCCTCTAGCTTAAGTGTCATTTGGTACATATGCTATGGCATTTTAAGTTTGCTTTTAGAATATTTCTCGTAAATTTTCATGTTGAAAAACCAATCATTTGTAGTTCAGTAGATTGATAAGAATTCGTTTCTTGTGCTTGGTTTTTTATCCTACTGTTGTACATGTAATTGATTCATTTGTAATCTTTGTTGCTTTCAAAGGTAGGCTTCAATTGAGTTGAAACTTTCAAAAATTTATAAAAAAATGAACCGTAAATAAAAGATAGCATCATATTGGGTGACATAATGTTTTCGTGGATGATCCTGATTAATGCTGTGTATTTCGCATTGTAATTACTTGTTGATCAATTTAATTGAATTGATTAACACATTGGTTTGAGTTTTGATATTGCTGCTCTGTTTTTGGGTTAATTGAAGATCGCATTTTTGCAGGAACTGGTAAATTGGACACGTTAACAAAAAACTCTCACGTATTACTGAAATAATAACTGTTATACTTCAGCCCTTATGGACAGTACACAATGGTTGCAAGCAAATCAACTCATAACTTACACAATGGTTGCAAGCAAATCAATTTATAACTTGTAAATAAATAAACCCCAAAAAAATTTTAAATGATGGGTAATATGAAGAAATCAAATTCAAATTTTTTCTGCAATGAACTTCCCTGAAACAAAATTTGGTGATATTCCTCAAAACCGAGAACACAACCTAGTGCTATTTTCTTTGTTTGAGGTTTCTTTTTTTCAACATTGATCTAGGTATCTTGTTGCTTTTGTCAATGTGGATAAAATGAATTAATATTGTTTAAATTAATTCCTACATATATATTGGCGAAAATCATTTGCTCTGTTTCTTGGCTTCTTTGTAGAGGATGACCCCATAACCAGACATCCCAGTTATATATACCAGATTTCTGAATATAAGAATTGATACAACCACTGCAATAGCTCCTTTGCATTTCCAAGAACTTGAAAGCCAAACACACATGGTATGTCTTAAAATGATGTACTCGATTGAACTCAATTTACAAAAATATTAGCTGAAGAGTTAAGGCATTGGTGTGCTTGGTGACAAAAAATTGGTCAATTTGACAAAATATGCAAGCGAGGAATTGAAGATCAGATACCATACGAACTCCACATCTTGTTTAGCAAGTGCAATTGTGATTCCAACTACATCTTTTTCCATTATTAGTACAGCAGGAATAAGGAAAATAGCAGCTACTGGAGCCATGTACATGAGAAGGTTCATAGAATTAACTTTTCTCTGAGATATCAACCAAAGTACACAACTATAGGTAACAAAATTACATGTGAAAAATGTTCATATTTCAAGTGGGTAAGCTCAAAGAAATCTGATATCCTTCAGACGAGAGCAAAATCCCTTGCAGGACTGTCCTGAGTGCCCAAGCTGGGATGTCTGGTTATAAGTCTTACCCTACTGGCAATAATAATGCCAATAACAACAGGAATGAGGGTCACATAAGTAAGTCAACCCTTTTTCTTGAGGATCATCAGATAAGAAAAAACCGCTGTGAAAAACAATGTTGCAGACCCCACACAACAGGAGAGTGAAGCAGCAAGTCAAATTTTTGAGACAGCCGCGAGACTGAGGTGCCATGAGAGATGCAATCGACGGAGAAGAGAGAGAGGGAGCCGACGGTGAGAATGGTGAGGAAGGACGGAGCGTGGTAAGATTGGTGGCTTGGTGAGATTCGTGGCGTGAGGGAGAGAGCGTGAAAGCGTGTGTGTTGGAAACGGTGCGTGTGTGTTGCAATTGTCAATCCACAGTGACAATTTATACTTATCTCAAAACGCACCGTTCGGTGCTATCTGTGGTGCTGAGTGTTGTGTGAATATCGCTACTGTTATATCAAATATGGGTTTGGCTACAATGCCGGGCTCTCAAAAAGAGAGCCCGGCTGTCTTTGGCAGCCAAAGACTTGGTGCAGCCGGTTAACAAACCGGTTGCACCATATTTTTTTTAAAAAAATATATAAAAAATAAAATATAAAAATTAAAAAATTAAAAAAAAGTTAAAATAATTTTTTATAATATAATTAATAGCAAAAGATAAATAAATTAAATAATATAATACAAACCCTATAATACAATATAATATAATGAAATAAAATGGCAAAAAATAAAGAAATTGAAAATGAAAAAAATAGTATTTTAGGTTTAACGTCAGTTGTTGCATGTCTGACGTCTCGATTGCATGTTTGACGTAAGATGTTGCATGTGTTAAATAAAGCCAAAATAAAGAATATTCTCAAATATTCTCGTCTGTTTCATGTTTGACGTCGAAGTTGCGAACTTTACGTGATAAGTTGCATATTTCATGTCAAGTGTTGCAAGTTTCATGTTTAACGTCAGTTTTTGCATGTTCGAGGGTTGGATTTCATATTTGACGTACGATGTAGCATGTTTGAATAAAGCCAAAATAAAGAATATTCCCGAGTATTCTCG
Source organism: Citrus sinensis (assembly GCF_022201045.2). NCBI lineage: Eukaryota > Viridiplantae > Streptophyta > Magnoliopsida > Sapindales > Rutaceae > Citrus > Citrus sinensis. The sequence continues at coordinate 22,552,545 of NC_068563.1, forward strand.
TCCGTTACATGTTTGACGTCGAAGTTGCGAACTTTACGTGATAAGTTGCATATTTCGCGTGAAGTGTTGTAAGTTTCATGTTTAACGTCCGTTGTTGCATGTCGGACGTCACGGTTGCATGTTTGACGTAAGTTGTTGCATGTGTTGAATAAAGCCAAAATAAAGAATATTCCCGAATATTCTCGTCCGTTTCATGTTTGACGTCGAAGTTGCGAAATTTACATGATAAGTTACATATTTCTCGTCAAGTATTGCAAGTTTCATGTTTAACATCAGTTGTTGCATGTTCGACGGATGGAGTTTATATTTGACGTAAGGTGTTGCATGTTTTGAATAAAGCCAAAATAAAGAATATTCCCGAATATTCTCATCTGTTTCATGTTTGACGTCGAGGTTGCAAACTTTACGTGATAAGTTGCATATTCCGCGTGAGGTGTTGCAAGTTTCATGTTTAACATCAGTTGTTGCATGTTCGACGGTTGGATTTCATGTTTGACGTACAATGTTGCATATTTTGAATATAGCCAAAATAAAAAATATTCCCGAATATTCTCGTCCGTTTCATGTTTGACGTCGATGTTGTGAACTTTACGTGATAAGTTGCATATTCCGCGTGAGGTGTTGCAAGTTTCATGTTTAACGTCAGTTGTTGCATGTTCGACGGTTGGATTTCATGTTTGACGTACGATGTTGCATGTTTTGAATAAAGCCAAAATAAAAAATATTCCTGAATATTCTCGTTCGTTTCATGTTTGACGTCGAAGTTGCGAACTTTACGTGATAAGTTGCATATTTCGCGTAAAGTGTTGCAATTTTCATGTTCAACGTTAGTTGTTGCATGTGTGACGGGAGGATTTCATGTTTGACGTACGATGTAGCATGTTTTGGATAAAGCCAAAATAAAGAATATTCTCTAATATTCTCCCCCGTTTCATGTTTGACGTTAATGTTGCAAACTTGACGTGATAAGTCGTATATTTCACGTGAAGTGTTGCAAGTTTCATGTTTAACGTCAGTTGTTGCATGTCTGACAGTAGGATTTCATGTTTGACGTATGATGTTGCATGTTTTGGATAAAGCCAAAATAAAGAATATTCTGGAATATTCTTGTCCGTTTCATGTTTGACGTCGAAGTTGCGAACTTTACGTGATAAGTTGCATATTTCGCGTGAAGTGTTGCAAGTTTCATATTTAATGTCTGTTGTTGCATGTTCGACGGTTGGATTTCATGTTTGATGTACGATGTTGCATGTTTTGAATAAAGCCAAAATAAAGAATATTCCTGAATATTCTCGTCCGTTTCATGTTTGACGTCAAAGTTGCATTATTTACGTGAGAAATTGCATATTTAACGTGACTTGTTGCGGGTTTCATGTTTTACGTCTATTGTTGCATGTTGGACATCGCGGTTGCATGTTTGACATTAGATGTTGCATGTCTTGGATCAAGCCAAAATAAAGAATATTTCCGAATATTCTTGCTTGTTTTATATTTAACATCAAAGTTTTGCATACTTCACGTGATAGGTTGCATGTTTGACGTAAAATATGGTAGGGTAGGTTTATATAAAATAACTAATTATAAAATGAGAGTGCATTTCAAAATTCCTTGACAAATCAAGTGATAATTTATAACTAAACTTATTTTTTTCAAATTTTTTATTATTAATTAAGTTTAATTAAGCCAATCTTTTAAGAAACAAATGAAAATATATTAAAATTAAATTAAATTCAACTTTTACCCAATAAATATATTTAGGAATATATCTAATTAAATTGGTACACAAATTACAAATGTTTTCATGAAATTACACACATAAGTTTAATAGTCTAACTATTTTTACATGATTGATAAAATGATGGCTTTGGAAAGAACTTGTGATTTGAAAAGAAAAATCTAGTTAATTATAATAAAATTACATATCTAATCCAACCTTTTTTTCCTTATTTTAGTCAGATAATAGTTTTGAAAATAATTTGATAATTCAAGTGATAATGTCTATTCTTATTTGTTGTATAATATTTTTTTAGGTGCATTTCATTTTATTTTTATTTTTTTAGAGAATCTAATCATGGTGGATATTTTAAATTACTAAGTCATGAAAATTTTGAATTCAATTGAAATTTACAATCTTTTATGAATGAAAATATACGGCAAGACAAAAAAATTGAGAGATAAAAAGAAAATGTGGTAGAAAGAAAAGGCAACATCAATATGATCATTTTCTAAGAAATATTAAGGCAAAATCTTCCAAGTAATATGGTTAATTTCAATAAAATTACAACTTACTAGAGTAAATCCATCTACTAAACATCCAAAGTTCACAACATAATATTTGAATATCACTAATAACATCCCCAATCCGATGAGTTGAGCATTGGAGGGTTTATGTTAGAAAAATCTCCGACATCCCCTAACTAGTTGTTATGAACGCAAGCATCCTTGGAGAAAGAGCTTGAGGTCCCAAGAGCTTATTCGATAAGAAAGATAGAAGTACAAACCGACTCCCCAACAACTACTAATTTAAGTGTTGGCGTGGTTGTCTGGTCGCTTCACAGCTCGACGAGAATTCAACATCAACAAATATTTTAGAACCTAGTGTATCTTCAATCATTTTGGATTAAATTGTATGACACTTTTTTCTTTTCTTCTCTTTTTTTGTGAAAACAAATTTTAATACACTTATTTTAAAAGAAATTTGTTAATGAAAAACAAAATAATGACAATGAAGAACACTCATTTATAAAAATAAGCTACAAATAGAAAAACAAAATTCATATAAGTAGAATCTCCCAAAAAATAAAAGCATTGTCGAATTGAGTTACAAACTAATAATAATTTCATCAAAGTTTGTAAACCAAAGATTGTTCTAATATCAAAAAGTTTCCAATAAAACACTTATGCCAGATAATTTATAGAACCTAGTCATATCCAACTGAATTCTCCCCTGCAAATAATTAAAATTTTCAAGTTAGTCAATAAGAAAAAACAGCCATCAATCATAATAAGAAGCAACAACAAATTACACTAATAAAAGGCAGAAAAAAGCACCAAAACAACAAATATAAACAAGAAACAACAATAAAAAAAAACCCAAAAATGGCATAAAAAGATGCTCAAAGCAGCAATAAATTTATAAAAAATACCCTAAAATAGCAGTGAAAAGTGCTTTAAAAAGCATTAAAAAAATCCAAAAACAATAGTAAACATGCCTAGAAACAGTAGAAAAAAAACCCCCTAAAATAGCAAGAAAACTGCCTAAAACTAGAAAAAAATTCTAGTAGCAAAATCATCCATTGCCAGATAAAGCTATGAAAAAAAAGAAATAAAATTCATAGAGTCAAAGCTAACATACTGACCACTTGCTAGAAATTAAGCTATAAATCCCAAATTTTTACACAAATTAGTATCTGAAACAAGATTGGTTTGATATATGATAGTCAAGTAAAATACCTATAAAGTAGTACAAATTCAGCAAACCTAATGGCTTCACTCCACTCATTTGCTTAAGACTCCAGTGATGAGAAGCTGCCAACAGAATGATAAATTGAGGTTTGACATGAAGCACTCAAACTAAACAAGATACATAACAACTTTGTTATCCATGTTACACCCTAGAACCATTTCTAGGAATATTTGTTAGAATAGCCACCATAACAGTTGATGAGCAACATAAAACAGAGACAACAATAAAACCAGCAACCTGCAAAGTGCCAAATCTTCCATAATTAAATCAGATACACAATATAAATAATTTACTATTAAAATCCCAAATTCATTTTATCTTCTTCCTGCATTTTCTCATCAATCAAACAGAAAAGAGAGCTCCTATCGACACATGCAAACAGCACCCACCATCTTGTCACATTCAAACACAACCCAAGATCACAAAAGTTAATTTTCCAGATTTAGTTAACCAAAGAAAATATACCATCAACTGGATCACCTTATAAATCAAATACAATTCCACGATATTACCAACCTCCCAAAAAAAAAAAGGCACAAACTTTAAAATGCAAACAACAAGACCGTGAAAAATAAGCAAAAGTGGGTATTTAAATCAAACATGATAGAATGCAACAAAAGCAAAAAAGCTTTCGATAGAAGCCAGAGCCAGATGGGGTACAAGCAAGCTAGGAGGTACCAATTAAAGATGCTTCATTCAAGAACAGAAAAGCTACCAGAATGATAAAAGTAGATAAAATGAAACAATAAACAGAAAATTGGGTGAAAGCTGCAACAATAGTTTCAATCACTTAACAGTACCAGCAAACTTATAGTAAACTTTAAGAACTAGATGTTTAAGCCACAGATAACGGGGACGTACCCATGAGGATAAAGACACAAGCGTGAGACCAGCAAAGCCGCCCATCCTTAACTTGTGCAGCAGACAAAGTCGAATGAAAAAGGAGGCAACGACGGTAGCGACGAAAACAACGGGATCGGAAGCGAACAGCTCAAGATGAAAGCAACAAGTTAATGGATTGGATTGTGTGCGCGAGATGTGGCTTCGATTTTATTTGATTAGTCAAGAAATCGAAGAGAGAAATTAGAGAGAAATTTGTGATTTCTGAGAGAGAGGCAAGAAATTGAGAGAGATTGGGCACGGTTGAAACACCTAAATTATAAAAATATAAATTTTGCAGCCTTTGGGAACTGGTTGCTTCGGTTGCCCTTTTTTTTATTTTTATTTCTTTTCAATGTCAGCCGTTGGATTCATTTTACTTGAATCCAACGGCTGCGTTTACAAGCCGGCACGATGCGGGGCCTCAATGCCCGGCATTGTAACTTTAGCCATCCAATATAACTTAAGAACCTGTAATTCATTTTTCACAAGATGGGTCTCCTGTAAGAATGTTGCAAAAGACAGCTTCAAACTTCTTTATCGAAGTTCCGTCCTTGACGACCAAAATTCGTTGATAATCGGTGTTGGAAACCACCTTAGTCTTGCCCTTCTCCATGCTCTCGAACTCCAACTCATTCTTTGACTATTTGTTGTACTCTGTTACCGCAAATTGTCCGATCTCTATCCTGTGCGGCTCCTTGGGGTCTTCTATCGACTTCTATCCCCCACCCAAGACGACCAGGAGAGGGATTGTTGCCATGACTTTTCATAACCTGAAATACATCACTTTACCCATTTTCTTCAACCTTTGTCAAGAATGATAATTTTGTTCTTTTAAGAAGGAGTGCAAGATGCTTAAGGCTCTGTTTAGTACAGCTTATTAAATAGAGCTTATAACAGTAGAGCTTATAGCAGTAGAGCTTATACCAATAGAGCTTTTGGACAAAAAGTCATTGGGTGTTTGGTTGTCAATAAAAAAACAGCACCGATATTCTCACAAAGCTAAGCACAAAGCTTTGCACAAAACAGTTCGTTTTGTGCAAAGTATAAAAGCCATTTACACTTGCAAGCAGCAACACCACACACGCACAGAACAAAGAGTGCAGCAATGTTTCTCCCATCTCTGTCTCTCTCATTCTCCCTCTTTTATCCCCCACCACACCGTAGTGCAGCAACCATACTAATGCTCATGATGTTGCGAATGATACAAAGCTTCCCATTTAGAGGAACAATTGCTGTAGCCCTTGGCAATCATAAGCAATTTTGAAGAACCCAATCAAACCAAATTGAGAAGGTCCCTCATGTAAGAACAAAATTCAAGCAACCATAAGCAAAGTAATCAACATTAATCACCAAATTAATATATGCTCTGTAAAATAATTTGGTTGTCAATAAAAAAACAGCACCGATATTCTCACAAAGCTAAGCACAAAGCTTTGCACAAAACAGTTCGTTTTGTGCAAAGTATAAAAGCCATTTACACTTGCAAGCAGCAACACCACACACGCACAGAACAAAGAGTGCAGCAATGTTTCTCCCATCTCTGTCTCTCTCATTCTCCCTCTTTTATCCCCCACCACACCGTAGTGCAGCAACCATACTAATGCTCATGATGTTGCGAATGATACAAAGCTTCCCATTTAGAGGAACAATTGCTGTAGCCCTTGGCAATCATAAGCAATTTTGAAGAACCCAATCAAACCAAATTGAGAAGGTCCCTTATGTAAGAACAAAATTCAAGCAACCATAAGCAAAGTAATCAACATTAATCACCAAATTAATATATGCTCTGTAAAATAATTTGAAGACCATGATATCCTTAACAAGAACAATAACCATTCAAAATCTATGAGACCTCAAAAACATATTAATTAATCTTTAGCAATTAAGCAGTCTGTATCTTTAATTACAAATTAATCTTTAAGCAATTAAGCCGATTGTGTTGGGTGTTAAAGAGCGATGCAGCTGAGATCGACAAAATGAAGACAACGGAGCCGAGAGAGTGAGGGAGATCGAAGCCCAGGGAGCCAGCTAGATGCTTCAAGCGAGAGACGAGAGAGCTGTTACTGTTGCTACGTCGTGAGGGAGAACGGAGCTGATATCGAGCTTGTGTGCACATGGGAGAGAGAGAAAGATATTGCTGTGTGGTGGGGGAGAAAAGAGGGAGACGGGAGAGAGAGATGGGAGGAACATTGCTGCAGGATTTGTTGCGTGCGTGTGTGGTGTTGTTGCTTGCACGTGTGAATGACTTTTATACTTTGCACAAAACGAACCGTTTTGTGCAAAACTTTGTGCTGAGCTTTGTGAGAACATCATTTTCCATAAAAAAACACTTTTGAACCATTAAACTGTGTGATATTTTTTATATTATATATTTTTAGAAAAGCTCTATAGCCTCTACTCCCAAAAGCTCAAATTTTGGGCTTTTACTAGTAGAGGTAAATTAGCTTATTTAAGCTAAAAAAACTCTATTAAAAAAATAACCAAACACCATAAAAAATTTTAAAAAGTGCTTATACGATTAAATAAGCACTTATGGCTCTTAAATAAGCCATACCAAACAGGCACTAAGTAAATTTGATAATATTTAAATCATAAAAGATAAAAGTTGGGGTACAGTACAACAGTTGCAATATAGCAGGATCCATTGTAAGATTTTCACTTATTAATTCTTCATTTGAATTACATTTTTTTTACCATTCCATTTTTTAGATTAAACTACCTTTTCTATTCTTCTATGTTATTAAACTTTTTTGATACAACTTTCCTTTTTTCCTTATTGAAATAGATATAAAGCAAGCACACACAAAAAAAATTAATAAATGAAAACAATAATATTCTAAAAGGAATAAAAACAAATAAATAACACAATTATTTAAGAAAAGAATTAAAAGATAAAACTTGGAATTTGAGATGAAATCACAAAATAAGTGTTGGGAGGACTTAGCATAAGATTTATAGGTATCCAACCCAAAAGACTAGCCTTTTAGGTGGAGTGACCTACTACCTTATAAACCCAAGCATCTCCCATTTACTAGCCAATGTGGGACACAACTCAACAATCCCCTCCTCGGACGAAACCACCACCGGACTCCGATCCTTTCGTCTGACACACCTAAGTTGTTCCACCACCACATTTCGGCTACTAGGGTCTAGCTCTGATACCACTTGTTGGGGGGACTAAGCATAAGATTTCTAGGTATCCAACCCAAAAGGCTAGCCTTTTAGGTGGAGTGACCTACCATCTTATAAACCCAAGCATCTCCCCTTTACTAGCCAATGTGGGACACAACTCAACAATAAGCTTATCTTTAATTGTTTGAGGATTTGATATGTAACCAACAACCTTGGAGAATAGAGAAAACTATAGGATTTTGATTTTTGAACGGAAAGTAGAGGAAACATTTTTTTTTTCCTTAAGCGCCAACCATATCTTGTCTTGGTTGTTGGAGAAAAATATTTAATGGATAAGTAACAAAATGTGGGACATTTATGGTGTAATTTTTTTAATTACAACATATTAATTTTAACGATGAAATAGAGATTTTGTAGGACTAAAACTATTAATTTCAATGGTATTGTAGAAAATTAAAATTAAATACACATTATAAGAATTTAAAAATTTATTTAGGAAAAGATAATTACAAAATAATAATAAATTAAATGAATAAATAGTGAATTTAAAGTTCACATTCATTTTTTATATACAAAATAATTGTTTAATAGAAATATAAGGGCCCTTCACATATAACCGGCCTTAGGCGACCATCTAAATTACCTAAGGGTTTAGCTGCTGTTGTTAATGAGTGTGCTATATATATATATAGATATATACATACATACATACATATATATATATATATATATATAAATCAACATTATAAGTGTAGCATTATTTATAACAATCATCATTCTTAGGTGTGGACTTATAAAGAATGGACTCAGGCACTTTACAGGTAAAACCCCCTTAGAATTATTATGGCAACCTCTATATAATTTTAAAATTCTTTAACTACTCTACAAAGAGTGGACGTCCACATGAGAACGCAACCTAATAATTAAAAAGATTATATAAACTTTAATTTTTCTTTTGTCTTTAACTATTTTATCCAATAATCAAAGTTGTAATATATATATATATATTGATAATTTTTTTTGACACTTCACACATTCTTAATTTACCTCCATAGGTCATTTAGTTCCTCTATTTCAGATTAAGTGTCTGCTTAAGCCGGCCGGGGATTTGACCAATCTGCTTTGAAACATAAACATGCAAGTAGCTTCCAATAACTCTGTGGATTTTCTATATACGTGCTTTTCTCACGTATATCAGCCTATAAATCCCTCATTTTCTTAAATTGATAATAATGACTGTTTAATCCTAGATTTGAATACACTTCTTATTTATTTATTTGTATTTGTGGCTTTTGGTCCCCACATTCAAGTCCAGCTATATTTGATAATAGGTGTTATATTATACAAAATTGAACGAGACGACAGTCTCACCTAATAGTATCTCATAAAATTTGTAAAGTGGCTTTCACATACCTGCAAGTAGGCAAATTGTCAAGTTGTCCCAAGTTATGGGAAAGGTTATGAAATACGAATCGAGCTTCTGATTGCATGAATAAAATTTCTTTAATACTTAATTGACAAGTATTACTATAGTTTGAATTGCATCGTTGGAGAAACTAGAGGTGGTGACTATACAATTAGGGAAAATGCAAACTAAATAAAAATTGGGTTTTTATTCAGTTTGGTTTGATTTAGAGATGGTAATGGGGTGGGTTGGGGGTGGGGAGACCTCCTTCACTCCTTACCCCATTTAGAATTTGGTCCTATCTCTCAGTAAATTTTGTGGGGGAGAAGATGGAGTATCCTTACTTGGGAACCAGTTTACCCGTCACCATCCTATTTCCTATTTAACTATTTTATAGTAAATTTTTATATATAATTTGATGAAATAAAATTTAAAATGGCTCAAATAAAACTGTCACTAACATATTGTGAAGTTTTAAATTATTAAAAATTAAAAAAATATCTCTAACATATTGGAACGATATCTTGAATCGTATAAAAATGTAAAATCTTTGGACAAATAATAACTAAAAAGTTTACATATTTATGTATATGGGGTTTGGGTTGGGGGGTGGACTATGTAGGGAGACAAAACTAAACCCCACTTGACGTGAGATGGTTGTGTAGGATGATCCTAGGGTACCTTTTTGGGATTATAACTTGAGGTATATCTGCTAGTTTGGAGCGTATAATATATTTTCGATTCATAGCTTGCAATAGACAAATCTAATCCAATATTCATATGCCATATTGCCCCATGGTTCGGCTCAAAATTCCACTTCTTTCATGGTCATTTTGTAATTTAATTTTATTTACTTTTTTATTTTTCCTATTACTTTTAGAATTTTTATATTTTTCTCTATCTTTCAAATTTGAGTGTCGTTTATTTTTTTCCCCTTATTTCAGCTAGTAGTGAATTTTATTATGTAATAATAATTTAGGTTTGCTTACATTGTAAATTTGCATCATTTAGGGTTAGTATAAATGGGTGTTAAAACCTTAGTTTTGTGGTTCAAACTTTTATCAATAATATTTCAAATTTTCAAAAACTTGTGTTTCTTTAACTTTTATCAATCTATATTCCATAATGTCAACATCCTATTAAGAACTTGGGTATCATTTCCCCCATTTTCCCGCCCCATTTCCCAAAAACTAATTAAAATTTATCAATTTAGTGTGGGATCCCGTGGAGCCCCATTTATCGTCCTTGTTTTATTCAACTTACTTAGTTTGATTTTTCTATGTATTTTTCCCTAATTTGGTTGTTTTCCCGAGTATCGAATTGAACAAAATAGAATTCTGAAGCATTTAATTTCAAAAATTTTGAAACTGAACATGAACCAAATTTAATTCAGTTCTTTTTATTATGGTTCAATTCACCAAATGCCCTGCTCTACCTCATAATAATTAGATTAAGTGAATACTTTATCATTGGGTTGTTTCTTCTCAAAGTTTATTGGGTTCTTCCTTCTCAAAGTTTTCTCTGAAAACTTTAGAATGAAGGGTGAATAGGGTCTTTATGACTCTTGTTTTTTTACATACTGGTGGGGTTTTATCTTACCAAAATCTCTTTCTTTCCAGTTAAGGAGGTTGTTATAAAACTCCCTAGCATTAAATAGCGAGTTGGTGAGGATTTTAAGTAGAGGTTGGTGTGATTTTCAAGTAGAGATTCCTTTGTGTTCAATATGGATACATAGGAGTTGATACAAAAATGTAAAGCTATAACCTTAAAAGGAGGTGAGGAAGGAAAAGTGTTTTTTAAGAGCACAATGAAGTCAAAAGAAGAGAAGATAGTTGCTGGATGTCTTGTGGGTAAAGTGTTGACAAATAGAAATGTGAACAAAAAGGGACTAAAGTTAGCAATGTAACAGGCGTGACAGACAATCAGAGAAGTGAAGGTAGATACCATGGGGGAAAATACGTTCATGTTCAGGTTTGCAACAAAAGCAGATGAAAGAAGAGCGATAGCGAGTGGCCCATGGCACTTTAATGGCGCACTTATTATCTTCACAGAACCAAGTGGGATTGGAGAAGTGTCAAAGTTGTCCTTTACATATGCATCATTTTGGGTGCAACTAAAAAATGTGCCCATTATGTGTATGGATAAGGAAACAATATCCGAATTGGGAGCAACCATAGGAAAAATGGAAGAAGTCTAAATGGATGCGAATGGAGAATGCATTGGTGTCGTTTATTAGACTTAGAGTATTAATTGATTTTACTAAGCTCTAATGACACTTTTATCATTTAAATAAGAAGAAGGTGAAAAAGAAGATATCCCAATCACGATCCAATATGAAAAATTGCCTTATTTTTGCTATTGTTATGGTCACATTGGCCACCAATACAAGGAGTGTAAGGGTTTTGAAAACTAGGCTAAAGGGGATTTATATGGACCATGGATAAAGGATACAATCATGGTCGAAAACCTGAAGCAAAACAGGGGAAGAGAATGATGGAATGCAATAACAAATGAGTAAAGAGCTGAATTGTCATAAAATCCTATTGATCCAGTTGCTACAAGTCTGTAGATTCAAGCTATTACAAATAAACAGGGTCTAAAAGATGATTTGAACCAGCCCTGAAAGTGAAAGGGTGCTGAAGAGCATTCAATGCAAGAGAGAGGCTTTTTGAGGCCACTAAACAGTAATGTTCAAACATCAAAAGTGATAGATAATAATCTCAATACCACCTGGAATCAAGATCTAGAGGGGGGAAAATGGAAAGAAATGGAGCAATGGAGGGAAGGTCAGAATTCTAAAGAAAAATTGAAAGGGGAAAATGGAAAAAAAAAGGAAAAAAAAGAGTGGGAAAGAGCAAATGTTTTAGGGCATTCTCAAATTATGGCTTTGCAGCAAATTATAACTCACATCTCGGCCCAAAATGACTCTATGATAGAGGAGGTGGATAGTGGGCCAAGGAATCATAGAGCAAAGCCCAGAAGGAGAAAATAGAAGGCTCAAGCAAGAGTTGGAGAGAAAGGTAAAGCTATTAAATACAAGAATACAGCAAAAACAAGACAAGCAAGTGAATCTAATTGGCAAAGCCTAGAAACAAAAAGGAAGAAAATAGGCGGCCCAATTATGACACCACCATTTACATCGCCAAAAGCAAAACAAATGCCAAGTTTGGAAATGGACGATGGAGAAGATAAATGAGACATGGAGAAGGCAGTTGAGAACTTTGAAATTTTAACGGCAGAGGCTGATTGCCAGCCCCGCCGACAGCAATGAGGATTCTCAGCTGGAAAGTTCGGGGTTTGGGGAAGGACCGGACGTTCCGTGAAGCAAAAAAAGTTCTCCAAATTTATAGGTCTCAGATAGGTTTCTTTTGTGAAACAAAACTGCAAAGCAAATGAAAATAAAAAGTGAAAAGCTAAATTTTGAAAATTGTTTTTTAGTGGGCAGAGAAGGTATGGGTGTGGCTTGGCAATAATGTGGAGCTCAGATGTCACGGTTCATATAGAGTCTTACAACAAACATCACATTGATTCAATTGTGTACACTAAACGAGAAAGCTATTGGAGGTGTACAGGAATTTATGGGCATCCAGCTGCAGGACAAAAGCATCATATGTGGAGTTTGTTAAAGAGGTTAGCTACACTTTTTTTTTTTTTTTTTTGCCATGGCTTTGTTTTGGTGATTTCAATGAAATCCTGCTGCCAAATGAGAAAATTAGAGGAAATAGTAAGGAGGTTAGGCTGATGCGTGAGTTCAGCGAGGCGATTAGAGAATGTGATTTGATTGATTTGGGTTGAATGGGACTGCCTTTTACATGGTCAAATATGAGGCATGGTCATGATTTAATTGAAGAACATTTAGATCATTTTTTGTGTAGGAAGTCCTAGGGTAGTTTTTTTTTCATGAACCTGCAGTAGAAACTCTAATAACATTGATATCGGACCATAAACCATTATGAAGATTCTTGGAGTTATTACGACTAGTGCAAGCAAATAGTAAGTGGTTAGATAATAGAGGATGGGGTAGAGGAGATGTAGTCGAGATGTTTAGAAAAGCTACAAAGGATTCTGCGGCGCATTTGAAAGTTTGGAGCAAGGGAGAGTTTGGAGGCCGAAAAAAGAAGCTGGAGTTACTAATAGAGAATTAAAGTCCCTATAGTTACAAGGCTTGCAACATTAAAATGGGGATCGAATAAAAACCATTGAAAGACAAATCGGTGTTTTTCTCTTCGATGAAGAAACTATTGGAAGCAACGGTCCAAAGCAGATTGGCTCAAAGAAAGGGATAGAAACACAAAGTTCTTGCATGCAAAAGCTTCATCAAGAAAGAAGAAGAACACAATATGGGGGATCTTGAATAAACAAGACAAATGGACTGAGGAAGCTGAGGATATCGAAAGGATGTTCTATGATTACTTTGCTAATCTGTTCACATCAACAAACCATTTATAAGACCAAATTCAAGTAGTTCTGCTGGACATACTGATAACTCTATGAAATGAGAGTTGTCATGGCACTTTTAGACTTAAATCAATACTACTTAGAGAGTAAATTATGTGTTTCTATTGTATTTTTTGTTACATTTTGCATAAATAATCATTTTAGTCAATCTTAATAAGTTTTGCTCGATTTAAAGTAATTTGTGCTCAAATTGTGTGCATAATTGTAGGTTTCCAGAAGCTTATAATTCATGGAAGGAATGCTATGTAATATGCTTGCAAAAATAAGGAAAGAACATGGCTACAAAAGAGTTTAAACAAATCTGGAACAGTGCAGTTGCTGTAGCAACCGTTGCTGTAGCAATCCTGGAACAACGACAGAGAAAATTTCGTGCGGGATACTTGCAGAATTGTGATATGCAGTTTCCTAATCTGACTTATGCGCGCCCTAGGCTTCCGTTTATCCTAATTTTCAACTATAAAAGAAGCACACATCATAAGGATTAGGGAGGGCCGTCTCCCAAGGAGAAAAACACAAAGAAACAAAAGAAAAACAAAATTCAAGAGAGAGATTGAAGGCTACACGAGGAAAAATTATAGAAATCAATTGGGAGCTCAATCCTTCTTATTCTTCTCTTGTTTTCTCGTTTTCTATTTATTTATGGGGATGTGTTTCATGGCTGAAACTTTGTTCTTTATTTTTCTTTTACAAACCATGAACTAAATTTATTTGTGGTTGAGTGATAAACAATCTTGATGGTTTATTAACTGAATATATGTGTTGCTGCATGTTTGCTGTAGCAGTTTGTTTTGATAGTATTTTTTTTTATTCATTATTTCGGTTGATCACCCATTTAATGATACAAGTTAGGAAAGAGCCGCAAAAGGGCCTATCTTAGTGGAACATATCAGAACAATACTTGATCTTAAATTGAGTTTCCCGGATTGAGTTTTACTTGAGTCCCAAAAGGGCTATGCTTGATTTAAGATTAGTGATGAACTAGACATAAGGATTCACCTTGTAGGGTAAATAGAACCTAAGCGTGTAATGCTATATCTTATGTTGGCATAACAACTGATCACTGTTAGGTTGCATATAGATATAAGATATCCAACATGCGACGACTGAGGATACATAAGGATTCTGCCCAGTGCTGTAGCAAATACTGCAGCAACCGAGCCAACCATTAGAAAATAGTCAATACCATTAAGAGAGTTTATTCACTCAACTACTTTATATTCTCATTGATTTTATCCTTGAGCTTGACGTGATAGTTTACTTTGTTGCATTTTATTTATTGCGTTTTTATTTTAATTAGTACATTAGTTTCATTAATTGTTTATTTTATTTTAGCACAAAATATGCACTGTTAAGATTGCTGTAGCATATCTGATAACATCGATCCCTGTGGAGACGATCTTGAATACTCATCACTTTATTACTTGTTGTGTACACTTGTACATTGACACCAATAGCATTAGTATTTATACACCAACACATGTCAAATGAAATGATAGAAGAGATGAATGAAAAGTTGGATCAACCTTTCACTGAAGATGAAGTCTCAGCAGCCTACCTCAATTGTGCCCTACAAAAGTTCCGGCTCCTAACGGTCTTCCAGATGCCTTCTTCCAAAAGTGTTGGCAGTCTGTAGGCAGATGAGTGTTGACAACCAGCCTGAACATCTTGAATGAGGGAGGTACCATTGCTCCACTAAACCATACTTTTATTGCCGTGATTCCAAAAATTGAAAAGCCTAAGAAAGTAACTGAGTATAGGCTTATTAGCTTTTGTAATGTAATTTATAAAATTGGGGCAAAAACCATAGCTAATAGGGTTGAGAATGTGCTGCATCACATCATATCACCAACTCAAAGTGCTTTAATTCCCAAGAGACTCATTTATGATAATATTATCATAGGCTATGAATGTCTCCACAAAATAAGGCTTAGTACAGGAAAAAAGAATGAGTTTGTGGCTTTGAAACTTGATATTAGCAAAGCTTATGAGAGAGTGGAGTGGAATTTTCTAAATTATACTATGCAAAGATTAGGTTTATCAACAAAATGGGAGAGCTTGATAATGAGATGCAGATCGACATCTTCTTTTTTTGTTTTGATAAATGGAGAGGCTAAGGGTTTGATTCATCCTCAAAGGGAACTGTGGCAAGACTGCTCTTTATCACCATACTCGTTTATCATATGTACAGAGGTGTTCTTATATCTTGTGGTGCAAGTAGAATCAAGACATCTGATCCATGGTTTAAAATTCAGTAGAGACTTGTCCATTTCACATCTTCTCTTTGCGGACAACAACCTTATCTTTACAACGGCCACTACTAAAGACTGCACCAACTTAAAAGCCATTTTTTATTGTTATGCTATAACATCCTGAAAAATTTTCAATTATGATAAATATTCAATGTTTTTTAGTGGAAAGGTTCATGTAAATCAAGTTACCACTATAAAAAAATATTTTCAAGCTTCATGTTGTGTCCAAGCATGAAAAGTACGTAGAGCTGCCTTCCAAGGTTGGTAGAAAAAAAAGGAGTTTTTTCAATGATATCCAGCTTAAAGTCTTAAATAAGATTTTTAGTTGGAACAACAAGTTCTTTTCAAGTGGGGGAAAAGAGGTGCTCATTAAAGCTATAACTCAAACAATTCTTGCTTTTGCTATGAGTGTGTTCAGGCTTCCGTTAGGTCTTTGTATTGATATTCAAAAGCAATAGCAGAATTTTGGTGGGGCTCGAAGAAAGAACAGAGGCACATTCATTGGGCTAGGTAGGACAAATTGTGTAAAGCAAAAGCAAGGGTGGGATGGGGTTTAGAGATCTAACATGTTTTGATCAAGCTCTAGTAGCAAAGCAAGGGTGAAGGGTGATTCACTTTCTAGAGTCTCTGATGGCCAGAGTTTTGCAAGCAAGATATTTCAAGCATTCCAATTTTTTGCAAGCTAAACTTGGATATAATCCCTCCTTTATTTAGAGAAGTATTCTGTGGAGAAGACAAGTGTTTCACAACAGGATGTGGTGAAAAATTAGAAACGGAAAACATGTGCAAATTTATTATTGTGTAAATTTTATTGAACTCATAAGTGCACGAATCTATTGTAGAATAGATTAATGGTGATGAGTGTCGATTCCACAAGAAGACGGATTTTAATTGTGTGTAGAATTAATTTTCTAAATGGGTGGTTGGATTTCTAGTGAAAATGATTTAGAATATTCTAAAACTTAAATTAAAATGGCGAGAATAAATTGAAGAGAAATCTATTGAAATGAAGCATTTGGGTATCTGGATCTGTATCAACATGCACCATGGGCTAAATATTCCTTATTAGTGCCAATTAAATCATGAGGGGGGAATCCATACCTCATGAACCACACTCTAATCAATATGGTGCTAAGGGCTTATCGTGCCAAATAATAATAACCTTGCACTAGGGAGCCGGTGAAATTAGGGCGGTAACTATACAAGATTATTATTATTTGTCGACGAAAAGTCAAAACATCCATAAAAATTAGAGGGAAAGAGAAAATAAATTTACCAAAAAAAGCTCATGGCACATGTTGAGACCTCACCTTCAACCTAAGCTTGAAAGAAAATTAGCTACTCATAATTGAACTAAGGGTAAATTAAAAATTTATTAAAATACGTAGAAAATACAAGATGGAGAAGGAATTACAGAAAATTGAGCCCAAAAATGAATTCAGAGATGTAAAATTAGGGGGGAAGAGCCCCATTTTTATAGATACATTGAGTAAATCATGGCCATCGGATCAAAAATATTTCGGACGCTCAGGATTGCGGCACGTCATTAGTCAACAGTAGGTGGTTTGACCACACGGTTTGAATAGTGACGCGGTTTGGTTGAAAATAATCCTGTGTATATGCATGTACTGTACGCACGATTTTTGGTCCACTAATATGCTGCCATGTCATCGATCAACAGTACATAAGAATTTTAGTCCAACAGGATCATGACACCTCATCAGTCAATGCCACATCATCGGTCAATGCCATATCATCGATCCGTCTATGTGAACAGTGTCGTGAACAGTAACGTAAACAGTACCGTACATGTAAACAATGTCATTTTTCCTTTTATGCTCCTCCTAAGGTTTTCGACCGTCCTGAGTTCAAAAGTGATATCCGTTTTGCTGTTCGATCTCTCGTTCATTGTAAAATAACCATGATACCCCTAAAATACATAAAATACTTAATTAAAATAAAACACACATAATTAAATCATAAGAGAATTAAATACAAAAAAGTAGGAATGTTAGTAAAATTTGAAGTATAAAATGACGATTGTCTCCTTTATAAATATACACTTTCTGACACTCAAAACACCCCCCAACCAGCTTATTGGTAGTCCCTAACAAATAAAGCGAAAACAAAATTCAAATCCAAAATAATTTTTTTTTAAACACTCGTGTTTATTCAATCAGACTAATGATATCAATCAAATAAAAGTATAAGCATTATCTCCAGTTTACAAAAACATCACACCCACATCAACTATCCACATGAATCCCCCAGTAGATTTTGTCATAACTACTTTCAAGAATGACATGTCAAACCCTAAAATCTTACTAGAAGTAGTGACACTCTTACAAGGAAATGAAACTCAATAAAAATAGTCACTCTAATGAATGGTAATTGAGAGAAAATAATAAAAAAGTAATATCACACGCTCTCCCCAAGATAAAAGAAATATGCCCTAAGCTTAGAAATAATATGATCTCAAGTCAAACAAAGTGCTAATCAACCCAATTTATTTATTTATTATTTTTTCTCTTTTTTTTTATGCACAACTATATGTTTTTAGCTCATATAACTAGCTTCTACTTCAGATTATAGTTCCCTAAAATCAAGAAAGACTTTTATTAGGACTTAACGTAGGCTAGGGACATGGCTAACAAAGGAGGGGAAATAAGAAAAACAAAGTGTATGTTTGAGAAAAATGTAGAGATGTTTTTTTGGGAAGTTGCAAGATGGATTTCACCTATTATTATTATTTTTTTCTTTTTTTTTTAAACAACAAATTTTTGTGTTGTTGTTGTTGTTTTTTTTTTTTTTTTTGCTTTTGTTTGGCATAACTTCATTGAACAAAATAATTATTTACATTTTTCTCAAATATAAATAGGTGATATAACTTATAAGATATCGGGTAATACTCCAAATCGGAGTGGGTCAAGATGATAAGTTGATAAAGAAAAGTTTTTTTTAAGACTCAAAATGGTTAACTATGGATATTTCACAAAAGGGATGACTAGAAAGACTCAAACGGGTCAAAGATGACCTTTCCATCGTCTTTTAGGGTTCTAAATAATCTTCCATATCTACTAGTTAGATGAACCTCCAGATGTAGCAACACATGTTTTTTCTTTTTTATTTATTTATTTTATTTAACCTTTTTTTTTGGATTGACTCAAAGAAAATCTAGAGATCGTATATAAAATAATAAACTGCTAAGCTGTATAAAGAATTGGCAAAAGGGTTACTCTCCAAGAAAAATGATAAGCTTAAAAACTCACTTGATACTTATTATGACATGTACATTCCTTCAAGCAACTCATATTTGTCTCCGACATCAACATGTAGAGTAGCAAACAAGGCGTAACATCACTTAAGACCAAAGATAATACAAATACTAAAATTTGAAAGTCATCATGTCATCCAATGTTAAAACAAATCACACAATTTATTTATTTATTTTTGGTTCAAACAACATTCTATCCCCTAACCTATTCTAAACATGAAAGGAAAATATGCATGCAAAAAGGTGAGAAATGATGCAGAAAAAATTAATTAGAAAAGTTATACTTAAAATGATAGAAAAAGAAAATGATTTTTTTTTAACTAAGAAGATGCTTTTCTAGAGGCACTACACTCCATATTCAGTCATCTTCAACTTAAAAATTTGAAAATGTATATTTATAAAGGAGAAATTAGAAAGAAGAAGAAAAATAATTATCAAAACTTAATAAAGAAAAAGGAAATGTCTAGAATTTTTTTATTTTTTTATTTATTTTTTTTAAAACGAAAAAGATGCATTTCTAGAGTTATTACACTCCATATTCAGCCATCTTCAATACAAAAAGTTGGCCACGGTTAGTCTCTACAACAAAAAATTAGTAAAAACTTAACCAAGATTCCATAATTGTCGACTATTCCTTCCCCCTAACAAGAACGAAACATTGTCCTCAATGTTTGAAAGGAAAAAGGTAGAGTTTAGAAGACATCACCTAGGTGGTGCATCACAGAAGAAAATATTTATAAGCGGAGAGTTAAATTTATTTTGTACTTGTTACTGCAACTACTGTTACCATCATTATTTAAAGACTCTAACACCAAGGTCCTGGGGTCTAGCTCTAGTTTATAAGCTTGTAACAGATCAAGTAGCTCATTAGTAGTGTAAGCACAAATAAAAAGTTTTTTCGCTGTGGAAGGAATGAAATAGTTTTTTATTGCATGGTTAAGAAATGCGATGAAACCATCATAAAAGTTATCGACATTTAACAAACCGATGGGTTTCTGGTGAATGTGCATATGAGCCCAAAATGCTAATATGATAAGTGCCTCTAGAGTTGTAAGATCTCCTGGTATGAAAATAAAAGCATCAGCATGATTAAGCATTTCAGTTATTCTTTCTTACATACCTGAGACGACTAACTCTTCTCTAGTCGGTGAGTCAGACAAACTGCCCAAAGGTTTTAAGGCTCTTGGGATGATGCATAACACTTGACTTCTTTTGACAAAAGCAGCTTCTGAGATCAATTTTGATAACCCTCGGTTACCTCCTCCATACACCAAGTGTAATTTTCTCTCTATTATACTTCGATCAAGATCTATGGCTGTCTCAACGAACTCTTTATGTTTGCCATAGTTAAATCCATAAAACACACAAATGTTCTTGAATTGTTTATTGAGAGTAGCTGTCATTGTGATACTTCTCAAAAATAATTTGTGAGTGCTTAACAAAAAGTCATATTTAAGAATCTTGGTGACAGAGGGTCACAGCTGTGTATAAGGTAGCATGTCAGTGTCAAATAACGCGTAAAGCACATGGCTTGCGAGTAAAAAAGAAAACAGTAAAAAGAAAAAGAAACAATGATAAAATAAAATTATTAAAGACAATAATGCAAATGATAAAAAAACAGTGAAATAAAATAACAGTGAAGTAAAATGATATTTACAGGTAGTTGTGACTGTGGCTCACATCTTCCTCTAGTTTTACGTCCAGAAACGGCTTGAACGCCCTCTATGGGTCGAGAATAGGCTTCCCATCCAGTTTTCTTATAAATTTGCAAACAAGGTCGTTTATAGTCAGATTTCCGAGACTATATCGTGCATTCTCTGTCAGGAATAATGGCTATAACTGGAGAATCGCTCCTTGCACATATCCACTGAGATGTGTTTTAAGAGTCAAAAGGATATCATCCAAGGACTCCTTATTCAAGCCATTCCTAATGAATTGAATCTTATCTTCCCTGTTATCAGACACCATTCCTAAAGAACATGATTTTTTATCACATCTCATTCTGGCACACTTATGACAAGCAACATAAAGTCTTCGAGCTCGTCGTTTTCATGCATAATTTTCTTTACCACAACCAGGCATGTATGCAATAAATTTAGGAGGAAACTCACCTGCCAAACGTATTTTGGCCTCGATTAACCAGCGGATGTCAGCAGGTATGTTATTCCTCATAAGCAATCGCATGCGTTCGGACCAAGCTTTATAGATTGTAAGGAGGGCATCTCTGAGGAAGTGAAGGGAATCGATTGTGAATCTTTGCTAGAATCTTATTTCTTTCCATGCCTTCGCCTCATAATATCAGTTATTATGGGAAACTGAAGTAACCGACTTGATTGTCATAGAGTACTGTTATCCGTCACTTCACCGGGGTAACAAACTAAAACACACAAATAAAGAAAAACAAACTAAAATACATAAAGAAAATTACAATCGTCCTCTTATTGAATTTACCCAAGCTCCAACTGGATGTTGTAGACACCTCTTTGAATGTCTCTGAGTTGGCTTTCTAAATCCTCAACATGGGATACTAACTCTGGTATTTGCAAAGCCTAAATATGATGTGTTTTACAAAATCAAATTTGCTTTTTGAGATGAGATTTTACACGTTGAAGTGGTCTAAGAATGTCTAGGAGGAACTGTTTAGCTATGGCACTCATGATTAACAATGATAAGAAAAAACTTAATGGTTAAACAAACACACTTATGAAAAATTAATTTCAATTAGCAAAAGAATAGTAAAAAGAAAAAAATCAAATCACCGAAAAGAAAGAAAAAAACTCAATTCAAATCTGCTAGGTCACTCAAATTTCTTTCGGTGTTCTCTCCACATGGTTGGTACTCTAGATATGGCTTTAATCTTTGACTATTAACTTTAAACGTGATATCGTTCTTTAGGTCCTTAATTTCAATTGCCCCATACGGAAAATTCGTGTGAACAATATAGGAGTCAGACCATCGAGAACATAACTTACCTAGGAATAGGTGCAAGCGAGAATTGAATAAAATCACTTTCTGACCTGGAGTGAAAGATTTTCTCATAATTTGCTTGTCATGAAAGACTTTCATTCGCTGCTTGTAAATTTTGGTATTTTTGTATGCATCATTGTGAATTTCTTCAAGTTCTGCCAGTTGTAATCTTCTTTTTGAGCTAGCTTGCTGCATGTCAAAG
This sequence comes from Citrus sinensis, assembly GCF_022201045.2. Taxonomy (NCBI): domain Eukaryota; kingdom Viridiplantae; phylum Streptophyta; class Magnoliopsida; order Sapindales; family Rutaceae; genus Citrus; species Citrus sinensis. Next base: position 22,574,580 of record NC_068563.1, read on the forward strand.
TTGAATTTCTTGATGGCCCAGTACGCACGATGCTCGAGTTCCATAAGTAGGTGGCAAGCTTTTCCATACACTAGCCTGTAGGGTGACATCCCAATCGGGGTCTTGAAAGTCGTTCTATATGCCCATAATGCGTCATCAAGTCTTAATGACCAATCTTTTCTGTCCGGCCTCATTGTCTTTTCTAATATGTGCTTTATTTCTCGATTGGAGATCTCAACTTGGCCATTGGTTTGTGGATGATATGGGGTCGCCACTTTATGAGTGATAGTATACTTTGTCAAAAGAGCTTTGAATGCTTTGTTACAAAAGTGGGCACCACCATCACTGAAAGTATTATGCAGATCAAATTGTTAGACGATGTGTCCCAGAAAGTGAAATTCAGAATATTCTTTCATTCTGCCATGATCAAGCTTGTGGAGGCCATTTCAGTGCTAAGAAAACAACTACTAAAGTTTTACACATCCCAAAAGAAATTCTTTATTTCCGCAAAAAAAATAGCTTTGTCTTGTTTGGTCCAATGCTCTAGAAGTTGACCTGTAACAAGATAATTCACGGTGTCAGCATACCATGGTAATACTTTCACACTCATCAATTGTTCATCTGGAAATGACTCAATGTTAATGGTTCTGTAATTGTGTCAAAATAGAGACGAGAAAGATGGTTAGCCACGACATTTTCTGTGCCTTTCTTATCTTTAAATTTCAAGTCGAATTCCTGCAAAAGTAACACCCAACGAATTAGTCTAGCTTTTGCATATTTCTTTGTGAGAAGATATTTAAGAGCAGCATGATCTATGAACACAATTATTTTACAACCAATGAGATAAGATCAAAATTTCTCTAATGCAAACATTACTACTAGCATTTCTTTTCCAGTAGTTGAATAGTTCAACTGTGCATCTTTCAATGTCATACTAGCATAGTAAATAACATGGAGAATTCAATCAACTCTTTGTCCTAATACTGCTCCTACTGCATAATTAGATGTATCACACATGAGCTCGAATGGTAAGCTCTAGTTTGGGGGCTGAATGATGGGTGATGATGTCAACAACTACTTTAAGTTTTCAAATGCCATAAGACATGAATCATCAAAGATAAAAGATACATCCTTAGCAAGTAGATTGCATAAGGGTCTATAAACTTTGCTAAAATCTTTAATGAAACGTCTATAGAAACCAGCATGCCCAAGGAAAGATCTTACTTCTCTGATTGTTTTAGGTGGAGGAAGATTGGAAATGAGATCCACCTTAGCTTTGTCAACCTCAATACCATTGCTCGAAATGATGTGACCGAGAACAATGCATTGTTTTACCATAAAATGATACGTTTTCCAATTTAAGACTAAGTTCTTTTCAATACATCTCTGCAGAACTAGTGTTAGATGATGTAAACATTGATCAAATGAATCACCAAAGACAGAAAAGTCATCCATAAAGACTTCAAGGAATCGTTCAACCATATCAGGAAAAATGCTCAACATGCATTGTTGAAATGTAGCAGGTGCATTACATAATCCAAATGGCATCCTCCTATATGCAAAAGTACCAAAAGGGCAAAAAATTACAAGAAAATAACTAAAAGAAATTATTTACAAAAATTAATTTTACGAATTAAAATAACCTACCTTCCCGGCAACGGCGCCAAAAACTTGTTGTGCAAATTTTATTGAACTCGCAAGTGCACGAATCTATTGTAGAATAGATTAATGGTGATGAGTGTTGATCCCACAAGGAAGTGGATTTTAATTGTGTGTAGAATTAATTTTCTAAATGGTTGATTGGATTTTTGGTGAAAATAATTTGGAATATTCTAAAACTTAAATTAAAATGACGAAAATAAATTGAAGAGAAATCTATTGAACTGAAGCACTTGGGTAAATGGATCCGTATAAACATGCACCATGGGCTAAATATTCCTTATTAGTGCCAATTAAATCATGAGGGGAGAATCCACACCTCATGAACCACACTCTAATCAATATGGTGCTAAGGGTTTATCGTGCCAAATAATAATAACATTGTACTAGGGAGTCGGTGAAACCAGGGCGGTATCTATACAAGATTATTATTATTTGTCGACGAAAAGTCAAAACATTCACAAAAATTAGAGGGGAAGAGAAAATAAATTTACCAAATAAAGCCCATGGCACATGTTGAGACTTCACTTTCAACCCAAGCTTGAAAGAAAATTAGCTACTCATAATTGAACTAGGGGTAAAATAGAAATTTATTAAAATACGTAGAAAATACAAGATGGAGAAAGAATTACATAAAATTGACCTAAAAAATGAATTCAGAGATGCCAAATTAGGAGGGGAGAGCTCCTTTTTTATAGATACATTGAATAAATCATGGTCATCAGATCAAAAACATTTCAGACACTCAGGATTGCACCATGTCATCAGTCAACAGTAGGCGGTTTGACCACACAGTTTGAATAGTGACGCGGTTTGGTTGAAAATAATCTTGTGTATATGCATGTACCGTACGCGTGATTTTTGGTCCACTAACATGCTGCTACGTCACCGATCAACAGTACATAAGAATTTTAGTCCAACAGGATCGTGACACCTCATCAGTCAATGCCACATCATCGGTCAATGCCACGTCATCGATCCGTCTATGTAAACAGTAACGTAGACAGTACCGTACATGTGAACAATGCCATTTTCCCTTTTATGCTCCTCCTAAGATTTTCGACCGTCCTGAGTTCAGAAGTGATGTCTGTTTTGCTATCCGATCTCTCGTTCATTGTGAAATGACCATGATACCCCTAAAATACATAAAATACTTAATTAAAATAAAACACACATAATTAAATCACAAGACTTAAATACATAAAAGTAGGAATGTTAGTAAAATTTAAAGTATAAAATGACGATTTTCTCCTTTATAAATATACACTTTCTGACACTCAACACACCCCCCAACCAACTTATTGTTAGTCCCTAGCAAATAAAGCGAAAACAAAATTCAAATCCAAAATGTTTTTTTTAAACACTTGTGTTTATTCAATCAGACTAATTATATCAATCAAATAAAATTATAAGCATTATCTCCAGTTTACAGAAACATCACACCTACATCAACTATCCACATGAATCCCCCCAGTAGACTTTGTCATGGCTACTTTCTGACACTCAACATTTATCAGAGTAGATGGATCCCTAGACCTACTTCTTTCAAGATTCTCTCCAATGCTTCCTTGCCTCTGGAATTGACTGTTTCAATTTTGATTGATAAGGAGCATAAATGGGATGAAAATATTATCAGGCAGCATTTTGATCCTGAAGATTCTAGAAAAGTTTTGAAGATCCCCCTCCTAAGAACTCCAAAGCCAGACCATATGATATGGGCTTACGATAGGCAAGGCATGTATTCTGTTAAAAGTGGTTATTAGGTTGCTAATCACTTAATGTTTAAAGACCAACCAAGCTCTTCAAAAGCGCGGTCAATAGAATGAAATGAAATTTGGATGCTGGAAATTCCCAAGAAAGTGAAGATTTTCATGTGGAGAGCAGCCCGTGATCTTCTACCTACTGCGGGAAATCTGTGAAAAATGAAAGTTTTATAGGATCCTTTGTGCCAAATATGTGGAAAGAAGAGGGAGAATATTTTCCATGCTCTTATAGAATGTAAGTTTTCCAAAAAGGTGTGGAATCAAAATAGTTTCAAAGTGGATCTTGATGGCCTGGCCGACCAAAACATATTAATGGTTATGCAAGAAATAGCAGGAAAAAGAAACACAAAAGATATGGAATTTTTTGTGACCTTCTGCTAGGCAATTTGGCACTCAAGAAATCTCCTCATTTTTTAAAGAAAGAAAGAGGACTCTGCAATTCCAGTGGCCAGAGCTGAAGCAACAGTTGAAGCTTATAGAAGAATCAAGACCCCCATATGAAGACAGAAGCAAGGAAGAAAAATGAGCTAAGTTGGAATCCTCCCCCTGAGGGGTGGTTTAAAGTCAATACAGATGCAGCAATTCAGATACAAGAGCAGAGGATGGGTCTGGGAATATTGATCAGAGATTTAAAAGGTGGTTTTGTAGCTGCAACTATGAAAACATCCAAATTTTACGACAACATAACATATGCAGAAGCTGAAGCAATAAATTTAGGAATTGAAGTAGCAGAAAGAGCAGCAATTCGGTCGTTGGTTATTGAGAGTGACTGTCTAGAGGCAGTTAATCAAATTTCTATAAAAACTAGGAATGTCTCAGAGCTTTCATGGATCATATCGGAAATCCAAAACCAGATGCAGAGGCTTAAAGCTGTCAAAGTGCAATTCTCTCCACGTAGTTGTAATGGCATTGCTCATGAACTAGCCAAGAAGGCTTTATTTGTTATTGAACCTGTTCAGTGGTTGGGCACATGTCCGCCTCATCTATTGTATCTTTGTTTCTTAAGTTATGAAAGTTTGCTTTCCGAACAAAAAAAAAAAAGTGAATACTTTATCGTTATATATATAAGTATAGTTGTTCATTAATTAATGGGTAATATAAAGGGAAAAGGACGGCAACACACTTAAGGTTTTGGAAAATAGTCATGTAGATTTCTAGGTTTTCCCTAAAAAATTATAAAATCTTTTTTTTGACCATAATATCATTTGAATATATTAACAAAAATAATTGACTTTAAAAATCTTTAATAAATATAAATAAAATATGAATAATTTAATCTATCCAGTAAACTAATAATATTAAAATATTTTAAATACTTTTAAAATTTAAATTATTATATTATTTTAATAGTCTATTTGTATTTATTATAAACCAAACCAAATATCCATCTCTACCTCATAATAATTAGATTAAGCTAATACTTTATCATTATAAAAAAGTATCATTATTCATGAAATTGATAGATATTATAAAGGGACAAGGATGACTACTTTATCAAGGTTTTGGAAAATAATCATGCAGATACCTAAGTTTTTAATAATGAATACCAAGGTCCTTTTTTTACCATAGTATCTTTTGGATATAGTAACTAAAATAATTGATTTTAAAATTCTTTAATAAATACAAATATAATACAAATAATTTAATATATGTAGTAAACTAATAATATTACAAATTTTTAATATTTAAAACGCCTTTAAAATTTAAATTATTATATTATTTTAATAGTATATTTGTATTTAGTATAAAGATTTTAAATAAATCATTCGGTTAAATAGATTTTACAATTAATAAAATATATCTCACGTATTAATAATGTTAAAATTATTTTATATAATAATCAATATAATTTATATTTTTATATACTTATTTTAATATTATATTTCTATTTATTCTAAAATTTACTTTAATATAATAAACTATATCTACTAGATTGTAAAGTATTGTTGTATTTTATGAATATTGAAATCATTTCAAAATGTATATATTATCCCTTTATTGAAATTTTGTGGGTCTATGTAACCTAAGTTACGTAACCATTTTCCCATCCTAAGGGTGTAGCCGTCCTAGTCCCTATTATAAAAATATAATTACTAGTGCTGTGTTTAAATCCTCAAATTCCAAGAAACAAACACCCTAAGACTGATCGCTGGCATTATATTCTGAGTTATCAGCCCTTCATAATTCTTTACCATCTCCAGAGCTAAGCAAACTGAGTCTTATATAATTGATTGCAAACTTTTGCTTCTGGTTGATGGATCGTTTGGTTCGGTTTTACTGATATAAAGTTTCTGGAAGAGAATGTGGCAGCACTGATAATCAAATTCATCCCAAATATCTGGAGCGAGATCCCTGCGGATTAGCTGCCACTTATATTCAAAAACTGGCTCAGGATCTAAAGTCGCTTAAAGGTTATACTTTTAACCCAGTCCTTATTCTTAGTCAATATGGAATAATTCCCTTATAACACTTACCACTCAACCACCGAGTGGTTTCATATCTTAAACGCATTTAGTTTCAATTTTCAAGGCATTGTGGGCTTTTTCATTTTTCCAAACCTGACCAATACTTGTGTATGTCATAGGCAAAGTACATTAGGCAAAATATAATGTACGTGTATTTTTGCCAAGTTTCAAAGAGTATATGTCACTAGCCCTTGGAAATTAAGCAAGACTAGTCCTTAACAACTAACTACATATCATTAATACATAGGAATTAAGTAGCAACATGTCAACACACTAAGTTGATGAAAATTTTTCGAACACAAAATATTTGTGGGAAAAACCCAATCTTATTAAAACCCAAACTTATTTATTTGAAACTGATCTGATTGATCACATACTGTCGCCGTAGTTCTCAATATCAAATGACACCACAGAATGAGTTTCTGGATGGGCAATCTCAGCCGTCGCATGTTGAAACCTATTGGAGACTGATGAATCACCCAACAAATGCTCGGTCTCTTCACTGTTCTCCTGAGCCCATAAATTGTCATGCAACTTTTTTATCCTGTCAAGCTCCTCAGAAACTTGTCTCATTGTCGGCCTATTTAAGCAGCTACTTCTTAAGCATTTACTTGCAAGCTCAGCAACAATTTCTATCTCCTCCATTTCTGTTTCATCAGCAACCTCAAAGCTCAGAATCTGACGCAAACTGTAATCTTCAATCGAAGAGAGAAAATATTGAATAATGCTAATCTTCTCATTGGATGCCAATGTCTTGTGAGAGCCAGGTTTCACGCCGGTTAACAATTCCACAAGGACAACTCCAAAGCTATACACATCACTCTTCTCAGTTAAATTACCTGTCGTTAATTGGTACTGGTTAGTTTAATTAGTAAAACATTTTGGGATGGTATAAGAGGTTTGCAATTCGAACCCTTTCAGCAAAGGTGAAACTTAAAAATCACTAGTCTAAAAAATTTCTTAGTCCCAATAAATTTAAAAGTTTCCTATAAGCCATAGTAAAATAGATAATGTTAATATTGGTCCTTAACACATTTTCTTATAGGCTAAATAAAACTAGAAATTACTAGTTCATGCTAAACAATATTTATACATATAACTAAGGAAAAATTCATGCATATATATAAATAAGAAAAAATCATTATAGTCTCAATGAATAATATTTATTGAAATATTATTTAGAACTTGGATTAAAATAAATTATTAGTTTCACCACCGCCTCTCACATCGAGGAGAAAATTGGGTTGCACATTAAGCTATCAAAAAAAAAAAAAAAAAATACCTGTCATTAGATACTCTGGATCTAAGTAACCAAAAGTCCCTTGCATTTTCGTGGCCATAGCTGCTTGATTTGGAGAAATCAACACTGAAGCCCCAAAATCAGCAACCTTCGCCGTATAATTGTCATCCAAAAGTATGTTGGTAGACTTTACATCTCCGTGGATGATTGGAGGGCTTGCTAAAGAATGGAAATAGTCAAGGGCTGAAGCAGTTTCCGCCGCAATCCTCAGACAATTTTTCCAAGTTTTTAAAACTTGTGAACTCTTACTATGGATATGGTGAAATAGAGTTCCATTGGAAACAAATTCATAAACCAGTAGAGGCACTTTTGTTTGCAGACATAGCCCTAAAATCTTGACCACATTCTTATGGTTTATTTGTGAAACTATTCCCATTTCGTGCTGAAATTCTTGGCTTACCCGAATCTTATCTGCCTCTTTAGGCTTCTTCACTGCAACTTGGGTATCGTCAGATAAGACACCTCGGTAAACGGAACCAAAGCCGCCTTCACCTAGAAAGTTGCTCTTATCATAATTTTTGGTAGCTTTTATTAGCTCTGCCTCACTGAAAATCCTCACTCGTTGATGCTTTAAAATCATACCACCATTGTTGAAGAAGTTTCTCTTCTTTCTTCGTTCTCTACATGCAATGAAAGCCAAAATTCCGACAGTCACAGTGAATATAGCTGCTCCTATCACTGCACATGTGAAAAAATAGAGACAAAAAATAAGATATATAAAGTAACATGATCCGTTGTTTTTGCAGAATTCCAACTTCACATATGTTGTACTATACAAAAGATTTTACTGGTTGAAACTTCATTTCACCACTCAGCTACTAATCAAAGATTTTATCAGTTAAATAAATTGAAGATATCTAACAAATCCAATTAGTATTTGTTACCGACAATTTATTAAATTAAACTCATGGATGTCCTCCTGAACTGTAGTGAATTCTTTTTTTTTTTAAATCATGATTTCCGAAGCAAGTGAATTTATTAAAATAAAATGATAAAAGAATAAAATTAAGGAACATAATGAATCTCACTTTTTAGTAAGACCGTCACAGTAAATGAAAAAAAGACTCATGCTAAAGAAAGCCAAAAACAGGGGAAAAATTTAAAAAAAAAAAAAAACCATAAAAGCATAGGCCACAGATCACAAAGTAAGGCCTATCAAATGGTGCTCAGAGCACTCAAGACATTTTGCTTTTTGTAGTCCGCAGGAAAACGATAGTTTGTAGATTGTAATCTAACAAATTCATATAACCGATAGTGAAAATCGAATTTCACTATATAATATTACTGGAAGGAGTTAGAACTTAGCGGAGATTTAGTTAAAAATTTACTTTTTTATCCCTATTTTGTGAAAAAAAAAGTCATAAACTAAACAATATAGATTAATTAATACTGGTAAAATTACATTTGAAATGATGAAATTGTCAATAAACTAAAAAATTAAGGGTGAGACTATTTGAATCCGTAAAAGTATTCTTTGCACTCAATTATAATAAAATAAACATGTGTAAATAAAATTACCAAGAAGACAAATCATTAGTTATTTAAATCTGACTCACTCTTTGCATAAAAAAAAAAAAAAAAACTCAAGCTCTCTTCTCCTATTAGCTTGACTTTTATATTTGAACTGTTGCGTAATTAAATAGATAATTTTGTACTATTGTCTTTATAATTCAAGACCAGATTCAGATAGCAATATTTTTCAACAAACTTCACTTGTCTTGGCATCATGCACAGAAAAGATTAATTGAGTACAGACAATAAGAAAAATAGAAGATGTAGTGAGTTTAAATAGTAAAATACGCTAAAAAAATTTAAGGTACATGTAGAGTTAGTTTTGGGATACAGAAGGGTTAGTTGAGCAAAATTTTAAAATTAAAAATTTTAACGGCGAGTATATTAAGTTAATGAGTGTTAAGAACAATTTAGTAGGTTTAAATCGTCACATTAAAAATTAATGGCTGTCATGTATCTTAATTAAAAGAAGGAAAAAAAAAAACATAAACACAAGCAGACGAAATCTAGATGATCAACATCTACAACAAAAACAATAATTAAATTAATAAATTATTTTGATAGATTATTAATTGCCAAAGGCCTTGGACTTAAAGTAACTGAAGATTTAGAAAGAGGACATCACCTGCAGCAATAGTGGTGATACGAAATCCCTGGCAACTGACTTTACCATCGCCGTGCATGCCAATTGGGCAATCGCAAGTATAATTCCCGAATGTGTTCTTGCAAGTTCCTTCACAATGGTACCTTTCTTTCTCTTTGCACTCGTCAATGTCTGTCACACCCACACACCCACACACATGTATGGTGACAAAGTTTTAGTAAAACAAATTACTTAAAAGATTGATTATTAAAACAAATATAGGAAGAAACGTACCATGACATCCAAGATAGGGGTTTCCCTGAAATCCAGGCTTGCATAAGCAACGGTACCCTTCGCCATTTTCAGAGTAATCACAATTGGTATTGTCACCGCAGCGATAAACGTTTGAATTTTGATCATCTGGGCACTTCCCTTCTTTAACAACCCATTCAATCTTTGCATTTGAACTTGACTTATCATAATCAGATAGCTGAAAATCTAATAAATTAAAGGTTTCGTCTGCCAAGAATGCGTAATCACACGGCATGAAATTTCCTAATCTACTGTGATTATATGCGCTACGAAGAGTGACATTCAACGACTTGGTGCTTTTGGGCAGGGGGGTGTGGCAGCAACCGATGCCTGAGCAGGAATTTTCGGTTATCTTGGCAGATTCATTATTGCATATAGAGATACAGCCACTCCAAAAACTCCCAACAAGGTCACCCATATAGGCATAGGTGTCACACCCGAAAGCCGTGAGCTTGTTTCTGGTGTCTGAAAATTTGAATGGTCCCTCTCCTAAGTCGATACGAACATCTGTATAGTTACAGCCTCCCAAGTCATTGTAGCAGCGCTGTGCCGTCCAAATGCTTCCGATCATGGTGCCATCTTCAATTGATATATTGAAAACCTCAATATTTATTCCAAACAATAGTTGGGGAGAAGAGACGCTTCTGTTGCAGTTTAGAAAGAAATATTTGTCCATTGCACACTTGGGGTCGTCGATTCCGAAGGGATAAGGAACACTGACATCTCCACATTTTTCCTCACAACCAGGCCTTGCATTCGAGCTGCTTGCTGCTGCTGGCCAAGATAAGAGCAGCATCAACCAAAGCATCGACATTATTTTCTCAATAATATTGATCATCGGACTCTATAATTTTTTTTTTAATACATATTATTGGCTCCTCATCATCTTGCTTTAATACTAAGAACAAAAGCATGCACCAGTGAATTTGTCTGAGAAGATCGCGCGAGTTAGAAAGACTTGATCGTCGTTGTTGACATTGACTCGCTGATTAAGTCATGCACGTTCATTCAGCCGTTTACTTTGAAAAATCAAGCTTCCATGATGATAAGAGCGATGTACTAATGTACACACAGTCTTTCGGGTGAAGTGATTGACACGTGGCATGTTATTATTACAGGATGGTGTAATTTTTATCATATTAATGATTTGGTAATGGAATAAAACACCTTAGATATATAATGAAAAACTTGATAAATTCAACAATTGATAAATCCAATACACTGTGTTGAGGAGAATATCACAAATCAGCTGAGAATAGTTTTTGAGTTAATGATATAAGTTTGATCTTTCCACCTAAGAAGGACTGTGCATAACCCTGTATGAGTTTACAAAATGTTACAATTATTTTTGTTACTATTTAATCTAGTCTTAAATATTAGTACTCTTTTCTGTTAAAAAATTAGTATTCTTATTATTACAATTATTTCGTGAAAGTAGTTAAGCTTGTTAATTACGTATCGTTAATGCATGGACATGGTTCCAGACCTTGGCTTTGTTGAAAATCCACATTGGAGCAGAAACTGCACAAATCCTTTGGGACAACTTCGAAGATTCTGATCTGAATCTGATTTCATAATGTAACTAATTCTAAAAGAATAAGCTAATGAAGTGTGTTAGGAAGAAGGAAAATGGGATTTTTTTTTTTTTAATTTTTCTCCTTCTCATTCCATTTTGCTTCTTTATCTAATTCTTTCCATTCCTTTGTTTTCCTCTGTCAGTTCTTTTTTTTTTTTTCGTTTCCTTCCTTTTTTTTTTTTACTAAATTTAATTTGCTATCTTTTCTATCCGGTCTCTTTTCTCTTCTTTCTCTAGTTTAGCATATTTCTCATAACTCATTCAAAGAAAATAATATTCTTGTTGGAGACTCAGTAATGTTTCCACCGCGGGACAAATTTTGAAGACAAAGATCGATTGTATCAAAGGCCAAATGCTATTGTTGACTTAATTCAACCATGACTCATCGAAAATGGGGCACAACACGACTATTAACTCTCATACCGCCAAAGATTCCACAAAAAAAAAAAAAAGGATTAATAAGTGGGCACAACAAAATAGTGAACAGACCAAGCATAACAGCTATTATGAAGTAGGGGTGTATTCTCTATATTTTGCAAAGTTTATTATTTTAGTTAATTTTATTTATTTATTTTTATAGGATGCTTATAATTATTTTGATTTTCTTAAAACAAGTTTGCCATCTTTTGTTAAAGTTTAGTGAAATAATTAGTACTAAAGTACTGCGGGCAGGACCAACGAGGTGTTGGTTCAGCTGGCGCTGGTTGAACTCCTTAGGTGACTCGATTGGGTTTGTTCCTCAATTCAAGTTCCTTGGGAGTCGCCCTCGTTGGGTGGGCTTTATTGGCACCCGGCCCAAATCCGGAGTAATCGGGGCCTAATGTGGTCTCCGGACACCGGATGGTTAAGACAAAAAAAAAATACTGCGGGCAGGTGTGATAGATAAAGGACAATTTATGCCAACGACGACTCATAATGATCAAGTCTTTGCAGGCTTGAAATGTTAGATAAATCATTTATGATAGACAATGAAAGGACCAAACAGTTGTTAGGTGCCTGAAACATTTTAATATGATGGATTTTGAATTTTTGTTAAATCTCTCACTTTTGATCATTTGTTAAATTATTCTTTTTATCTAAGAAAACAAACTCATTAACATAATAAGAGGAGTTTTATTGATAAAATAATAATTATAATAATTATCCAATTATTAGAAAGCCACATGGAGGAGAAGAGGGGAAGATGACACGTAATAAGACATAAAAAATTTCACTTTACTTACACTTGAATTTCATTGTATGATGAATAGAGTGTGGGTACAAAAATATATCTATATAATTTTCTTTTATATAAAAAGTTCAATTCATTATTGCTTATGTGATATAAAGCAAATGGATCTTAAGGAAACAAGGAAGTAGCTTCAATGAGAATGTCAAGTTTCTTTTATTGATTGCAATTGGTTGAGTACATGTTTAATTGAAAATGGAAAAAATCCGGAAAATTGTAGAGGTGAGGGGTTGAAGAAAGAGAAAAATGAAATCACTTTAATAAACTGTAAACACAGAAGAGATTAGGGGGTGCAGTCAAAAAAGACAAAAAGAAGGGGTATGGTGCACCCGTTACACCGTAGCTCAATCCCTATTCCAGGGGCATTTGGTATTCAAGCAGATTTTTCCAGCTGGCGACCATGTTCGAATTGTGAGATAGGTAAGAGTTAAAAATCAATTTACATTTTATCCAAACCTTAATTTTACCCCAAAAAAAGTGATTAAGTTTTTCCTTTTTCTCTTTTTTCTTTATGGATCAATTGCTCACCTTTGTGCAGGTAGGTGCCACCAATTGATTAATATTCTAAAAGTCATAAGTTTGATTACAAGGGTAAAATTGTATAAGATTTAAAAAAGGAAGGGAAAATGACAAACACACCCCCAACATTTAGGTAAAAGGGATAAAAAACCCCCATAATATTTTAAAAAGGATATTTACACCATAATTTATTATAATTTTACCATTATACCCTTCTAGAATATAAAAAAAATTATTAGATTATCCAATTTATCTATATATTGTTAATAAAATTATAAATAGACAAATTGGATATTATAAAAAAAATTATAAATATACCCTCATTGCCCAATTTCTCTATTTAAATTTTTATCAATAACCAATTTTTTAAAAAAGACATCTATACACCTAAAAAAATTGTAAATAAATTATAATTTTAAAAATAAAATTAGTTATTAATAACCAATTTTATTTAAACTTTAAACTTGTATATTTAACAATTCTCCACATGTCAATCATTTAAACTTGTACATTTATAACTAATTTTCTATGTTATTTATTATGATATTAATAACCAATTTTATTTTTAATATTATAATTTATTTACCATTTTTTTTAATTGTGTAGATATATTTTTTGAAAATTGGTTATTAATAAAAATTTAAATAGAGGAATGAGGCAATGAGGGTATATTTATAATTTTATCAACAATATATAGACAAATTGGATAATCTAATAATTTTTTTAATATGCTAGAAGGGTATAATGGTAAAATTATAATAATTGGGGTGTAAATGTCTTTTTTGAAATATTAAGGAGTTTTTTATCCCTTTACCTAAATGTTGGGGGTGTGTTTATCATTTTCCCGAAAGGAAATTGAAGTTTACAGAAAATATCCTTTTAACTACTATAGGGGTTTTGATGAGTACTTATGAAAACACAAGGCGAGAAAACGATTAATTAATTGGAATACTATAATAAAATGATTGAACAACAAACGTCGTAGAGAGTTTTTGACAAAGTAATAATCCCTTGATAATTTTTATCGAAAGTAAAACACAACATATATACAGCAATTATCAAGGAAACTCTAGGAGCCTAAGAAAACAATCCCTAAATTATAGCTAAAGATGCCTAAAATGATGCAGTATCTAAAATGAATTAGGGGCTAAATATTACAACATAAAGAGTGCTTATACGGGGATCACGCGTAAGGAATCTGAAATGAACAATCCATTAAATGGCTTTAATTAACAAGTATATTAGTTGTGCTTGACTCTGAATGGCTTGATCATTCTTAACTACACTGCCGTCTTTGGATAATCTAGCATTCCTCCTAAAGTAATGAATAAGGACTACGAGCAGAAATTAGAACTACAAGCAAGACCTCAGGCCTTTGTAAGGCTAAAAATGTTGGACAAACATTTGTTAGATAACTGGATGTTCTTTATTTTAGTAAATACTTTTTATTATGCTGTTACTTTAGTTGGAAAAAGTCCTCGTTTACTTGTATATATATGGTAACGTAATTATATATATTATTACATGATAATCATATGGTGACATGAACGAAAATGGCAATCTCACCTAATACTCTTGTAAATTAGTGAAGTCACATTCACATACTTGCAAGCCGGCAAATATACAAATTAAATATTTTTCACCTATAATTTATAGAAGTTCAAGGGTTAACTCGTACCCAAAAAATCAAATTAAATATTTTTATCTACTAAAATTTATAGAAGTTCGTGAGCCTAACTTATAGTAAAAACTTAGTGTGGTTTGATTTGTTTGGTTTCTGTATCATATATAATCCCATGGGTCTTCCTCAGACCCATAAATAATTCAAGAGTTGAAGGGATTGCTCAAGCCTTATATACTAAAACCCAAGGTTCATTACCAGCCAATATCGGATAATAATGACTCTAACAAGCGTGACAAGAAAATTAATTTCTTAACCAAAGTTGGTTGGTGTGAGTGGTTCGGCACTCTCACTCCTTAAGAGAGGTTAGGGTTCCAGTCCCGCTCTCATATGGAGTCACCACTTTGGCCAGCACTTTACCCTTTATGGGCCGACCCGGTGCGAGTGGAGATTAGTCTGGATTGTGGTACGGGCTTAAAGGTGACTCTCACAGTTGGGGCCCACTCAGGACCACCTCTTGGTTCAAACCAAAAAAAAAAAAAAGAAAATTGATCTCTTAACCTTTCACTTCCACATTGAAAGCTAAGCCAATTAAACTATTCCCTTTATGGAAGATTTCAAGGCATTTGCAAGACTTCAAGGCACAATATTTTTGGAATTCAAATTTTATTTCAGTTGACTTGATATTCTTTTTTATAGTAGAATACATTTTATTATGCTTTCATATTTGAGTTGGAAAAAGTCCCTTCATTACTTATTCTAGGATTTGTTTTGGACTAAGTAAATAACTATATGGACGCACGGTAATTTATCATTAAGTCTACTACATATGATAATATGGTACTATATTATATATAATTGAACGGGACAGATTCACCTAATACTCTAGTAAAATTTGTGATGTCGCTTTCACATGCAAGTAAGCAAATTATCAAGTTGCCCCAAGTTTCTAAATAATGCTAATAAATAATTAAGTTAAGAATTGCAATGATCCTTGTTCATGAAAATGAATTATAGAATCTTTTTCAATCAGCAAAATGAATTATAGATTAGTCCTTAACATAGCATAAATAGATAATTATTGCACCTAGCTTAATTAATAGTATTAGATACCGACAAATACACTCTAAAAATTCATAGATGTGCTCCTGCATTTCATAGTGAATGCTAATATCATGAAACAGAGCATGAAAGATGACCCAACATATTAAAATTCTCTAACATAACAATATATATATATTTTTTACACATCTTAGAAAGCACTTGGAACATCTATATTCTTATGTAATGTCCAAAAAAAAATAATAATTATGTAATGCTACGTTAGTTTACGCGAAAATAATTTGTAAAGCATTTGTAGTTGAAATATTACTCATATTCTCATGGGTGCTCGAAAGAAATAAAAGTATTTAGTAGAAAAGTTTTTTTTTTTTTTTTGGTTGAAATAAGCAACCTCTCATAGGAGGGCTAATTAGTAGTTATAAATGAAACGAAGCATAGATAAAAGACAATGAATCTTTCCCCTTACGAGAATCATAGTACAATGGCTTGCAAAAGTAGCAATCAAGGACAAAAGATAAAGAAACCACAAAACATGGCTAAAAAAATCTATACTTAGGAAAACCATTAGCATCTTGGGAGAGGAACTTCTAAATATTAGCAGGGGGATCACTTTAGAAGAAAAGCGTTTTGTTAGTCGTATGCACTTTGGTCATAAGCTAGGTAGTTGACCAATAATTACACTTTTGACATTGACAAGACGCAAAAGGGTGGAAAAATTACAAAACAAAAATGAAGTAAAAGAAGCTTGGAAAATTAATAAATTAAACCTCTTAATTAATTAATTAATTACGTTTACCCTTTTTTTTAATTAGTTTTTTTTATTATCTTTAACCACAAAGGTTGCTTTTATATAGGTTTAATTTGATTATTTTACCCTTTTGAGGCAAAAGTTTCAAAATAACTTCTGAATATTTAACTTCATTAATAATTTGTTCCTGTTTTATAGAAAAATCAACATTTATAAATGATTTATCCATATTACTTTGTTAGTATTATTATTAGTTTATACTTAAACTAAAAAAATGTCTTTGCAACAAATTAAATACCCATCAATTATTATAAAAAAAAGAATCTTATTAAGTATCACATAGATTAATTAACAGGGGAATAGTTTAGATTTGAAAGGACCAAATTATCACATAACTAAGCTGAAAAATATAATGGCTGTCGTGCATCTTAAAAATATAGAAATTATAAGGATCCCATATTTTAAAAAAAGTGCGAGATGAACTTTTAGCATTAGAAACCCACCCTTTAAAAACACTAAGAAATATAGACAGTGAACAACAATGGAAACAACAATAATAAATAAATAATATTGATAGATATTATCAGTTTATAGATATTGTAAAAAATAGAGGCTTTAACTTAGTGTTGAAGTGTGAACCAGAATCTGAGTTCCAGAGCAAACGACACTGTCGGGAGAGTCAGATGATGGAAGACGATCTGTTGGCTGAAGGCCTTAGATCACATGTATGACATCTGACTAATGTCGTGTGGGAGAAACAAGCAAGGCATGTGTTTAGCACGTGACTTGCTTATAACCAAATATGCTTAAAACGACAAAGTTGGATGCTGTTTAACTCACTTAAGCTTCTCACATGTTCTGCACGTGAGACAGAGGCTGTTAAAGGTAGTTAAAATGGGCGGGAAAATTCTGGGTTTGTTAACGCAAGCTGGTTTCTTAACAGCCTTTCTGGATCTATCTGGACTTTGTATTCTAGTGTATTCTATTCTTTGGAACTCTCTCTGTAATCTTGTAGCTTGATTTGCATAATAAAAGAAGCCATAGCTTTGTTTCTCAAGAGGATGTAAGCCAACATGGCTGAACCTCTATAAACTTGTCTCTGTTATGCTTTTGCTCTTCATTTCTGTTGCGTTTTGTTTTTGGTATTCAATTGTCTTTGTTATTCATTCTTGATCATATAATCAGTGTGTTGCTATAGTTCTTGGGCTGAGGATCGATTTGTATTGATCTTGTCTCAACACTTAATGAAAGACGTAATGTAAGTCAAAGTTAAGAAAGAAGAGATCTTCATTGTAAATAGGAACTAAAAAAGGTTACTAATTTTAACATCTACATTGGTAACAGCACGGGGTAATTGGCTATTTTTGAAAGAAAGTGGATACTATAGTTCAAATAATAAAAGGAAATGAGAGTTTTCCAATTAACAAACAAGAGATCACCTGCAACATTTTTGATTCATGTAACAGGCAGTCATCGCAATCCAGCCACAAAAATTTGAAGCTAAATGTGAAATCAACCATTTTAAATGGCGAGCTGTAAGAAGAAGTGTGCATGGAGGCTGGAGCAACGTCCACAAGGCTACATCCAAGAGAGCAAGGAAGAAAAATTGTATTGCCTAAAAAAGGCATTATACGGACTGAAGCAGGCATCACAAGCTAGGAACAATAAAATTTATCAATACTTCTGTCAGCATAGGTTCGAGAGAAGTCCAAGCTAACCATCACTCTATTCCAAGAAAACAAATAAGAAGGATCTCCTAATAGTTTGTCTGTACACAGACGATTTAATCTACACAAGCACAAATCCAAGAGTTGTAAAGCACCATCGCTTTATCATCTATAGAAGCCGAATACATTTCAGCCACAAGAGCAGCGTGTGAAGTAGTTTGGTCAAGGAAAGTCTTAACAGATCTTCAGCTAGGACAAGAATCACAAACAGTTATCTACTGCGACAACATGTCAACAATCGCTATGATAAAAAATTCAGCGTTCCGCTCCAGGTCAAAACACATTGAGCTTCGACATCACTTCATCGGAGACTTAATTGAGAAAAGAGAGATTGAGATAAAATTCTGTACTGCTCAGGAGCAACTTATAGACATCTTCACTTTATTCCTGCAGAGCAGTTTAGAACCCTCGGAGAGCAAAATGAAGATTACAGATTAAGAGCGGGTGTGGAAAGTCAATTTGTAATCTAGAAGAATTAGTTTCGGAAATGTCTAAATTAAAATCTAAGGTTAAATCACCTGTGTTATTTGAATTGTGAAAATCAAGTGGGTAGTTATAAAATGTGGTATGAAAATAAGCCAAATGACACGTGTGAGTGGCCAAGTCAGTTAAATTATGTGGCTTGTGTTCATTTGCCAAGTCGGAAGAGAGTTGAATTAATAGATGTAAGCCCCAAATTAAAGTAAGTGCTTTCTTTTATAAAATCTCCATTATTTACCCTCGTTTTTAGCCAAATATTCTTAATTACAAATACTTGCCATCTCACTAATTCTAGCCCACTATTTTCCCTTGCTCCAACAAGAATAGAAGGTAGAAAATCTAGCCAGGGAAGCAGTCGGAAAATCTCTAGTTTTTTAAAAATTGGAGAGAATGCAGATGATCCAGTCTTCCTCTTCCGAAAAATGTATCCAGGATTTTAGTTGCCGGATCCCACGCTAATAATTTGTGCAACCAGTGCAATGGCTGGACTATCTCTTGGCAGCGACTTAGCTGCAATAATAACATTGTTGGTAAGTTAATAAATTCGGATAAAATAACTAATCCCTACACTATTCAAAGTTCGAGATTTTTTTTTTTTCTGTTTTCTTTTGTACATAGCTTAAACTTGTGTCACAGTATTATATTGTAGGAACTGCTATCTTGAATGGTACCTCAACTGTAGTCGACCAAGCTGCATATTGTTTTTAGCGAGAATACCAGCTACGTTTCGTAGTATACGTTATTGTTGTGGTGGGAGGGCCCCCATATGCTGAGACACAAGGTGAGAGTTTGAACTTGACGATAAGCGAGCCAGGGCCGAGCAGGATCACCAATGTATGTGCGGCTGTTAAATGTGTCGTTTTGTTAGTTTCTGGCCGGCCTTTAAAATTGGGCCTTATCTTCCGCAAATGGATGCTTCCGTTGCTGCTTGGCTTACTGGGACTGAACGCTAGGGAGTTGCTGATGTGCATTTCGGAGACTATGGATTTACAGGGAAGCTGCCGCGCGCGTACTTGGTTCAAGACTGTTGATCAGCTGCCCAGGAACTTCGGTTATGAACAATATGCTTTTTCCCTTTGGATTTGGTCTCACTGCTGGGCCTAGTAATTCAAGTTAGAAATTTGTTCAGATATTTACTCTAAATTTCTTTCATTGATTCATAAGATGTGAAGACATTGGATTAGTTTAATTTCTTGAGTAAAAGAACATGAACTTCTATCGGGCTTAATTTAAACAGTGTGGTGCTCTTAAAACATTTGCTTCTTATCGTTTGATTGTTTGTCACGTGTGTATAGTATTATCACAATTTGATGGAGTGCATTGTGTTGCAGAAACGCGGGTGGAGCAATTACTAATACTGTGACTTCTAAAGAAATATAAATGTGATGATAAACAAATGCAAAAAAAATAGGACACAATAATTTACGTGGTTCGGCGTAATGCCTACGTCCACGGGCAAAAAACTAGAAGATAATTTTACTAACAAATGTGAATTTACAAAAGTGGGAAAAACTCACAAAACCCACAACCCCAATACACTCAAATGGAACCTCACTAAAATACTCAAGTGGAAGCTCTCTCAAATTCTCTCAAAGAACTCACTTGCAATTGCTCTCTACTTCTCTCAAATTGGGATGCACTCAAATGAATAAATGGCTTGGTATTTATAGCCAAATATCATGCATGCATTTAATCCTTGTTCCCAAAAAGTCTTCAAAAAATGGTAACCAAAATCAACAAATTTGAAAAAATGATTGGCTTCTAGAAAACCATCACATTTTTCTCCATGCAACTTCAACAAAACCGTGTCACCAACCTTGCTTTTTGAAATTGGCAAACCCACCAACTTTGCCTTTTGAATTTGGCAAGCTGACCAAATTTGTTTCTTCGAAATTGGCTTTGAAATTGGCAAGCCATTATTTGACTTTTCAACAATTCTCCACCTCAGCGAAGATTTAGTAAATTTGAGCCGATTATCAACAAATCATCTTCCAGTCTCTGCCTTCTTCGATTGCTTTTAAACTTGTAGGACATTAGACAATGCTCAAACTTGATCGTCGTTACTACCTTGGTCAACATATCTGCGGGATTATCTGCAGTCTTAATTTTCTGAAGAAGAATCTTCCCCTCATCAACAATTTCCCGCACAAAGTGAAATCGTACATCGATGTGCTTCGTACGCGCATGATAAACTTAGTTTTTTTGTTAAATGAATAGCACTCTGACTGTCGCAATATACATTTATGTGCTCCTGTGCCAATCCCAAGTTTTCAAGCAAGCCTTGTAACCAAATAGCCTCTTTAACAGCCTCTGTAATTGCCATGTACTCAGCCTCTGTGGTCGACAGTGCAACTGTAGACTGTAGTGTAGACTTCCAACTAATTGGCCCTCTAGCAAAAGTAAATACATATCCGGTAGTTGACCGTCGTTTGTCCAAATCACTAGCATAATCAGAATCAACGTACCCGATCACACCTTGACCAAGTGTATCGTCTCTCTTAAACAGTAAACCAACATCCACGGTCTTCTGAATGTATTGTAGAATTTATTTCACAGCTTGCTAATGTCCTTTACCAAGATTATGCATATACCTGCATACTATACCAACTGCATGTGAAATGTCAGGCCTTGTACACACCATTGCATACATCAAGCTACCCACTGCATTTGAATACAGAACTTGTAACATGTATTCTCCTTTCGCATCTGTTGAAGGAGATAATTGTACAGAAAGTTTGAAATGAGAAGCCAACGGGGTACTTACAGGTTTTGTCTGCTCAGTCATGCCAAACTGCTGTAGTATCTTCTTCAAATATTGCTTCTGAGACAAGCTTACTTTGCCACGAGCTCTATCTCTGCATATCTCCATGCCAAGAATCTTTTTAGCTTCACCTAGATCTTTCATTTCAAACTCTTGATTGAGTTGAGTCTTCAACTTCTCTATCTCATCTTTGCTCTTCGATGCTATTAGCATATCATCGGCATACAATAGCAAATAAATGAAAGATCCTTTTTGTAGCTTGCGAAAATACACACAATGATCAAATTTATTTCTTGTGTATCTTTGCCCTTTCATAAATCGATCAAATCGCTTGTACCACTGCCCCGGAGATTGTTTCAACCTATAAAGCGACTTTGTCAATTTGCAAACCCAATTTTCTTTTCCAGCAACCTTAAATCCATCTGGCTGAGTCATGAAGATTTTCTCTTCCAAATCAATGTGTAAAAATGCAGTTTTTACATCAAGTTGAACTAGTTCAAGATCAAATTGTGCAACCATGGCTAGCAAAATTCGAATAGACGAGTGTTTCACAGCTGGAGAAAATACCTCATTGTAGTCTATTCCTTCCTTCTGAGTGTAACCCTTCACTACCAATCTAATCTTGTATCGAATTTCATTTTTACGAGGAAATCCTTCCTTTTTTGCATATACCCATTTGCACCCAATTGCCTTCTTTTCCTTGGGCAATGTAACTAACTCCCAAGTTTCATTTTTGTGAAGAGACTGCATTTCTTCGTTCATTGCTTTCTTCCACTGTATACTTTTTGGGTTACTTACTCCTTCTCTGTAAGTGGAAGGAATATCATCATCTACAATTGGAAGTGCATAGGCCACCATATCAGCAAAGCGAGCAGGTCTGCAAATTTCTCTACGTGGCCTTCTATATGCAATTGAATCTTGTTGTTGTGAAGGTTCCTGGGTCAGAACCTCTTCATCATCACCGGTCGATGGAGAATCACTATCCATCTCATCGACACCAGCTGGATCAGCTTTAACTTTTTCAAACTCCACCTGCTGCAAATTGCTATTGGTCTTGTCATCCTTTTGAGAATCTTTTTGTTTCAACATGGCTGATTCATCAAAAGTTACATCTCTGCTGAAAATAATCTTCTTCGTAACAGGACACCAGAGACGATATCCTTTTACTCCACCAGTTATACATATGAACAATGCTTTCTTTGCTCTTGGGTCTAACTTAGATTTCTTTACATAATAATAAGCAGTGGAACCAAAAACATGTAAAAAATCATAATCAGTAGCAGGTTTACCAGTCCACATCTCCATGGGTGTTCTGCCCTCAATTGTAGTTGATGGCAAATAGTTGATCAGATGGCACGCATATACAACTGCCTCAGCCCAAGACTCTTTGCCCAATCTAGCATTGGACAACATACACCGAACTTTCTCCAATATAGTCCGGTTCATGCGTTCTGCCACCCCATTCTGTTGTGGTGTATCTCGAACAGTGAAGTGTCGCACAATACCCTCATCTTGGCATATTTGAAGAAATAGATCATTTTTGTACTCACTACCATTGTTTGAGCGAAATCTTTTGACCTTGCGACCAGTTTGAGTCTCGACCATTTTCTTCCATTTCAGAAGTATGCCCAAAACTTCATTCTTATTCTTCATCAAATACATCTACACTTTTCTTGAATAATCATCACCAAAAGTAACAAAATAGTGCATACCTCCCAAAGAAGATGTTTTGGTAGGTCCCCACACATCACTATGAACATATTCCAGAATTCCTTTTGTATCGTGAATTGCTGAACCAAACTTTACCCTTGTCTGCTTGCCCAGAACACAATGTTCACAAAATTCTAATTTGTACCTTTCAATAAGCCTTGCTTCGCCAAAGTCCGAAAAGCTTTTTCACCAGCATGTCCCAAATGCATATGCCACAACTTGGTTGCTTCTGAATCTGCATCTTTTCCAAAAACTGTTGATGCTAATCCAATAACTGTACTTTCTTGGAAATAGTTCAAGTTATTTCTTTTTGTGCCTTTCATCACCGTCAGTGCCCCAGCTACTACCTTCAACAATCCATCTCTTAAAGTGATTGTGAGCCCTTTAGATTCTAATACTCCTAACGAGATGAGATTTTTCTTCAACCTTGGTACATAGCGAACATCTGTCAAAACTTAGATTGAGCCATCACGATCCTTTAATTGGATTGTACCTATTCCCATGGTTTTACAAACATTATCATTGCCCATAAAAACAACTCCATCGTCTAGCTCCTTGAAGCTAGAAAACCAGCCCTTATTAAGACAAGTACAACCCGAATCCAAAATCCACTCATCTGAGTGACATATCAATGTCATGCCAACCAGACTAAAGTCTGACTTCTCATCATGCTTTGCTACACATGCATCAGAAATAGCCTTGGCCTTTTGTAACTTAGGACAATTCTGTTTCCAATGCCCTTTCTCGCGACAAAAAGCACACTCATTTTTGGCAGGTCTCCCTTTAGACTTGCTCATTTTTCCAGGTTTGCTGCTTTGCGAATGACCTCTTGCTGTCAATACTTCTGCAACTGTATCTCTGTGATCCTTTCTGTCTTTCTTTCTGGTCTCAAGGTTGTACAATGCACTGCATACAATATCGAATGTGACACTGTCCTTCCCATGAAGCAAAGTAGTGGTGAGATGATCATATTCATCAGGAAGGAAATTCAACAACAATAGTGCCTTATCTTCATCTACAAATTGCTCATCCAAATTTAGCAAATCTACTAATATTTTGTTGAATGAGTTCACATGGTCATTCATTGACATGCCAGGTGTATATGTGAAACGGTAGAGTTTCTTTTTCATATAAAGCCTATTTTCAAGGCTTTTCTTCATATACTTTTCTTCCAGTGTCTCCCACAATTTCTTTGCCGATGTCTCCCTTATGACAGAGTATTTCTGATCTTTAACCAAACATAGGCAAGTACCACATGCCTGTCTATTGATCTTTATCCACTCCTTGTCATCTATCATGTGAGGCTTTTCTTCAAGAGCAACGTCCAACTCTTGCTGACATAAGACATCCAACACCTCACATTGCCACATACCAAAATTATTGGTACCATCAAATTTCTCCACTTCAAACTTTACATTAGTCACAGTAGTCCTCGTTGATGAAGACGACGACGATGCCTCTGCCATCCTTTTTATCTCAAATGATCAGTTTCTTCAACAACTATTTACAGTTAAAAAACAGCCTCTATGATGTTTATTTCGCGTGAATAAATGCACCAGAAAAGTTCCCAGGAGACTGGATGGGAACTCGGTCCCAATTAAAAACCAGAATCCTTAGACTCTTATCGCATTGTTGACAGAACTTTCATAGACATGCAAAAATACATACCACTTACAATAGGTTGTCTCCCAAGTATAAATGGCCGTCTCCACTGTATTTGTGAACAATACCGTATATGAAAATAATACCGTATACGTGAACAGTACTGTATCCCCCCAAGTACGAACCGTCGGCTCTGATACCACTTATTGCGGAAACGAGGGTTGAGCAATTACTAATACCGTGACTTCTGGAGAAATATAAATGTGGTGATAAACAAATGCAAAGAAAATATGATACAATAATTTACGCGGTTCAGTATAATGCCTACATCTACGGGCAAAAAATTAGAAGATAGTTTTACTAACAAATGTGAATTTACAAAAGTGGGAAAAACTCACAAAACCCACTACCCCAATACACCCAAATGGAACCTCACTAGAACACTCAAGTAGAAGCTCTCTCAAATTCTCTCAAAGAACTCACTTGCAATTGCTCTCTACTTCTCTCAAATTGGGATGCACTCAAATGAATAAATGGCTTGGTATTTATAGCCAAATATCATGCATGCATTTAATCCTTGTTCCGAAAAAGTCTTCAAAAAATGGTAACCAAAATCAAAAAATTTAAAAAAATGGTTGGCTTCTAAAAAACCATCACATTTTTCTCCATGCAACTTCAACAAAACTGTGTCACCAACCTTACTTTTTGAAATTGGCAAACCCACCAACTTTGCCTTTTGAATTTGGCAAGCTGACCAAATTTGTTTCTTTGAAATTGGCAACCCATTATTTGACTTTTCAACACACTGGTGATAATAAGTCGATGGAAAAGAAACAATTCTCCTAGAGACACCCAAGACTTTTCCGTTAGTGCTGTGGAGGAATTACCAAAGCTGCTGCTGCCATAATTCCAACATAATAGGCAGAGTGATGCCTAAAGGAAGTACAAAATCTGTCTAATTAAATACTCTCCACTGTCACAGTTAAAGCATCAGTTTATCACTCGGTTAAAGGCCTGGGCGGCAAGTGATACTCAAAAGTATCATACATATAATTTTCATGCATGCTAAAAATTACATTAAGTTAATTAGTACACTGAAATTTGTGGTCACTCCTGACGAAATTCTGCTTCACAATAACAACGTAGGAGAATTGAATTCATGACATCATTTACCTGGCTGAATTGCTGCATCACACAGGCAGAGCATAGACTAATTTGTCATGCACGTGTGAAGCAAACCTCACAAGAGATTTGCTTATTTGGTTTGAAAACTAAAATTCATGCCTATAATTAATAATAAAACCTTTTGCATATAACAAAAAATTAATTAACATAAATTCTCAAATTTCAAAATTTATTAATGTCTAATTTATTTACTCGGTATCATTAATTTTAACCGTCTAATACACAATTTTACTTATTGTTTCTTGTTCTCTATTATATTGAATTTCCTCTCTATTTCTAACATCAATTTCTAGTTTTCTCTCTTTTTTATCTTTCCTAAGTTGCTCTTTGACTCTGGATTCTTTGAATGCTTGAAAATGAAACAAATCTCCATTCTTTTAATTTCTATACTCAAATCAAACAAGAAAACAGGTCGTCAATTTGCTTGAACTAGCCAACTACCTTTATTTTCCTCGAAATTTTTCCACGGGTACAACTTATTTTAATGTGTCACAATCTTCCACTCCAATAATACAAATTGAGAGTCTATAGAGGGACCCAAAGTGAGATCATGTGTACTTTTCAAATATCCTAGTACAAATTAATTAGAATATTGAGCCGAACATATAATTTGGGCAAACAGAGGACATTATAAATATCAAAACAATGTGATAACAATATGATAACATATTCTCATAAGCACACTTCCTTTCCTCGCAATTATTTAATTTATATCCATAGCAATGAAATCAACCGACACGACCTGCCCCAACCTATATGTCGAATCCGAGGCGAATCGTGCGATCTAATGACTAAAATTTGTGGCACAATTTTAATTTTAATTCATGAATATATGTATATAATATGGCCTTTACTATAAACACATAACAACCTCTGTGCCTTTTTTGAAAATATATATGTATTCAAAACTTGCATAGCTCATGTCTCATTATACATACTTACATTACAAGTATATATACATATAACACATAAGCAACATAAACGTGCTCAAAATGCAAGACATGCAGCAATGCGTCTCGTGGCCCAACCTCAATTAACTAGAATTGATCGACATGAAATCATGCGGAATCCTAGGAGAAAAGGGGTAAATAGGAAAATAGTGAGCTTGCGGCTCAATTAGTGGATGCAAATATATATATATATATATTAAAAAATAATAATAATAAAGTAGTGTACTAGTGCTTATGCATAATTATGTGACATAACTCTACATTGAATATCATACACCAGCAGATATGGTATTCATACATACATAACATGACAAAACTGCACCAAATAGTATTCAGGGGAAAAATAACTCTCAATACTCGCTAGGATCATCATCGCGTGAGTAGAGCAGGGAAAAGCCTCTCAATACCCGGCATAATTAAACTATCTCGCATGGGTAGAGTAACCTAACTCTCAATACGCATGCACATAACTTATGGGGAAGGGTACATGTTGTTAACATGTATATGTTCATTAAAATTGATTTTGATGATAACAAATTCTAATTATTTTTTATTAAAATGTTGGAGTTTCCATTAATAAACAATTTCTCAAAAGCCATATAATCTTTCTAAATGTGTTCATGAAATATGGATCATCGTTAACTTTAATCGGAAAATCATTCCCTACAAATTTTTGGTTAAAACTATGATTCTGGAAGTAAACGGTGAACCGTTAACTTTGAAACGGTAAACTGATGATTTCCAGAGAGGAATAAATCCTTAAGCTTGAACCAGTTAGCAAAAACAGACAAGGGAAATGAGTTTTACAGGTTACTGGAATTAAACGGCTAACCGATAAATTTCATAATGTTATTCCATGCTAACCTTCAACTGTTTAGCAAGAACGTATAGCAGAAATTTGTTTTGCAGGTCTCTGGAAATTAATGACAAACCGATAGTGACAAACGGTCAATTGTTTATTTGAAATTCAGCTCAACGGTCACTTGAACCAGTCAAAATGGTTAACCGATAACGGTTAACGGTGATCCGATTTCGAACAGAAAGTCAACAACGACTATTTTTCAGCTCCAAGTATAAATAACCTCAATCAAATTCAAACAGGGCTTGATCACAACGTTATCATTGAGCTTATAATCGAGAATACAACATTCATTGAGCTTTAAATTTCTTCTTGTTCATTTATTCACACATTAAGCATTGATTTGTAATCTCATATATTGTGTGAGAGAAAAAAAAGTTTATAATATTTGTTTTGAGTGATTATAAGTGTTGGAATACACTTGGGTTAAGAGATTGGGGATAATCTCTAGATGTAAAGGTTAATTGACACCTAAGAAGTCAATGGTAAGTATTCTTGAAGCCTTGAAGGCTTGACTAGTGGAATCCTCAATCTCGGTGTGCTTGGAGGCGTGGACGTAGGCAAGGTTGGCTGAACCACGTAAAATTCTCTGTGTTTGAATTTCTCTTCTCTTATATTTTTATATTTGGTTGATTTATTTATTATTGCTTTAAATTCATTTAAGAATTGCATAATTTTTAGAAACCCAATTCACCCCTTCTCTTGGGTTGCTTAGATATTATTTCATTTGGTATCAGAGATAGGTTCTCTTATTAGGACTTAACCGTCTAGAGTAAAAGATTCATAGCAACCCAAAATGACTCAACCTTTAGGGAAGGACAATCCACAACTAGATCACTGTTCTTTGACGGTAATGACTACCCATATTGGAAAACTAGAATGAGAATTTATTTGCAAGCCTTAGATTATGAAATTTGAGAAGTTGTTTGTGATGGTCCATTCATGCCTATTACTAAAAATGAAGTAGGAGATGATTTCCCAAACCTTTTAATCAATAGAGTGAGTTAGAAAAGAAAAAGATGTGTTTAAACTCCAAGGCAATGAATGCTCTGTTTTGTGCTCTTGATATGAAAGAATTTCATAGAGTATCTAGTTGTGAGAGTGCTCAAGAAATATAAAATAAATTTAAGGTTGTCTATGAAGGGACAAATTAAGTTAAAGAGTCAAAAATCACTAGGTACACTCGTCAATACGAATTGTTCAAAAAATTCTACAAGAAAACCAGTGAGCAGAGAAATTTCAGAAACTTCAAGAATCAAAAGGAGAATAATGAGTCAATCACTTACTATGAGTGTAAAAAGCCTAGATGTTGAGTGTTAGAAAATGCATATTTATAAAGGAGAAAACCGTCATTTTACATTTCAAGTCTTACTAACAACCCTTACTTTTATGTATTTAACATTCTTGTGATTTAATGACGTGTGTTTTATTTTAATTAAATAATTTATGTATTTTAGGGGCATTATAGTCATTTCACAATAAAGGAGAGATCAGACGGCAAAACGGACATCACTTTTGAACTCAGGACGGTCGAAAACCTTAGGAGGAGCATAAAAGGAAAAATGACACTATTCACATGTACGGTACTATTCACGTATACGGGACTGTATACGTTACTGTTCACGGCACTGTTCACATAGACAGATCGATGACATGGCATTGACCGATGATGTGGCATTGACTGATGAGGTGTCACGATCCTGTTGGACTAAAATTCTTATGTACTGTTGATGGTGACGTGGCAGCATATCAGTGGACGAAAAATCTCGCGTACGGTGCATGCATTACACAGGATTATTTTCAACCAAACCGCGTTACTGTTCATCCGGGTCAAACCGCGTTACTATTCAAAGTCGGGTCAAACCGTGTTACTGTTCATCCGCGTGGTCAAACCGTGGACTGTTGACTGATGACGTGGCGCAATCCTGAGCGTCCAAACTGTTTTTAATCCGATGGCCATGATTTACTCCATGTATCTATAAAAAGGGGGCCTCTCCCCCCTAATTTGATATCTCTGAATCCATTTTTGGGATCCATTTTCTGTAATTCCTTCTCCATCTTGTATTTTCTTCGTATTTTAATAAATTCCCATTTTGCCCCTAGTTCAATTATGAGTGGCTAATTTTCTTTCAAGCTTGGGTTGAAGGTGAAGTCTCAACATGTGTCATGGGCTTAATTTGGTAAATTTATTTTCTCTTCCCCTCTAGTTTTTGTGGATGTTTTGACTTCTCGTCGACAAATAATAATAATCTTGTCTAGTACCGCCTTGGTTTCACCGGCCCTCTAGTATAAGGTTATTATTATTTGGCACGATAAGCCCTTAGCACCATATTGATTAGAGTGTGGTTCATGAGGTGTGGATTCCCCCCTCATGATTTAATTGGCATTAATACGGATTATTTAGCCCATGATGCATGTTGATACGGATCCAGATACCCAAGTACGTCAATTTAATAGATTTTCTCTTCAATTTATTCTCTCCATTGCAATTCCAATTTTAGAATTTATTCTCGCCATTTTAATTTAAGTATTAGCATATTCCAAATCATTTCCACCATAAATCCAATCATCCATTCACAAAATTAATTCTACACAATTAAAATCCACCTCCTCGTGGGATCGACACTCGTCACCATTGATCTATACTATAATAGATTCGTGCGCTTGCGAGTACATTAAAATTTGCACAACACTAGACACATAGGGTCTGAATGTTCTCTTCTCAACAAGCTCAGGAAGAAAACAATAGTAGCCACATGGGATGATAGTGATGAGGAAACGAGTGACGATGAAGAGCATCAAGAGATGACAAATTTAGTTCTCATGGCGATTGGGGAAGAATCATTAGATGAACTTGATGAGGTAAGTGATCTTCCTACATATGATGAACTACATGATGCTTTTAAATAATTGCATGATGAGCGGATGAAAATTGGTAAAAAGAATGCATGTTTTAAAACCAAAATATTAGAACTTACTAATGAAAAGGATGTCATGCAAAAATGCAATGATTCTTTGAATAAGAAGATAAAAGAATTAGAATTAGAAAATAAAATGTTGCATGATAAGATTGCATCTTTTAAAGATAAACAAAGACTTCATACGAGCATGAAAAATCATATGTTGATGAATTGATAAAAGAGAATGAAGTGATTAAGAAGAAAAATAAAGAGCCAAATGAAATTGTGCTAAAATTCACAAATGGGCAAAAGATGTTGGAAAACTTGCTTAACTCACAAAAATGTGTATTTGACAAAAGAGGTATTGGCTATGAGCCAAATTTGAAACAAAAGTACTATAAAAATTATTTTGTGAAGAGTACCTCCATTAATAATCAAGTTATATGTCATTATTGTAATCAAGATGGTCACATGAAAAATAGATGTCTAGTGAAAAAAAATGCATATTATGGTGTGAAATGTGTTTGGATTCCAAAAGGAACCATTGCTAACACTTAAGGTCCCAAAAAGTTTTGGGTACTTAAAACTTTGAAACTTTTTCTCTAGGGATCAAAGAAAAGGAAAAATAAGTGGTACTTGGACAGTGGATGCTCAAGACACATGACAGGGAATTACTCTTGGTTTTCAAGTTTTACTAAGATCGAAAATGGCGGAAACGTATCCTTTGGAGATAACTCAAAAGGAAAAATCAATTCTATCGGAAATGTCGGTAATGTATCCTCGACTTTTATTGAAAATCTGTGTTTAGTTGAAAACTCGAAACACAATTTGCTTAGCATTAGTCAATTGTGTGATAAGGGTTATAAAGTTGTTTTTTTATAAGAATAGATGTGTTATTGAGAATGCATGTGATGGCAAGATTTCGTTTGTAGGAAATAGATATGTTAATGTTTATACCATTGCTATAGATTCTATATCCACCAATAATAAACGTTTTTCCACATTGTATAATGATGGTTGTTTATGGCATAAAAGACTAGGACATGCAAGCATGGATTTGATTTTAAAGATTTCCAAAAATGATTTAGTTAAAAGTCTTCCAAAAATCGGTTTTCAAAAAGATAAAATTTGTGAAGCATGCCAATTTGGTGAACAAATCAAAACCTCTTTTAAAAGCAAAAATCATATTTCTACTTCAAAACCACTTTAATTACTTCATATAGATTTATTTGGACCTTCAAGGTATGCTAGCTTGAGTGGAAAATAGTATACTTTTGTAATTGTTGATGATTTTTGAAGATACACATGGGTATTATTCTTAGCTAATGAGGATGATGCTCTTAATACATTTAAAGTGTTTTGTAAGAAAATTCAAAATGAAAAAGGGTATGGTATTGCATGCATGAGGAGTGATCATGGAGGAGAGTTTGAAAACCATGCATTTGAAATCTTTTGCAATAATTTAAGCATTGTGCATCAATTTTCATCACCTATAACTCCATAACAAAATGGAGTTGTTGAGAGAAAGAATAGATCGATTCAAGAAATGGCTAGGGCCATGTTGAATAAAAATTCCTTACCTAAGTATTTTTGGTCCAATGCCGTTAACACTACTCGTTATGTTTAAATCGTGTGTTGATTAAACCTCATCTCAATAAAACTCCATATGAGCTTTAGAAAGATAGAAAATCCAACATTGATTATTTCAAAGTTTTTGGATGCAAATGTTTTATTTTGAACACAAAGGATAATCTTGGCAAATTTGATCCAAAATCTAATGTTGGCATCTTTCTTGGGTATTCAAACTCAAGCAAAACTTATAGAGTTTATAACAAAAGAACTCGAGTTGTGGAAGAATCTATGCATATTACTTTTGATGAATCTAACCCGTCCTTTGTGGAGAAAGTTGTTGTTGATAGTGATGCAGATAAAGAACTACAAGAAGAGTCATCAAAGGATAACCAAAAAGATGCACCACGTGGAAATCAAGAGGAGCAACATGAAGAAACGAATGCAGAACAAAATGAAGGTACTTCTCAATCACTCCCCAAAGAGTGGAGGTATGTTTCTTCTCATCTTAAAGACTTGATCTTAGGAGACCCCTTACGTGGCATAACAACTATATCATCATTTAGAAATACTTGTGAGCATGCTGCATTCATATCTCAAATTGAACTAAAATCCTTTGCGGATGCGGAAAATGATGAATCTTGGATTATGGCAATGCAAGAGGAATTAAATCAATTTGAGAGAAACAATGTGTGGGAATTAGTTCTTAAACCGGAACATCAATTCATTATAGGCTTTAAATGAGTATTTAGAAACAAAATGGATGAATCCGGTGTGGTTGTAAGGAACAAAGTTAGATTAGTGGCTCAAGGTGATGGGTGTCGAAGCCAACAAAAATAAATTACTACTCTAAATAAATTGTGTATAGTGATTGAGCAGGGTCGTGTCCACAGAGATCGGTAATTATTTAAATCCTTTTGAAACGTAAAACGTAAAATAGGGGAATTGTAGACAATAATAAAAATCAAATAAAAATAACAAGAATGCAAATTAAAGTTGTAATTCAAATTGGAGAAAGCTCTGGTTGAAGGAATTAACTCAGCTTGATTCGACTACTGATCATTGATTAAAATATAGATTATTATTACTCATGAATAGACCGGTTATAGCTACTGAGACCCTCTAATAGCCAATCTCTCCTTAACTAGTCGATAACCAAGGTACGACCGTTGGTTATTTCCCTAATCAATAGACAACCCTAGATACGATCATAGAATTTAATCAATTGACAGCCTGAAAAACCAGAGAGACCCAAATCCTAATCAACACATATGATGATTCATTTAAATTAGATTGTTTATTCTCACAACACAACTCTCTGCTATGTTATTTGTCACAAGCATTAAATTCTTCATACGATGAATCCTTTAATTGACAATAGATTAAGTTGATAATTAAATAGTGGCCAATTACCTAATTAACAAACATAATCATGAAACTAATTCAGAGAATAAACAAATACCCAAAAAGCAATAAAACAATTAAAGCACAAGAAAGATCTCACAGTAGTGATGAATCAAAGCTTCGTTATCCTTCAACCAGAAAAATAGGTTTAGTTCTTCATAGAGAGAAGATAAAAATTAAGATCTAGGGTTTCTCCAATCCAAAAAAAATCCCCCTTTCCACAATAGATTCCTCCCTTAAATACTCTCTCTCTCTTCTCTTTTAGAATTCTATTTAAAATAAAATCCTAATATCTGAAATATTAAATTCGTAATTACAAAAATAACCAAAAATACAAAACACGTTAAACTAAAAACTGCAGGTCCGCAGTTGACAGCACGCGCCCACGCCTTATCAACAAAGTTCTTCTGCCGCTCATAATTTCTCCAAGGGAACAATAATCCTTAAACATCATCTTATAGCTCAATTTTATCATCAATCAATAGAATTGCACCTACAAAAGTAAAACACAAGTAAATCACTATTATTAAGTGCAAAACATTGATATTAAGGGAAGTAAATAATGCAAAACTAGTGCATAAATTGCACTCTAACAAATTCCCCCACACCAAGATGATGCTTGTCCTCAAGCATATAACTCAAGATTAATCTCAAATCTCCACTCAATTCTCATCTCAACTCATCCAAAAACAATTTTAAGCAAGCATACCTCAAGAAATTAAGTCGTTCAACGTTCGAGAGACAAGGATTTTAAAGCATAGAATTTCATAAGATAGAATAAGAACATTCAACCACCAAGAAGATCCATTCAAAATTCAAGTGCAGCAAGATTTAATAGCCCTCTCAATAACTTCACTCCATGCACTCAAAGTGTTTAGGGTGTCATTTATCCACTCAAATCAAATCAAAGAATGCTATTACCATAAGCTTGCTTATATATCACATCTCAATCCACAAAACATGAATAAAATGCAAAAATCTAAGGGTCTTAAAAGGGTTGTAATGGGGTTAAATGAAAAAGAAAGGTTTACGAAAGAAAAAGAGATCAAAACGAGAAGAATGAACTCATTGAATGAACTTATGATATCAAAATGCTTATTTCTACTCAAGTCACCAAGAATGTAAACATATATTTTTTTTTTCGATTTTTCTTTTTTTTTTCTTTTTTTTTCTTTTTTTTTGTTTGTTTTTTTTTTTTCGAATCAAACAAAAGAAACGAACCTTGCACAATTTAATTCAAGCATAATGCTTGTTGATCTAATTGAGAAACTTTAATACAAGGTAGAAAAAGCAACAAAATATATCCATACAATGAGTCCAAAAAAATCTCCTTAAATTGAGGCTCAAAAAGAAGAAAAATGGTTAAGTAGACGGAGAGAATTAGATGGGTAATGGTTAAGGCTCAAACAAAGGTAGCAAATAAAGGTCTTCGGGTAAAGAAAAAGGAAAATGCGAGAATAGAAAAATGGTAAATGGTTTGCCCTTATCATTTTAATGCATAAAATCCCGTAATGTGGCTTCAACATGCATAATAAAGCAAGTTCTAGAATAAACAAACTAGGATTGATATTCACATAACAAAAATAATTAAAGCAAAGTGGTTGCTCATAGGCTCAAATCCTCACAAAGTTGGTAAATTTGCCATCAAATCATGTACACTCTTCAAATGAATCAATCATCAATAGTGGTGTAGAATGAGAAGAAGGTATGAATGAGATATAAAAGGAAAGGTAAAAATGATAATAAGCGAGAAAGATGTATGTAGTAAAAAAAATGAAAGATAAAAATGTGAGTGATGAAAGAGTATGATAGGAAAAAAAAAATATAGATGTAAATAATTTGAGATAGATGGGAAAAAAGTAGTGAGAAAGAAAAGAAAAGAAAAAATAATAATATATAAGGCATACTAACTCCAAAATCATTTAAGGATGAGTAGAGTGAAAATAAATGAGTAGAGTGAAAATACTACTTCCCGACATCAATAATGCAAAAATCCCTCCCCCACACCAAGAACTTACATTGTCCCCAATGTAAGATAATCAAAGCTCACATAAAAATTAAAGCGTAAGGATAAAAGTTTAAGGGCAAAAAGAAACTTCCCTGAATTGTGAGCTTTGATCCACATAACGTCTATGGGCTTGGCGGAAATGGTGGGGTAAATCCCACACTCTCGAAGTAGGCGGCCAAATTCTGCTCCATTTTGTTCAACTTGTGCTCCATTTTCTCTAACTGAATGCTCAAAGGTGGTGCGGATGTAGAAGGAATAGTTGGCGGGGCAGCAGTGTCGTCGTCAAACTCGTCATCAGAGGTAGCACCACTCCTAGCATAAAGCTTCTTCGGAAGTTGAGTGGGTCCTGGTTCAGTAAACTGAAATCTCCCCTCCTTGAATTCGACCACACCTGTTCTTTCAAACACAGACATATCCAAAAATTCCTTTTTGCAAGCAGGATGCAAATCATTATTGTCAGGATCAAGCACACATAGGTTTATAGCTAACAGAGTAATGTATGGACCAAGAAATAAAGTCCTATACCGTTTAAGCACACTTTGAAATTGATCCGCTAACCAAAAACCTAAATTAGGCCTCACATCATTTAACATGCACCAGATAAAATAAAATTCAGTTTTAGAGAAAATTCCTGAGTGATCTTTCTTGCCTAAAAAATTATATGCTAAGAATCGATGCACACATTTCAAAACAGGATCACGTAAGAAAGAACTCTTTGATTTACTCGGGTCATAGGCATTGTGATCAACAGATAAATTACGCCAAAGACCATAAGGCTCAAAATTTTCGCTAAAGTCACAAGTTGTTCCTAAATATTCATCACTAGTAGAATAATCATCATCAATGAATCCTAAAGCTAGGTTAAAATCTGTGATAGAATGTGAAAAATTTCGTCCCATTAACCTAAACTTAATGACATCCGGGGTATGCAAAGTAAAATCATTCGGCATAGTGAATTGAAAAGTAGCATAAAACTCCCTAATCAACTCAACATAACCCAAGCAATCAACATCAACAAACTTACGCAACCCAATCTTATCTATCAAAGAATCAAAATTATCTTTAACATTTAATTTTTCAAGAGTCGAGTAATGAATATACTTAGCTGGAAGTATTTTGCGCGTGGAAATATCTTTGTACCTCTCTTTCTCTTGTTGAGTCGCGAACGCGAGGCACCCTCCGAGATTGGATTCCGCAAGTGGCAAAACACTCATGCCTTTTCCATGCTTCGATCTTTGTCTCACGGCTTGGCGTGAATCTGAAATTGTGTTCCATGGAACCGTAGTGGGAGCGGCAATCTTAGATTTCTTTGCGACGGGTGTCTTTTTAGATGACTTGGAAGTAGATGCTTTCCTCTTCGGCATTGTTACAATGATTGCACTCACGGATTTCAATTTACCCGGCTGGAATACAGGGCGTAGGCTGGTTGCGTTGCGTTGCTGCTCGGCTTGGGGCTGGTTACGCACTGCTGCTGCGTGGCTGTGTTGCGCGCGAGAGCTGGTTCGCGCTGCTGGTCTGCTGCTGCTCGGCTACGTTGCACGCGCGGGACTGATGCGCTGCGCGATGGTGCTGGCTGGATTGATTTAGGCTGCGCGCGCGGGCTGGAGCAGTGCGTTGGAGCTGGTTCTGTGTTGCTGCGTTGCGCGCGGCTGGAGCTGAGAATCTGCGTTGCTGGGGCTTGCGTTGCGGGTCTGTTGCGTGCTGCTCATCTGCGTTGCGCGTGCGGAATGGTGGTCGATGCTGGTGCTGCGCGCGCGGGGCTTGCTTTGCGCGCTGCTGGAGCTGAGAATCTGCGTTGCTAGTTCAGGCGGGCTGGTTTGCGTTGCAGGTGGGACTGATGCGGCTGCAGCTGGTTGTGCGCGCTGGAGCTAAGGGTTGCTGCGGGAAAACGAAAATCAACAGTGAATTTTTTTTGAATTAGGGATTTGTGAACAGTGATTTTCGATTTTTGGTTTTTTTTTTTTTTTTAAATAAATAAATAAATAAATAAAAGAAAGAACAAAAGAAAATCTTTTTTTTTTCGTTTTTTTTAAATAAAAAAAAAATTTAAATTAAATAATTTTTTTTTTTTTTTTTTTTTTTTAGTGATGAAACACTTTGAGACACCAAAAATTTCAGAAGTACTTTTTTAATAAGCACATGGGCACGCCTTAAAATTATTTTACTTTAAAAATTACAGAAGTACTTTTTAGTTAAGACGTGGGCACGCCTTATCAAAAATTTTCTTCTGGCCAAAATAAGCAAACACATTAAATTTCAGAAGTATTTTTCTAATAAGTACGTGGGCACGCCTTAAAACTTTGAGACATTAAAAATTACAGAAGTACTTTTTAGTTAAGACGTGGGCACGCCTTATCAAAAATTTTCTTCTGACCAAAATAAGCAAACTCATTTTTTTTTTTTTAAAGAAGATAAAACAAAAACCAAAATAAACAAATCATTTGGGTTGCCTCCCAAAAAGCGCCTTTGTTTTATGTCTTTGGCTAGACACATTTATGTATCAATCTCCATAAATAGGATTCTCGAGAGCCAATTCCTCCACAATATTCACCGAAAAACCTTCGTAAAAAGGTTTTAAACGATGACCATTAACCTTAAAGGCTTTATTAGAGATTGGACTCCGAATCTCAACTGCACCATGAGGAAAAACATTAGTAACAATAAAAGGTTCTACCCAACGAGAACGTAATTTACCAGGAAAAAGTTTAAGTTTAGAGTGAAAGAGAAGAACTTTTTGACCAACAGAGAACTCCTTTCTCAAAATCATTCTGTCATGAAATGTCTTCGTCTTTTCCTTGTAAAATCGCGAACTCTCGTAGGATTCATTTCTAATCTCCTCCAACTCTTGCAGCTGCAACTTCCTCTGCTTTCCCGCTTCATCCATCCGCATATTGCATTGCTTAACCGCCCAGTATGCTCTGTGCTCAAGTTCTACAGGTAAATGACAAGGCTTACCAAATACTAAACGATAAGGAGACATACCTATGGGAGTTTTGTAAGCGGTGCGATATGCCCATAATGCATCATCTAATCGCAAACTCCAATCCTTTCGATTTGGACTAACTATCTTTTCAAGAATAGACTTGATTTCTCTGTTTGATATCTCAGCTTGTCCACTTGTCTGTGGATGATAGGCGGTAGACACACGGTGGGTAACATGATATCTTTTGAACAAAGCTTCCACCACTCGATTACAGAAATAAGTGCCTCTATCACTTATCATCGCTCTCGGTACACCAAACCTGGCAAAAATATTAGACTTGACAAAATCTACAACAACTTTAGCATTGTCAGTCCGGGTGGCCTTAGCCTCTACCCACTTAGAAACGTAATCCACTGCTAAAAGAATGTAAGAATTGCCAAAAGATGAGGGAAAAGGTCCCATAAAATCAATGCCCCACACATCGAATATTTCACATACAAGAATAGGGGTAAGTGGCATTTGATTTCTATGACTTAAATTACCAGTCTTTTGACAATTCTCACACGACTTACAAAACATATATGAATCACGAAATAAAGTAGGCCAAAATAAACCACATTCTAACACCTTGGATGCTGTCCTTTTGGGACCAAAATGACCACCACATGCATATGAGTGACAAAATTGAAGAATAGAAGGAATTTCAAACTCAGATACGCACCTTCTGATGACTTGGTCAGAGCAATGTTTCCACAAGTAAGGGTCATCCCAAACATAGTATTTAGCATCGCTCTTAATTTTATCCTTTTGAGCTCTCGTCAGATCACTAGGTAGTGTTCTTGTAACTAAGTAATTGACAATGTCAGCGTACCAAGGAACCATACCTTGAGTTACAAAGAGATGCTCATCTGGAAAATCATCTTTCAAAGGTGCTGCTTCTTCACTCGTGGTCAATCTACTAAGGTGGTCTGCAACTAAGTTTTCTGTTCCTTTCTTGTCACGGATCTCCAAGTTGAATTCTTGAAGCAATAGGATCCAGCGGATAAGTCTCGGTTTCGCTTCCTTCTTGGCGAGCAAATATCTGAGAGCTGCATGGTCAGAAAAAACAATCACTTTAGTACCCAATAAATATGAACGGAATTTTTCTAAAGCAAAAACAATAGCTAAAAGTTCTTTTTCCGTTGTTGAGTAATTGCACTGAGCACTATCAAGTGTTCTTGATGCGTAATATATAACATGAGCAGCTCTTCCAACCCTTTGTTCAAGAACAGCACCAACAGCATAATTACTGGCGTCGCACATTATCTCAAAAGGGAGGCTCCAGTCTGGTGGCTGTATAATTGGAGCTGAAGTCAACAACTCCTTAAGTTTATCAAATGCTACCTTGCATGCTTCATTAAAATCAAACGTCACATCTTTCTGAAGAAGCTTGCATAAAGGCTGAGCTATCTTCGAAAAATCCTTGATAAATCGTCTATAGAAACCTGCATGACCAAGGAAAGAACGAACTTCCCGCACACATGTGGGATAAGGTAAAGATTTAATAACATCTATTTTAGCTTTATCTACCTCAATTCCTCTAGCAGAGACTACATGACCCAAAATAATGCCTTGATCTACCATAAAATGACATTTTTCATAATTCAAGACAAGGTTTGTTTCAATGCATCTTTCAAGCACTTTCTTCAGATTATAGAGACAATCATCGAAAGAATCAGCATAGACTGTAAAATCGTCCATAAATACCTCTATAGTGTTTTCTACATAGTCTGAAAAAATACTAACCATGCACCTCTGAAAAGTGGCGGGAGCGTTACAAAGACCAAATGGCATACGTCGGTACGCAAAGGTTCCAAAAGGACATGTGAAGGTAGTCTTCTCCTGATCCTCAGGCGCAACTGGTATCTGATGAAAACCTGAATAGCCATCAAGACAACAAAAGTGAGATTTTCCTGCCAACCTTTCAAGCATCTGATCAATAAAAGGAATAGGAAAATGATCCTTCCTAGTGAGTGAATTAAGCTTTCTAAAATCAATACAAACCCTCCACCCATTCTGAACTCGGGTAGGAACTAACTCACCATAAGAATTCTCAACAATTGTTATACCAGTTTTCTTTGGTACCACTTGTACCGGACTTACCCATTTGCTATCTGAAATTGGATAGATTATACCTGCATCAAGAAGTTTTAGAATTTCTTTCTTCACTACTTCCATCATGAGTGGATTCAAACGTCGTTGAGCTTGAATTGAAGGTTTGGCATCTTCCTCCAGCAGTATTCTATGCATGCACGTGGACGGACTTATCCCTTTAATGTCTGCAATTGTCCACCCAATAGCCTTTTTGTAATCCCGTAGCACTCTAATAAGTTTCTCTTCCTCTAAAGTACTAAGCTTTGAAGAGATGATCACCGGAAGTGTCTCATTATCTCCTAAAAACATGTACTTTAGATGACTAGGCAATGGTTTAAGCTCTATTTTTGGTGCCTGCAAAATAGATGGAAGAAGTTTCGCATTAGATGAAGGTAATTCATTATTAGACATATGATGAGTTAAAGTTCTCAAAGAATTTAATTCATAAATTGTCTCTTGCAATACAAAATTTAAAACAAACTCATTTTCATCCTTTTGCAATCCTTTGAGGCCCAAACTGTTATTTAAAGCAGCTACCAATGAATCTTCAACATCCAAATAAAAAACTTCCTGCACTATAGGGTTAACAACATCCATAGAAAATACCGAATGTTCCTCACTGGGATATTTCATGGCATCATACATATTGAACTCTATAACCTCTCCATCAAACTCCATAGTAAGAGTCCCTTTATGTACATCCATTTTAGTTCTAGCAGTCTTAAGAAAAGGTCTTCCTAGCAAAATTGGGACAGAATTAGAGGAGTTATCATCTTCCATATCAAGTACATAAAAATCAGCAGGAAAAACCAACTCATTAACTTGTACTAAGACATCTTCTAATACCCCATCAGGATATGCATTAGACCTATCAGCTAGTTGAATTATCACGCCAGTTTCTTTTAATGCACCAATATTCAAAGACAAATAAATAGAACGAGGCATGACATTAATAGAAGCTCCTAGATCTAACATAGCCTTCTCAACTCTAACACTACCAATTTTGCAAGGGATAGTAAACATACCTGGATCCTTGCACTTGGGAGGTAATTTCTTTTGGAGAACTGCTGAAACATTCTCCCCCATGTGAACTCTTTCATCTCCTCTTAATTTTCTCTTGGAGGTGCACAGTTCCTTAAGAAATTTAGCGTATCGAGGTATTTGTTTTATAACATCTAATAAGGGAATATTTACCTCAACCTTGCGAAATGTCTCAAGGATGTCTTTCTCTTGTTCCTCCTTCTTGGATTTTGCAAATCGGCTTGGAAAAGGAGGAGGTATCACAATAGGTAGGGGTTTCGCTTTGGTGGGTTGTGCATCTTGAGATTGAGGCATCAATTCATTCTTCTCAAGCTCATCTTCTACATGCTTTGTCACTTTCTTACTAGGCTCTTGCAACTCCGTCCCACTTCTAAGGATGACGGCATTGGCGTTTTGCTTGGGATTCACCTCAGATTGTGAAGGCAATCTCCCAGATACTTGAGACTCTAAACGGCTCATCGTAGTCGCTAATTGACTCACTTGGCTCTCCAAATTCTGAATGCTTGTTGTAGTTGCCTGCTGAAATTGTTGAGCGTTAGTTGCAAGTGATTTAACAATTTCTTCAAGAGATATACCTGACTTGGAGGTTGACTGTGGAGGTGCTGGTTGTCTTGGTGGATACTGTTGTGGGAATCCTGACGGCCTAACTCCATAGCTGAAGTTAGGATGATCCTTCCATCCCGGATTGTATGTTTGTGCATAAGGATCATACCTCCTCTGAGGCATGCCTGGAAATCCTCCAACTGCATTGGCTTGTTCAACGGGTTCTTCTTGAAGTGTAGGACACATATCGGTTGAATGACCCATATTGTAACAAATGCCACAAGTCTTCACCTGTTGCACATTACCTACAACAAACTTTTCCACAAGAGAAGTAAGTTTATCTAAACGTTGTTCAACAGAAGAAATATTTACCTCATTCACCTTCCTTGAAGTGAGCTCTTGCCTGCTGCCAAATTGTTGTGCATTGGCAGCCATATTTGATATCAACTCCCTTGCTTGAGTAGGGGTCTTGTTCACCAACACGCCTCCACTAGCAGCATCTATCATACTCCTATCCATCAATGACAGTCCTTCGTAAAAATATTGAATAAGAAGTTGATTAGAAATTTGATGCTGAGGACAGCTGGCACACAATTGTTTGAATCGCTCCCAATACTCATACAAAGTCTCCCCAGGAAGTTGTCTGATCCCACAAATATCTTTTCTGATGTTGGCAGCTCTTGAAGCAGGAAAGTACTTCTCGAGGAACTGCTTCTTCAAATCATTCCACGTTGTAATCGATCCAGGAGGCAAGTAATACAACCAGTCTTTAGCTAGCCCATCTACAGAGAACGGAAAAGCACGCAGCTTAATCTGCTCTTCAGTCACGCCTTGTGGTCTCATACTTGAACACACAACATGAAATTCCTTAAGATGTTTATGAGGATCTTCACCTGCAAAACCATGAAACTTGGGTAATAAATGAATAAGACCAGACTTTAATTCAAAATTCACCTCCAAGTCTGCATATTGAATGCAGAGTGGTTGCTGATTCAAGTCTGGTTCAGCTAACTCTCTAAGAGTTCTTTCTACAGGTGCAGCTCTATCCATCACTTGTTCTTCTGAATCGCTAGATGATTCAACTAAATCAGGCACCGTATCTATTTCAGAAAGCAAAGGCGACGGGGATCGTTGCTTAGCTCGCTTCGTCTGCTGTCTCAGCTGGCGAGCTGTCTTCTCAATTTCAGGATCAAACGAAAGTGTACCTGTACGAGAAGAACGAACCATACACAAAGTAAAACGTAAAAAGGATTAAATAAATGACACCAATCCCCGGCAACGGCGCCAAAATTTGATGGGTGTCGAAGCCAACAAAAATAAATTCCTACTCTAAATAAATTGTGTATAGTGATTGAGCAGGGTCGTGTCCACAGAGATCGGTAATTATTTAAATCCTTTTGAAACGTAAAACGTAAAATAGGGGAATTGTAGACAATAATAAAAATCAAATAAAAATAACAAGAATGCAAATTAAAGTTGTAATTCAAATTGGAGAAAGCTCTGG
Source organism: Citrus sinensis (assembly GCF_022201045.2). Lineage (NCBI taxonomy): Eukaryota > Viridiplantae > Streptophyta > Magnoliopsida > Sapindales > Rutaceae > Citrus > Citrus sinensis. The sequence goes on from NC_068563.1 coordinate 22,618,206, forward strand.
TTGAAGGAATTAACTCAGCTTGATTCGACTACTGATCATTGATTAAAATATAGATTATTATTACTCATGAATAGACCGGTTATAGCTACTGAGACCCTCTAATAGCCAATCTCTCCTTAACTAGTCGATAACCAAGGTACGACCGTTGGTTATTTCCCTAATCAATAGACAACCCTAGATACGATCATAGAATTTAATCAATTGACAGCCTGAAAAACCAGAGAGACCCAAATCCTAATCAACACATATGATGATTCATTTAAATTAGATTGTTTATTCTCACAACACAACTCTCTGCTATGTTATTTGTCACAAGCATTAAATTCTTCATACGATGAATCCTTTAATTGACAATAGATTAAGTTGATAATTAAATAGTGGCCAATTACCTAATTAACAAACATAATCATGAAACTAATTCAGAGAATAAACAAATACCCAAAAAGCAATAAAACAATTAAAGCACAAGAAAGATCTCACAGTAGTGATGAATCAAAGCTTCGTTATCCTTCAACCAGAAAAATAGGTTTAGTTCTTCATAGAGAGAAGATAAAAATTAAGATCTAGGGTTTCTCCAATCCAAAAAAAATCCCCCTTTCCACAATAGATTCCTCCCTTAAATACTCTCTCTCTCTTCTCTTTTAGAATTCTATTTAAAATAAAATCCTAATATCTGAAATATTAAATTCGTAATTACAAAAATAACCAAAAATACAAAACACGTTAAACTAAAAACTGCAGGTCCGCAGTTGACAGCACGCGCCCACGCCTTATCAACAAAGTTCTTCTGCCGCTCATAATTTCTCCAAGGGAACAATAATCCTTAAACATCATCTTATAGCTCAATTTTATCATCAATCAATAGAATTGCACCTACAAAAGTAAAACACAAGTAAATCACTATTATTAAGTGCAAAACATTGATATTAAGGGAAGTAAATAATGCAAAACTAGTGCATAAATTGCACTCTAACACAAGGTTACAACCAAGAAGAGGGAATTGATTTTTATGAAACATTTGCACCTATAGTTAGACTAAAATCCATTTGGATGCTCTTACCATTTGCATGTCACAAAGATTTCATTTCAAATGGATGTCAAGAGTGCTTTCTTAAATGGTTATATTATGGAGGAAGTTTATGTGAAACAACCCCCTGGTTTTGAAAATGAAAAATTTCCAAATCATGTTTACAAGTTGTCAAAGACATTGTATGGATTAAAGCAAGCACCTAGATCATGGTATGATAGGCTTAAGAATTTCTTGTTGGATAACGATTTTACGATGGGTAAAGCAGATACTACTCTCTTTATTAAGCATAAGAACCAAGATATAATTGTTGTTCAAATTTATATTGATGATATTATCTTTGGTTCTACTAATGAATTGTTGTGTAAAGAATTTTCGTCTTGTATAAGTAAAGAATTTGAAATGAGTATGATGAGAAAGTTGAAGTACTTCCTTGGGTTGCAAATAAAACAAAATGAGGAAGAAATTTCCATAAATCAAGCCAAGTATGTGAAAGACCTACTTAAGAGATTTGGCATTGATGACTCAAAGACCAAAAACACTCCAATGAGCACAACAACCAAGCTTGACAAAGATGAAAAAGGTAAAGAAGTTGATATCAAAATGTATCAAGGTATGATCGACTCTTTACTTTATTTAACTGCAAGTAGACCCAATATCATGTTTAGTGTATGTTTGTGTTCAAGATTTCAATCATGTCCCAAGGAATCTCATTTGCTTGCTGTAAAAAAATATTTTTCGTTATTTGAGTGGAACCATAGATCTTTGGCTTTGGTATCCTAAAGGAACTCATATAAATTTAATTTGTTATTCGGATACGGATTTTACCGATTATAAAATCGATAGGAAAAGTACTAGTGGAACTTGCCATTTATTAGGCTATTCACTTGTCTCATTGTTTAGTAAGAAATAAAATTTGGTTGCACTTTCAAACATCGAGGCAGAATATATTGCCGCAGGTAGTTGTTGTGCACATGCGCTTTGGATGAAACAAACACTTAGAGATTATGGCATTAGTCTTGAACAAATCCCTATTAAGTGTGATAACACTAGTGCTATAAATCTTTCAAAGAATCCCATGCAGCACTCTAGAACCAAACATATAGTAATTAGACATCATTTCTTGAGAGATCATGTTCAAAAGGGAGATATTGCTTTAGAGTTTATTTATACGAAAAAACAACTTGCCGATATTTTTACAAAACCTCTTTGCGAAGATCAATTTTCAAAAATTCGACATGAACTTGGGATGATGAAATTTTCGCATTAACATTTCTACTCATGTTATTGAGTCTATTAAAATTGATTGATTGATGATTGTTGATGCCTATGAAGTGTTTAAGCATGATAGATAAGTGATGTGTTTGGATTATTAATTTTTAAATGCTTATATGAATTGATTGTTTGAATACATGTGAGTTCATGAATCATGCATTAAATTGGCCCTTAAAACATTTTGAATCAATGAAATGATCTTAGAGTGTATTATTTATCGGCCAAAAATTTAGAAAAAAAATGCGAAATCATAGATAAAATAAACAGATAACCGTTTCTCCATAAACGGTGTACCGTTTAAATCGAGAAACTAGGATATGATATCTGCAAATTATCGACAAACAGTTTTGTTGAAAACGGTAAGCCAATTAAAAACAAGGAGCTCACTGGAATTTACTCCTTTACCGTTAATGACTACCCGTTAACCGTTTTCTATTAAGTGCTCTCTGAAATTTATTAGTTCGCTGATTACAGAAAACGGCTTGTCGTTTTCGTGAGATATAAATTGTTCCTGGGGTTTTCTTCCTCATCTTTATTACCCTCTCACCGTTTTCTCTATTAATGCGAAACCGAAGCTTTCTCTCTCTCCAATCCACCATTTTTCTTGTATTTTCTTGCCAAATCACTCCATTAGAATAATTTCTAATCATCATTAGACCACTTTTACTAATTTAAAACATCAAATCAAGCCCTAAATTCAAATTTCCCAAATCAAAACCCTAAGGGCAGCTGAATGGGTTTCTTCGATTTTTTCTGGATTTTTGTCCTCTTTTGGCCAAATTGAACCTGCCAATCACTTCTTTTACTCTCTCTTAACCACTAAATCGGTTTATTTCCTCCATTTTTATCTTTTTCAAATTTTCTCCACTTCTTTCAGTGTATCCATGGCTAACTCGTCTCGTCGAACTCGGAAGAGAAAAGCTACTCCCAGTAGGACTCCTATACCTCCACAGGAAACCTCTGAATTCGAAGGAATTCATTTCCCCATAGCCCCGTTGGCCAAGCGCTTTAAGGAACGCTTCATAGGACGTAAGGTACTTGACTCTTACTATGTTGATATATAAGACTTTAAAGAGTTGATAGTTTGTGGTAGAAGTGTTAAGAATATGCTACTACATTGGGAGTCGGCTATAAATTTTGATAAAAGAGTGTATCATAATCTAGTTCGTGTTTTCTATTCGAATATGGAAATTTTCGCAACTCGATTAAATAGGATAGTTACTCATGTTGGGGGTGTTTCTATTGAATTTGATGTTGAGGAATTAAACAACATCCTTGGAATTCTGAATGTCGGTCATAAGATTTAATCATCTAGGAATGCTTTTTCGTTTGCCAGTTTTGCTCATCATCTTGGTATTCGAAACATTTGTTGGCGTCGGGATTTTACTGGTGATATTTGTACTCTTCATTTTCGGTCTCAATTATTGCCTCTACAAGTTCAAATTCTTCAGATCATTTTACAGCACATTATCACTCCTAGGAGTGATCATTCGGATAAGGTAACGAGGTTGGATGTTGGGTTATTGGATAGTCTTCTTACAATGAGACCTATTAACCTCAGGTATGTCATTTTGAGACACATGTTGAGTACCCTTGTGGTTAACCACCGCTTGCTCCCTTATGGCAGTATCATCTCTAAGATACTGTGGCACTTCTAAGTGCCTCTTCGAGATGCCGTGTATAAGGAGATCAAACAGATTGGTCTGGAAGCTATGACTAGTATTGGCTTTTCTTAGAAGAACGACGAATGGCTCAAGACCTCCAACTCCAAGAACCGAGACACTTTGGTTGCTCCAGAAGATGATTAGATGTTTAACGATGTTTATTTCCCCGATCAGCTTCCCGACTTCAGGCTAGGAGCTCACCCTCCACCTCGTTATCGTCGATTTGTACCCTAGCCTCCAGCTGATTCGGACAATAAGGAGCGTGAGATGAATACTGATCATCCTCCAGCTCCCGAGCAGTCTCCAGCTCCAGAGCAGCCTCCAACTCTTGTGCAGTTGATAACTCTAGGAAATGAGAGTTATTACATCAATTCTAGACTTGAATCAAGATCATTTAGAGAACAAATAAGATGTTTTTATTACATTTTGATTACATTTTGCTTAAACATTCATTTTAGTTGAGTATTAATAAGTTTTGCTTGAATCATAGTAATTTGTGCTAAAAACATATGCATAATTGTAGGTTCTTGGAAAGTCTTAATTCATGAGGGGATGTTGAGACATTAGATGAGCAAGAGAAGGAAAGAAGAAGGCCATAAAAGAAGAAAAGCACAATCGAGAGCAATGCAATGCTGTTGCGGATGTTAAAGCAACCCGTGCTGTAGCAATTTGGAAGTAAATGCGGGAGAAAACTTAGGCGCGGGTCATCACATGTTTCCTAATTTATCGTATGTATGCTCATGGGCTTGTGTTTACCCTAATTTGCAATATAAAAAGGAGGCAATACCACAAAGAAAGGCGGCAATGGAATTATCATTAGAATAATTAGAAGGAACGAAGAAGAAGAATATCAGAATTGAAGAGTGTTGTTTCGGCAACATTGGAGAATCGTGCAGAATTACTTGGCTTTGATTTTCACCGTGCTCAACTTATATTTATCTTCTTCCTTTAATTGATTTGATGTATTCCGAGACCAATATGTTTATGTTTATTTTTCTCACCCAGATTATGAACTAAATTTACTTGTAGTTGAGTGACAAATAATCCAATGGGTTCTTGACTGTTCTTATATGTTGTTATGGTATTGCTGTAGCATTTTACTCTAATAGCTTTTATGAAATAACTGTTATTTCGGTTGACCACTCATTTAATAGTTTCAGTTAAGATAGAGCAGCAAAAGAGCATGTCTTAGCGGACATTATTAAAGTATTACTTGTTCTTAAGTTGAGTTTCCTGGATTAGGTTATCCTGAATCCCATAAGGGCAATACTTGAAGTTAAGATTTGTGACACTCTAGATATAGGTGTTCACCTTGTAGGGTAGAAAGATTAAAGGTTATAATGCCGTACCATAAATATATGAGCAACTGGTCATTGTTAGTAGATTTAAAGGTATGAGACTTCCAACATGCGATAATTGAGGATGCCGATTTATTCTGCCCGGTGCTGTAGCACTTATTCTAACAACTGGTGCTAATTTGGTAAACAACAGTCACCCCATTAGGAGAGTTTGATCATTCAACTACTATATTCTCTATTGAATCTTAGACATAGTTAATCTAGTTTATTTCATTACAGTACTGTCCTATTTAGTTCTTATTTCAATTATTGATTACGATATAAATTATTTGACAATTGTTTGTTTTGGTTTCAAGTTGAGTTGCGTTATTGTGAGTGCTATAGCATTCTGAATAACATCAATCCCTGTGGAGACGATCTTGAATACTTATCACTTTATTACTTGTTGTGTATACTTGCACATTGGCATTGATAGCTATTGCTTATAAAATTTACCAACAGCAGCTACCAGCTTCAGACACTCTGCAGCAGTTGGTTGATGATATTCGCAGACTTTCTGAGCAGCAGCAGTAAATTCTCGACAAAATAGATGTCCTCTCTATGCAACAACAGCAGCTTGAAGAAATCTGCAGACTTGTTCTCTCTTAAATTTTGCTCCTTCCTTATTTTTCTCTTGATTTCTTCGATGTTATTCACCGTCATTCTTCCATATGATGCGTGCTCCTTTTGTAATTGACAATTAGGGTAAACAGAAGCCTAGGGTGCGCATAAGTCAGATTAAAAAACTGCAGATCGTGATTCTACAAGTATCCCATGCTAAATTTTCTCTGTCGCTGTTCCAGGATTGCTACAGCAATGGTTGCTACAGCAACAGCTACAACACTATATTGTTCCAGATTTGTTTCAATTCTTTTGTAGCCATGTTCTTTCCTCATTTTTGCAAGCCTATTGTATCAGCATTCCTTCCTTGAAATATGAGCTTCTGGACACCTACAATTATGCACACTTAAAATAACAAAATGACAAATTCAATAATTTAAAAACTAAATTTAATGCTTTAAAGACTTAAAACAACTTCCCTTATTGGGTTGCCTCCCAATTAACGCTTGATTTTAGGTCTTTCAGTCTAACCATTTTTGTTCGCTCAACCTGGATCCTTCAAGAATAGATGCTTCTATAGGATGTTCACCTTAGTTCCCATGTAGTGCTCCACTTTCGGCACATTAACTTTGAATTCTTGTTGGTTTGGAGTGAGTTCCCTTTGTTGGATTTGCTCATCAATTTTCCAGGGTTGCTTCTCTCCTGACCATACTATGTTAGCTGCTCCATGATCTTCACAATCAAGTTCTTCAAATGTTACAACATTGATTTCTTCCTTACTGCAGCAACTGTGTAATCCCTCTGCTACAATAAAGTCCAAAACACTGATAAAATTACAATCTTCAATCTCATCGGAACTCTTTATGACATCCAGCACATTGAATGTAACTTGTTGGTTATTCACCCTCATTGTTAATTCTCCTTTTTGAACATCGATTAAAGTCTTTCCCGTGGCTAAGAAAGGTCTTCCTAGAATGATTGACACTTCTTTGTCCGCCTCAAAGTCTAGCACAATAAAATCCACTGGAAAAATAAATTTATCCACCTTCACCAACACATCTTCAATCTTCCCTTCTGGATATGCATGAGATCTGTCAGCAAGTTGTAAAGTCACTGTTGTTGGTTTACATTCACCAACTCTCAATTGCTTAAACACTGATAAAAGTATGAGATTGATGCTAGCCCCTAAATCACAAAGTGTTTTGCCACTGTATTTAGTGCCTATGGAGCATGGGATTGTGAAGCTTCCTAGATCCTTTATCTTTTGTGATATCTTACTCTGAAGCATTCAGCTGCACTCTTGTGTTGGAGCAACTATTTCAAACTCTCCAAGTCTTCTTTTCTTTGTCAGAATATCCTTAAAAAATTTCACATAGTTTGGCATTTGCTCTAGAGCTTCCACAAAAGGGATATTGATATGTAGCTGTTTCAGCACTCCCAAGATTTTGCTGAACTGCTTGTCTTATTGCTGCTTCTGAAATCTTTGAGGGAATGGTGGTGGGTGCCTAAACTGTTGTGCTGCAGCAGGTTGTGCAAACTGCTTCTCTTTTGCTCTACTCAGGTCTGTTGCTGTTGGTGTTGTAGCTTCATCACCACCAAGTGTTGGATCATAACTTTTTGCAGATGCTGTAGCAGAACTGTATTGATTTGCATTATGAAAAGTGGAAGATTGTGACTCCTTCTCTACTTGAGTGTCTTTTTGGCCTTGGTTGGACTCAATTATTCTTTTTGGTACACCAGTTGAACTATCAACCTCCTTTCTAGATCTCAGTGCTCTTTCCCTTCTCTTCTTAGGTTCTCTATGTTGCTGGGTAAACTGCCCTGAGGTATGTTGCTTACTGCTGTAGCAAGCTGTCCAATTTGATTTTCCAAGTTTCTCAAAGATGCAGCATGCCTTTGGATAACCGCTTCATTCTTCACAATATAATCCTTAATCAAAGCTTCAAGGGAGCTAAGTTGATCATTGTTGATGCTTCTTTGCTCTTGATTTTGCTGATAAAATCCAGATGGTTGAGCATGTCTATTCTGTCCACTAGGTATTGCAGCAGTCTGGTTCTGATAACTCCATGAAAAGTTCGGGTGCTGTCTCCATCCAGGGTTGTAAGTGTTTGAATATGAATTGTCCTGGTTCTGTCTATTGAAGCTACCCACATAATTGACTGAAACTGGATTCCCATGACAATTATCAAATAAGTGTCCCTCTCCACAATAAACACAAGAGATCTCGGCAACTTGGTTGACAGTTACTGGAGCAGTGGTCATAGCTTTCACCATATTTGTTAATGAGGTTACTTGGGCTGACAATGCTTCTAAGACATCTACGTTATGTACTCCTGCTGTTCCTCTTGCTGCAGCTTGTCTAGTTGATGGCCACTGATAATTGTTGTTAGCAATCCTCTCTAAAATTTCATAAGCCTCATTGTAAGACTTAGATAACAAAGCCCCATTTGTCGAAGCGTCCACCATTAATCTAGTGCTTGGGTTGAGACCATTATAGAAAGTTTCCAACTGTATGCAATAAGGAATACCATGATGAGAACATCTTCTGAGTAACTTCTTAAATATCTCTCATGCATCACACAAGCTCTCATCTTCAACTTTGCATTCTTGGCTGGTGGGAAGTATTTCATTAAAAATTTGTCAGCCAAATCATTCCATGTAGTAATAGAATCTGGTGGTAGAGAATTCAACCATACTCTTACTCGATCTCTCAAAGAAAACGGGAAAAGTCTGAGTCTCAATGCTTCATACGATGCTCCAGCAATCTTGAAAGTATCACTTACTACTAAAAATAACTTAAGGTGTAAATGAGGATCTTCGGATAGCAAACCATTAAATTGCCCTACTGTTTGAAGCATCTGAAACATCACGGGTTTGAGTTCAAAATTGTCAGCTTGAACGTCAAGTCTAATTATTCCTGGATGTATGGCTTGAGGAGTCAACACTGCGTAGTATTGAATGGCTCTATCTCTATCATTCGCCATGTGAATAATGTTGTTGTTCCCTGGTTGCCTTTGAACACATTGTCCATTCAGACCTTCATGTACATTGACTGGTTGTATCTCCTCTCTACAGTTCAAGTTTCTCAAATCTTGCAAATTATCCATTGCTACAGCAGCTTGTAATTCCCGATGCTCTCTTCTCAATCTCCTTGCAGTTATTTTAATTTCTAGATCAAACTGGAATTCAATAGATTTATATTTGCGCATGCAAGTGTTGCTAGATCACCTATGTCATCAAAATAAACAAATTAAAATAAAATTAAAAATTAGCACCGTTAAAATTAATTTCACAAATCACAATGAATAATTAATTCCCGGTAACGGCGCCAAAAATTTGTTGGATTTAAATATTAATGTTATTGGTGTCAATGTGCAAGTGTACACAACAAGTAATAAAATGATGAGTATTCAAGATCGTCTCCATAGGCATTAATGTTATCAGACTTACTACAATAATTTTAACAGTGCAGATTTTGTTATACATTAAAATAAAACAATTAATGAAACTAATATACAAATTAAAATAAAAACGTAATAAATAAAATACAACAAAGTAAATTATCACGTCAAACTAAAGGATAAAACCAATGGGAATATAGAGTAGTTGAGTGAATAAACTCTCCTAATGGTCTTGACTATTTTTCTAATGTTTGGCTCAGTCGCAATAAATAAAATGCAACAACTACAAATAAATTTAGTTCATGATTTGCAAAAGAAAAATAAACAATAAAGTTTCGGCCATGAAACACATCCCCATTAATAAATAGAAAACACAAAAACAAGAGAAGGATAAAAATGATTGAGCTCCCAATTGATCTCTGCAAATTTTCCTCTTGTGCAGCCCTTAATCTCTTTCTTGAATCTTGTTTTTCTTTTATTTCTTTTTGGTTTTTTTTTGCCCTTGGGTGACGACCCCTTTTATTCCTTATGATGTGTGCTTATTTTATAGCTGAAAATTAGGGTAAACAGAAGTCTAGGGCGCGCATAAGTCAGATTAGGAAACTGCAGATCACAATTTTGCAAGTATCCCGCGTAGAATTTTCTCTCTCGTTGTTCCAGGATTGCTACAGTAATGGTTGCTACAGCAACGGCTACAGCAACCACACTATTCCAGATTTGTTTCAATTCTTTTGTAGCCAAGTTCTTTTCCATCTTTTGTAAGCCTATTGCATCAGCATTCCTTCCTTGAAATTTGAGCTCCCGGACACCTATAATTATGCATATGATTTAAGCACACAAATTATTCTAAAACAATGCAATTTATAAAAAATAAACTAAAATAGTTATTCATGCAAAATAAAACTAAAATGCAATAAAAACATGTCATTTACTCTCAAAGTATTATTGATTTAAGTCTAAAAGTGTCATGATAACTCTCATTTCATAGAGTTATCAAATAGTCTGCAGAAGCTATAACCTAGGGCTTTGATACCAAAATGACACAATCTGCCCCAACCTATATGTCAAATCTGAGGTGAATCATGCGATCTAATAACTAAAACTTATGGCACAATTTTAATTTTAATTCATGAATATATGTATATAATATGGCCTTTACTATAAACACATAACAACCTATGTGCCTTTTTTAAAAAAATATATGCATTCAAAACTTGCATATCTCATGTCTCATTATACATACTTACATTACAAGTATATATACATTTAAAACATAAGCAACATAAACGTGCTCAAAATTCAAGACATGCAGCAATGCATCTCGTGGCCTAACCTCAATTAACTAGAATTGATCTGTACGAAATCCTGCGAAATCCTAGGAGAAAAGAGGTAAATAGGAAAATAGCGAGCTTGCGGCTCAGTGAGTAGATGTAATTATATATCTTGTGTTTTATTTTGAAGTTTTGTTTTTGTGGTGAATTTTTATTGGTTGTAAGTCCCGTTTTAGGAAAAAGATTCCGCTGAGGGCTGTAAATCCATACCTGTAGCCATTCTGACCAAACCAAAAATAGACCACAAGGTCTTGACCATGGACCCTCTACTCGGTAGAACATCGTCCTTTTCTAGCTCTTCTTCCGGGAAGACTAGTGATTCAAAGCATGTTGTGAGTTCAGAAGAATTCATTATTGAGAACTTTGATAAAGCAATTGATTGTTGGGAACTTCCAAAAATTTCCAAAGAAAAGATTTACAAAACAAAAATGCTTGATATTTTAAAACATGATTATATTATAAAGACTGAAGAACGTGATATAACTCTTTCAGAGCCTTTTGAAACAATTTATTTGTTTTCAGAAAAATCTTTAAAGAAATTAAAAGAAAAGAATTTCAAATATATTCACATTGGTCTTATCCAAGTCGGAATAAAGCCTTTAACAAAAGAAGGTCTAGACACTTCTATTTTAGCTGTCTTAAGAGATGGGCGATTCATCTTTTTTGATGATTCATTGCTAAGTAGCATGAATCTAGTCTCTGTAAAGGTCCAATTTCTTTTGATTGTTATCCTAATATAATAATTTCTCTTAAAGACAAAAATATTTTAAAAAGTATGATTTTACAAATCAAAACCCATAATTATAATATGGTCAAAGGGTCTATCCCAGTTGCTTTAATTTTTAAAATTTCATACAAAGCTATGGTCTCTGCGTTTAGTACCCAACACAAATTCCAGTCAAAAAGAGATGAAACTCTCCTCTTGCAGACTGACTTGTCTAAAGCAAACACTGTCATTCCAAAGCCAATTCAATGGAAAGATGTCAATCTTCCAGAGGAATGGATTCTTGAAGGAGCCGCCCCACCGGTGATTCCGAAACAACTTGAGCCAAATACAGAGTTACAAAATGTGACTCAGTATTCCGATGGTAAAATCAAACTATCATTCAGAAGGTCTACCTCATCCAGATTTTCTGATAAAGAGTCGTGCTCAAGCATTCCTTCACTAGAAAGGAAATTTACGAAAATACCCTCTGTTATAAATCTCCCTTTTCAAAATACAAAGAGTCAACCTAGGTTTTCTACTTCAGATATACCTAGTACCTCCATTCGATCAGTTGATTACACCACTAGTGTTCCTCATCCGATCTACACTAGTAATCAACATGTACAAAGTCAGGAAGAGAAGGAATCTTCTCCTCCAACATCACTTACGTTCTCTGCTGTTACAGAAAATGTCATTAATGTCATTGAAAAGGAATTTGAATTGGATAAAGCTTTTCTGCATAACGATTTTTATTCTGATTTAAACAAAGAGAAAAGACTTTGGTTTTTCAAACACTTTTTAAATCAAAGAAAAGAAATCCAACAAATCTATTATGAATTTGTGAATTTTCATAAAGTTCATATATTGTTTTTTGATTGGTTCGAAATATATTCTTCTGAAAACGACGTCTCTTATCCCTTCAAAGAGTCACACCCTATTACCATTAGAAAGAAAATCCCTGAATGGAATCTTACTGATAGTAATAGATCCATCGAGTCTGAACATCTACCTCTTAGGAGTATAGCCATAAATCATGGTGAACCTCCTGTTGAAATTAGAGCTTCACCTTACAAAATCCCAAAACCTAATGACACTGATGCGAATTTAAGTAGTATTATCAAACGGAACAATTTCTGTAATACTAACTTAAATACAATCGGAAAGCAGTTGACTAGGATAGAAAACCAATTCCAAAAGTCAACCATTACTGTTCCTTCAACTACTGTTCAATCAAAATCGGATTTTGACAAAAAGCTTAAGGAACCTATTTTCAAGCCTTTTCAGGTTTCGAAAACTAGCCAAAAGCTTGTTCAAGAGTCAAAATCAGATTTTGCTAAAGCCATTAGAGAACAACTAGATAGGATAGAAGTTTTTCATTGAAAGAACTTTCATATGGCAAATCCACTAAATGCTGTTTTCGGTTCCAAAAAGCAAATGGTAAATCAGCACAGATTTCTTTTTCAATAAGGCTTTTGAAATCGGAGATTTTTCTTTGTATAAAATCATTTTGTAATTGATTTTCAATTCTTTGAAGAATTAAATCTTTTTTAAACAAAATAAATTATCTTTTTATGAATTAAGTACGGCATTAACATGGTTTTGATAAACAGAACAGGCTTTAACAATATTCAAATTCCTTGTTTTTGGTTTTTCAATAAATGGGAAAACAAGTTTTTGGTCTTTTGCTTTGAAAGATATATTGTTATAATTAACAGTATAGGGGGTAATAAGGTTTATAAATGGAGTTCCTAAAATGACAGCATGGTGTATGTCATTTGTAAGAACAAAGGAAGTTTTAAATTCAAAATCATTGTTATGGATTGAGGCTTCAACTTTAGAACTAACTTTGAGTTTTGAATTATTGGCGGCAGAAAGCCTTTCTTTTGTTTTTTCATGAAACCTTTTGGGGACAATGTCCTCTCTTATGCAATTTAAATCGGCACCAGTGTCAAAAAGGGCAATGGCGTCAATAGCAAAATCTTTAAAACAAACAAAAAATCATTTGTTATAGATTCGATATTACCAACATTTTGGTCATCACCATCAGAATCAACTTCTTTATCAGAATTATCATCTAAATGTTTTTGTAAAGAAGTTGGATGGTTTCAGAATCAGTTTTCTGTTTTTCTTTTAAATCCTTAATCTCAAGTTTAGTGTCCTTGATTTCCTTTTGGAGATCTTGGACACTAGGAATAATCTTTTTTGTTTTCTTTTTGTCCAAAATTTGAGTAAGATCATAAGAATTCTTTTTAACAATTGGGACTTTAAAAGTCTCGGCTTTATTAAAATCCAAAGTTTTCAGATTTTGCTTCTTCATCTTCGATCATGTCAATCCAAGATTTGATTGGCATGGCAGATGATAGTAATTTTTCTTTAGGAGGAGAAGATTGAGAGTCTTTAAGAGTAGCTTTAGGTTCAGAGTCTTTGGCGATGCCCAAATCTCCCGAGCTTATGCTCGCCCTACAAAGCAATCAAAGTTTGTCAAGATATTCTTTTTGAAGATTCGGATCAGAAATATGCTTTACAAGTTCAAGAAAAGTTTCTTGGTCTTTAGTCAAAACATTGATTTTCTTTAAAAATAAATCAAATTCAGATTCACTACTGCTAGATGCAGAGTCATCTGAGTCAAATAGCTCATCAACTTGATATGGATCATTGTCTCCTGACATAGAAGACTTGGAATCAGAAGACTCGATAAGAAGAGGGGCTAATTTAGAGAGGATCTCATCATCAAGGTCAAGCTCATGAAGTTTTTTGTTCATTCTGCAATATTTTGCAATATGACCTTTTATGCCACACTTGTGACATATAGCTTCTTTGTAATTGAAAGGAGTCTTTGGTTTGGCTTTAAACTCTTTTTTAGAGAATTTGGGTTTCTTAAAACGCCTCGAAGGTTTCTTATAAGGAAGTTCTCTAAAATTACGAAAGGGTTTCCTAAAATTTTTAGATTTGTAATGTTTCCTGCGAGGTTTATTAGAACACTCACTATTACAATCTTTGGAGATAAAAGTTTTAAAAGGGTCATAATTGAATTGTTTACAGAAACCGCCTAATTCTTGTTTAGACCTCTTAAGCTCCCACTTAAGTCGTTTCTGTAATTTCAAATCTTGACAAATCTTTAAACCTTCTTTATTGACAAAACTGACCAGTTCACCGTAGGTGAGCTCATCATAAGGAATACGGTTATCATAAAGGGCTTTGATGGAATTTCTTACCTTTTCACCTAAAAGGGTAGGTAATCCAGCAAGAAATTTTTCTTTCCAAGTTATATGATTTGCATCATCCCTTAGAAACAGTCTGGTAAAAAAGGAGGTTTTGTAACTTTGAAATTCACTAAGTTTCCTACATCTTAAATTATGTAGTAACTCAGCGTTTTTATCACGAAGGTGTGAAGGGTCACCAATGAAATGGAGGGAAATGGTTAAAATTAGAGTAGCAACAACATCCTGGATTGGATTGTTGAACTCATCAAGAATAGGGGCTCCATTTTCATCTACTTGAATGGAATTTAGAATGTCTAATTGTTGCTGATTAGTGAGAAGATGATCCCACCAACCTTTTAATTGACCAGTAAAACCAGCAATGAGGATTTCTGATATGGCACGATTAGAAGTTCCTGCTTGGGTTTTATAAGCATTGGCTGCCATTGTCATTTGTTGCAATAATCCTAGGATATTGTATTCGGACATACCGTCAATATTCCACTCATAGACTGAAGATGCATTATATCGGGATTGATTTAATGCACTTGGTCTATTATCTATTGCTAGATCCCGAAGCAAAATGCTTTGATAGTAAGGCTGGGGTTTTGTTAAATCCCATGGTTTAAAAAACCAGCCTTTAGGGAAAAACTTTGTAAGTGTTTGAAATGGATCAGAATGGTAAAACCATTCTTCTATAGTTAAAACGTTTTGGGAATGGGTTTTATCAAACCAAACCGAGGTTTTTTGTGTTGGTTGTGAAAGAACAATCTGAGACGACGAACTTTCACCAGAAACAACAACATTTTGGGAAAAGGATTTTGTAATTTCTTTTGGGCTTTCTTTTTCAGAAATGTCTTTAGAGGGCATTTGGCTTTGGGAAAAACTGCTTTGTAGGGTGAGCATAAGCTTGAGAGATTTGGAAATGGATTTCATCAAGTAAAATGGTGGTCGAAATTTGACGAACAGTCAAAATTGACTGACATTTTGGTCCGTAACTGGCTCTCTGCCAAAGGATTTCTTCAACCAACTATTAAACAATCCAAAGCCCAACAAACCTTCTTGAGCCAAAAATCCAAAGCCCAATATCTCCTTGCCTGCGCCAAGACTGAAGAAAAATACTTCAATGTCATGCAACAACTTCTCGCCACAAGGTCTGAGACATCTGTTGCAAGTTCCTCTTCAAGCACTTCAGGAGATGAAGAACCTTTATTCTGTATTATTGTATTTTTGTATAAAGCTACAGCTCTGCTACAGCACAGAGTTACAAAGATTACTGTGCACTCAAAACTCCGCTACAGTGAACAGTGCAGAGTTCCAAAGATTACTGTGCACTCAAAGCTCCGCTACAGTGAACAATTTAAAAATCTTTTGTATTTAAACCGAGAGGAAGACTTAGACTCCTCAAGTTTTTCATTTCTAGGTTTAGAAATTCTCTCTCTTCTTCTCTTCCTTCTCTCTAGAATTCTCTTCTCTCTCTCTCTGGATTAAAGAAAATCTTCTGTATTCAAGGAATTTTCCCTAAGTTCCTTGTTTTCAGACTATTTTCTGATTTTCCATTCATAAAGCTGTTGGATCAAAAGAAATAAATGTAAAGAATTAAAATTTAAATTTAAAGCAATTTCAATTTCATGTACTTTTAAATTTCCGTACTTTAAATTTCTGCAATTTACTTTTCTGCAATTTAATTTTATGCACATTTAAATTTCAGCAATTTATTTATTTTAAAAGCATGCTCTGCAGACTGATCTCTATCAGATCTGCCATATAAATTGTACATTCCTCTGAGGCAAAGAGACCAGATCTCGATCCTCAGTTGTAAAATTTATCTTCTCCCTCCATTCCTTCAGAGCACCATTTCTGGGAACCAGATCTGGTACTGTGTATGCACCCAAGCCTTTAGATGTATTTTTGACTCATTGTAAAGTCCAGATCCCCATGGTCTTGTGCTGCTTTTTATGTGAATAAAAATTCTGAAATTGAAAGAGGCATACCAAGACTTGTAATAAACTATAAACCTTTGAATAAAGCTTTAAAATGGATTAGGTATCCCATACCTAATAAGAAGGATTTGCTACAAAAATTATGTTCTGCTCTTATCTTTTCAAAATTTGATATGAAATCTGGTTTTTGGCATATTCAAATTCATCCAAAAGACCGTTACAAAACTGCTTTTACTGTCCCATTTGGACAGTACGAGTGGACTGTTATGCCCTTTGGATTAAAGAATGCACCCTCAGAATTTCAAAGAATTATGAATGATATTTAGACTTTCTACCTTGTCACCAGAAATGCTGGATTGGCAATTTTCAGTTCTAAAGTTTCTTTATTTCAAACAAAAGTTAGGTTCCTTGGTATCAGAGCCAAGGGGAGGAAAGTGTTTTATTATTTAGAGTTTTTGTGTTTTAAAATCTTGTGTTTTATTTTGAAGTTTTGTTTTTGTGGTGAATTTTTACTAATTGTAAGTCCCGTTTTAAGATAAAGATTCCGCTGAGGGCTGTAAATCCATACCTGTAGCCATTCTGACCAAACCAAAAATAGACCAAAAGGTCTTGACCATGGACCCTCTACTCGGTAGAACATCGTCCTTTTCTAACTCTTCTTCCGGGAAGACTAGTGATTCAAAGCATGTTGTGAGTTCAGAAGAATTCATTATTGAGAACTTTGATAAAGCAATTGATTGTTGGGAACTTCCAAAAATTTCCAAAGAAAAGATTTACAAAACAAAAATGCTTGATATTTTAAAACATGATTATATTATAAAGACTGAAGAACGTGATATAACTCTTTCAGAGCCTTTTGAAATAATTTATTTGTTTTCAGAAAAATCTTTAAAGAAATTAAAAGAAAAGAATTTCAAATATATTCACATTGGTCTTATCCAAGTCGGAATAAAGCCTTTAACAAAAGAAGGTCTAGACACTTCTATTTTAGTTGTCTTAACGGATGGGCGATTCATCTCTTTTGATGATTCATTGCTAAGTAGCATCGAATCTAGTCTCTGTAAAGGTTCAATTTCTTTTGATTGTTATCCTAATATAACAATTTCTCTTAAAGACAAAAATATTTTAAAAAGCATGATTTTACAAATCAAAACCCATAATTATAATATGGTCAAAGGGTCTATCCCAGTTGCTTTAATTTTTAAAATTTCATACATAGCTATGGTCTTTGCGTTTAGTACCCAACACAAATTCCAGTCAAAAAGAGATGAAACTCTCCTCTTGCAGACTGACTTGTCTAAAGCAAACACTGTCATTCCAAAGCCAATCCAATGGAAAGATGTCAATCTTCCAGAGGAATGGATTCTTGAAGGAGCCGCCCCACCGGCGATTCCGAAACAACTTGAGCCAAATACAGAGTTACAAAATGTGACTCAGTATTCCGATGGTAAAGTCAAACTATCATTCAGAAGGTCTACCTCATCCAGATTTTCTGATAAAGAGTCGTGCTCAAGCATTCCTTCACTAGAAAGGAAATTTACGAAAATACCCTCTGTTATAAATCTCCCTTTTCAAAATACAAAGAGTCAACCTAGGTTTCTACTTCAGATATACCTAGTACCTCCATTCGATCAGTTGATTACACCACTAGTATTCCTCATCCGATCTACACTAGTAATCAACATGTACAAAGTCAGGAAGAGAAGGAATCTTCTCCTCCAACATCACCTACGTTCTCTGCTGTTACAGAAAATGTCATTAATGTCATTGAAAAGGAATTTGAATTGGATAAAGCTTTTCTGCATAACGATTTTTATTCTGATTTAAACAAAGAGAAAAGACTTTGGTTTTTCAAATACTTTTTAAATCAAAGAAAAGAAATCCAACAAATCTATTATGAATTTGTGAATTTTCATAAAGTTCATATATTGTTTTTTGATTGGTTCGAAATATATTCTTCTGAAAACGACATCTCTTATCCCTTCAAAGAGTCACACCCTATTACCATTAGAAAGAAAATCCCTGAATGGAATCTTACTGATAGTAATAGATCCATCGAGTCTGAACATCCACCTCTTAGGAGTATAGCCATAAATCATGGTGAACCTCCTATTGAAATTAGAGCTTCACCTTACAAAATCCCAAAACCTAATGACACTGATGCGAATTTAAGTAGTATTATCCAACAGAACAATTTCTGTAATACTAATTTAAATACAATCGGAAAGCAGTTGACTAGGACAAAAAACCAATTCCAAAAGTCAACCATTACTGTTCCTTCAACTACTGTTCAATCAAAATCGGATTTTGACAAAAAGCTTAAGGAACCTATTTTCAAGCCTTTTCAGGTTTCGAACACTAGCCAAAAGCTTGTTCAAGAGTCAAGATCGGATTTTGCTAAAGCCATTAGAGAACAACTAAATAGGATAGAAGCTGCTTCTTCCTTATCTAGCAAAGTTCAGATAGCCCCTGATACTCCTCAATCTAGCAAGATTGGAGTACTGGAACAAGACCAAATGTCTATAGCCTCTTTTGATATAGAAGCTTTCAAAGAAGAACCACCTACTCCTAAAGCAAACAAAATTCATTGGGATTTAGACTTTCCCACTGTCAAGACTCCACCGGATCTAGCAATAGATAATAGACCAAGTGCATTAAATCAATCTCGATATAATGCATCTTCAGTCTATGAATGGAATATTGACGGTATGTCCGAATACAATATCCTAGGATTGTTGCAACAAATGACAATGGCAGCCAAAGCTTATAAACCCCAAGCAGGAACTTTTGATCGTGCCATATCAAAAATCCTCATTGCCGGTTTTACTGGTCAATTAAAAGGTTGGTGGGATCATCTTCTCACTAATCAGCAACAATTAGACATTTTAAATTCCATTCAAGTCGATGAAAATGGAGCCCCTATTCTTGATGAGTTCAACAATCCAATCCAGGATGCTGTTGCTACTCTAATTTTAACCATTTCCCTCTATTTCATTGGTGACCCTTCACACTTTCGTGATAAAAACGCTGAGTTACTACATAATGTAAGATGTAGGAAACTTAGTGAATTTCAAAGTTACAAAACCTCCTTTTTTACCAGACTGTTTCTAAGGGATGATGCAAATCATATAACTTGGAAAGAAAAATTTCTTGCTGGATTACCTACCCTTTTAGGTGAAAAGGTAAGAAATTCCATCAAAGCCCTTTATGATAACCGTATTCCTTATGATGAGCTCACCTACGGTGAACTGGTCAGTTTTGTCAATAAAGAAGGTTTAAAGATTTGTCAAGATTTAAAATTACAGAAACGACTTAAGTGGGAGCTTAAGAGGTCTAAACAAGAATTAGGCGGTTTCTGTAAACAATTCAATTATGGCCCCTTTAAAACTTTTATCTCCAAAGATTGTAATGGCGAGTGTTCTAATAAACCTCGCAGGAAACATTACAAATCTAAAAATTTTAGGAAACCCTTTCGTAATTTTAGAGAACTTCCTTATAAGAAACCTTCGAGGCCTTATAAGAAACCCAAATTCTCTAAAAAAGAGTTTAAAGCCAAACCAAAGACTCCTTTCAATTACAAAGAAGCTATATGTCACAAGTGTGGCATAAAAGGTCATACTGCAAAATATTGCAGAATGAACAAAAAACTTCATGAGCTTGACCTTGATGATGAGATCCTCTATAAATTATCCCCTCTTCTTATCGAGTCTTCTGATTCCGAGTCTTCTATGTCAGGAGACAGTGATCCATATCAAGTTAATGAGCTATTTGACTCAGATGACTCTGCATCTAGCAGTAGTGAATCTGAATCTGATTCATTTTTAAAGAAAATCAATGTTTTGACTAAAGACCAAGAAACTTTTCTTGAACTTGTAAAACATATTTTTGATCCAAATCTTCAAAAAGAATATCTTGACAAACTTTTGAAAACTTTGGATTTTAATAAAGCCGAGACTTCTAAAGTCCCAATTGTTAAAAAGAATTCTTATGATCTTACTCAAATTTTGGACAAAAAGAAAACAAAAAAGATTATTCCTAGTGTCCAAGATCTCCAAAAGGAAATCAAGGACATTAAACTTGAGATTAAGGATTTAAAAGAAAAACAGAAAACTGATTCTGAAACCATCTAACTTCTTTTACAAAACTATTTAGATGATAATTCTGATAAAGAAGTTGATTCTGATGGTGATGACCAAAATGTTGGTATTATCGAATCTATACCAAATGATTTTTTGTTTGTTTTAAAACAAATCACCACCAGAAAATATTTGATTAAAATTTCTTTAATTTTTTCCAAAGATTTTGCTATTGACGCCATTGCCCTTTTTAACACTGGTGCCGATTTAAATTGCATAAGAGAGGACATTGTCCCCAAAAGGTTTCATGAAAAAACAAAAGAAAGGCTTTCTGCCGCCAATAATTCAAAACTCAAAGTTAGTTCTAAAGTTGAAGTCTCAATCCATAACAATGATTTTGAATTTAAAACTTCCTTTGTTCTTACAAATGACATACACCATGCTGTCATTTTAGGAACTCCATTTATAAACCTTATTACCCCCTATACTGTTAATTATAACAGTATATCTTTCAAAGCAAAAGACCAAAAATTTATTTTCCCATTTATTGAAAAACCAAAAACAAGGAATTTGAATATTGTTAAAGCCTGTTCTGTTTATCAAAACCATGTTAATGCCGTACTTAATTCAAAAAAAGATAATTTATTTTGTTTAAAAAAAGATTTAATTCTTCAAAGAATTGAAAATCAATTACAAAATGATTTTATACAAAGAAAAATCTCCGATTTCAAAAGCCTTATTGAAAAAGAAATCTGTGCTGATTTACCATCTGCTTTTTGGAACCAAAAACAGCATTTAGTGGATTTGCCATATGAAAGTTCTTTCAATGAAAAACAAATACCCACTAAAGCTCGTCCTATCCAAATGAATATGAATTTAGAACAACATTGTAAAAATGAAATAAAGGATTTAGAGTCAAAAGGACTCATTGTAAAGTCCAGATCCCCATGGTCTTGTGCTGCTTTTTATGTGAATAAAAATTTTGAAATTGAAAGAGGCATACCAAGACTTGTAATAAACTATAAACCTTTAAATAAAGCTTTAAAATGGATTAGGTATCTTATACCTAATAAGAAGGATTTGCTACAAAAATTATGTTCTACTCTTATCTTTTCAAAATTTGATATGAAATCTGGTTTTTAGCAGATTCAAATTCATCCAAAAGACCATTACAAAACTGCATGTACTGTCCCATTTGGACAGTACGAGTGGACTGTTATGCCCTTTGGATTAAAGAATGCACCCTCAGAATTTCAAAGAATTATGAATGATATTTATAATCCTTATTCTGATTTTTGCATTGTTTACATTGATGACGTGTTGATTTTTTCTAACTCAATTGATCAACATTTCAAACATTTAAAGACTTTCTACCTTGTCACCAGAAAGGCTGGATTGGCAATTTCCAGTTCTAAAGTTTCTTTATTTCAAACAAAAGTTAGGTTCCTTGGACATCATATTTCTAAAGGAACTATCACTCCGATTGAGCAATCTCTTTTGTTCGCAGATAAATTCCCTGATAAAATTCTTGACAAAACTCAATTACAAAGATTTCTTGGTAGTTTAAATTATGTTCTTGATTTCTGTCCTAATATTAATAGGATGTCTAAACCTTTGTATAATAGGTTAAAAAAGAATCCTTCTCCCTGGACAGATGAACATACAAAAGTTGTTAGATTAATAAAGCATTCTGTTAAAAACATTCCATGTTTATTTCTTGTAACCCTGCATTACCTAAAATAGTTGAAACTGATGCATCAGATTTAGGTTATGGAGGCATACTAAAGCAAAAAGAAAATGACAAAGAACAAATAGTTCAATATGTTTCTGCACATTGGAATGAATGTCAAAAGAATTATTCAACCATTAAAAAAGAAATTATTTCCATTGTTTTGTGCATATCTAAATTTGAAAGTGACTTATTAAATAAAAACTTTTACTTAGGATAGATTGCAAAGCTGCAAAACATGTTTTAGAAAAAGATGTTCAAAACATTGCATCTAAACAGATTTTTGCACGTTGGCAAGCTATATTAAATGTTTTTGATTTTAATATTGAATATATTAAAGGTGATACAAATTTTATTCCTGATTTTCTAACTCGGGAATTTCTTCAAAACAGATAATACCGGCAAAAAGAAGAGACAAAGGAAAAGGCATCGCCAAAGACTCTGAACCTAAAGCTACTCTTAAAGACTCTCAATCTTCTCCTCCTAAAGAAAAATTACTATCATCTACCATGCCAATCAAATCTTGGATTGACATGATTGAAGATGAAGAAGCAAAATCTAAAGCCCTCTCTACCCAAGGGCAAGTAAATCAATGGATGAAATCCATTTCCAAATCTCCCGAGCTTATGCTCGCCCTACAAAGCAGTTTTTCCCAAAGCCAAATGCCCTCTAAAGACATTTCTGAATAAGAAAGCCCAAAAGAAATTACAAAATCCTTTTCCCAAAATGTTGTTGTTTCTGGTGAAAGTTCGTCGTCTCAGATTGTTCTTTCACAACCAACACAAAAAACCTCGGTTTGGTTTGATAAAACCCATTCCCAAAACGTTTTAACTATAGAAGAAGGGTTTTACCATTCTGATCCATTTCAAACACTTACAAAGTTTTTCCCTAAAGGCTGGTTTTTTAAACCATGGGATTTAACAAAACCCCAGCCTTACTATCAAAGCATTTTGGACGCCACTGAATCCGTTAAATTCAAACATTTTTTCCTCAGTGACTCTCATTCTGAGCCGGCCTATTCAACGGCTACAATTTTAAAAGTTCTGAGCCCAAAACAATGGGGTGATCTACTCCATGATCAAAAACGATTTCCCTCCAATTTTCAAATGCGTTTACCACATTGTTTGACTTTCTCCTACTGGGATTATCAACAAGCCTGGTACAACACATTCTTCTTACAAAACCCTAAAAAATCCCATTCATAAATTCCAAAATAACCGTGCAAAGCCTTCCTAATTGGTTTAAACAATGGTGGAATCATTTTGGCCCAACTCCTGATATCCTTACACCAAATGCCACCCACTGTTTAAATTTGTTCAAAGCCCATTATACTCTCTCTAAATTAGAAAAAAGGTTTTCGCCTTTCTTCTGTTTCTGTACAAATTTCTTTCTTCCTTGGGTTTGGATGTGGAACCTCAAATACCATACTCAAGATGCCCAGACTATCCTACAAAGAACCTTTAAAGTAAAATGGTGGTCGAAATTTGACGAACAGTCAAAATTGACTGACATTTTGGTCCGTAACTGGCTCTCTGCCAAAGGATTTCTTCAACCAACTATTAAACAATCCAAAGCCCAACAAACTTTCTTGAGCCAAAAATCCAAAGCCTAATCTCTCCTTGCCTGCGCCAAGACTGAAGAAGAATACTTCAATGTTTGCAACAACTTCTCGCCACAAGGTCTGAGACATTTGTTGCAAGTTCCTCTTCAAGCACTTCAGGAGATGAAGAACCTTTTGTTTCTCTTGGTGATGAAAATGAAGATGACTGCTTCGGTATTTTCTCTCCAATAAAGCATTAAAGCTGTATTAAAGCCAATTTAAAACTTTACTTATTTGTATCTATGTGCAAGTTTTGTACTTAAAAAAAAAAAGGATGTTTATTTTCCCTGTTCTTCTTCGGGTGGTCCTCTGGACACAAGTGAGAGCGCACATGTCTCTTCACCCGGGGTGTATTCTGTATTATTGTATTTTTGTATAAAGCTACAGCTCTGTTACAGTACAGAGTTCTAAAGATTACTGTGCACTCAAAACTCCGCTACAGTGAACAGTGCAGAGTTCTAAAGATTACTGTGCACTCAAAACTCCGCTACAGTGAACAGTTTAAAAATCTTTTGTATTTAAACCGAGAGGAAGACTTAGACTTCTCAGGTTTTTCATTTCTAGGTTTGGAAATTCTCTCTCTTCTTCTCTTCCTTCTCTCTAGAATTCTCTTCTCTCTCTCTCTGGATTAAAGAAAATCTTCTGTATTCAAGGAATTTTCCCTAAGTTCCTTGTTTTCAGACTATTTTTCGATTTTCCATTCATAAAGCTGTCGGATCAAAAGAAATAAATGTAAAGAATTAAAATTTAAATTTAAAGCAATTTCAATTTCTTGTACTTTTAAATTTCTGTGCTTTAAATTTCTGCAATTTACTTTTCTGCAATTTAATTTTATGCACATTTAAATTTCAGCAATTTATTTATTTTAAAAGCATGCTCTGCAGACTGATCTCTATCAGATCTGCCATATAAATTGTACATTCCTCCGAGGTAAAGAGACCAAATCTCGATCCTCAGTTATAAAGTTCCTCTTCTCCCTCCATTCCTTTAGAGCACCATTTCTGGGAACCAGATCTGGTACTGTGTATGCACCCAAGCCTTTAGATGTATGATTGTTGCTAGGCTTGCTAAAGAATCTAATAAATATATGGTAAAGTTACTATAAAAATTGACTAACCACGTTTAAAGAATTTAATTATTATCTGGTAAAACAAAATTGATTTGGTATATCCGCTGGAATACTCGAGGATGCGGACTACTGGTCCAAAGCGCTATTAAAGATCTGCTCTAAAATAACTGAGCAGGAGCGATTCCTCAGATAACAACGCTACGTACCATATCAAAATTAAAACTTGACCAACCGCGATCCAATTTCTTTTATTAAAGCAACGAATAAAGAATTATTTTGAAAGCACATCCATCCTTCGATCATATTTCCTTCTGGTATAATAATAATAATAATAATAATAAAGTAGTGTACTAGTGCTTATGCATAATTATGTGACATAACTCCACATTGAATATCATACACCAGCAGACATGTGAAATTCTAGTTATGCAACCTAAGAGGGGGGCTGAATTGAGATTTTAAAATTAAGCTAAGCAAATCACAAACAATTTAATCTAATGCCTTAATGGAATAAAAAAATAATAAATTCAATAAAGCACAATAATAAATGAGTAAGGGAAGAAAGAGCAAACACAATGATTTTTACGTGGTTCGGCAATCCCCGCCTACGTGTACGCCTCCAAGCTCACCGGGCTTGAGGATTTCACTAAGCAAGCCTCCAAGGCTCCAAATGCTTACAATTGACTTTCAAGGTGTCAATGGACCTTCACAACAAAAGATTATCCCCAATCTCTTAACCCAAGTGTATCACAACACTTACAATCTTTTAACTTGATTTTACAAAAAGGATTACAAATGAATTTCTCTCACACAATGTGTTTGATCACAAACGAAAGCTCAATGTGTGAATGAATGAGATGAATACAAGGATTTAAAGCTCAATGAAAGTTGTATTCTCAATATTTTGCTCAATGATGATCGTTAGAATTTTTCTTGTTTGAATTGGATTTAACTTATTTATAGTTGGAGCTGAAAACTAGCCGTTATTAACTTTCTGCTCACTGTCGGATTGCCGCTAACTAGATGTTGGATCGCCGTTTGACTGGTCAATATAACCGTTGGGCTGAATTTTTAAATTGTCGGATCATCGTTTTATAGATGTCGGATCGCCGTTAGTGTCCAGAGGATAATCTTTCAATTCTGTGCAATGTCGGTTAACCGTTATCTAGATGTCGGATCGTCGTTAGTGTCCAGAGGCTAATATTCAATTATGTTAGATGTCAGCGAGCCGTTATCAAGATGTCGGATTGCCGTTTTCTACAGTGACTGCTACAGTGAACTATTTTGTAAAATAATAGTTTGACCCCAAAACTTTATATAACTATATTATGGCCCAAAACGTTATACATTTAGCAAATAAGTCCAATTTCAGAATTTCTAAATAATGCTTACTATTCTAAAAACTTTCTGAAATTATGATATAGCCCAAAATGCTATGAATACTTTTCAAATAAATCCTTCTCCAAAATTTCAAGCAATACTTGTTGATTTCAAAGTTTTCAAAACTCTTTCAATTAAACCATAAACTTGAAAAACAAATAATTTCATAAAATCATTTTCCATTAAATATAAAACCTTTAAAATGTGAAAATAATGATTTATTTAAAATGTATAAAAATAATTTGAGCTTTTAAAAACTGAATCGTTCTTAATTTTGTTTGTTATCATCAAAATCAATATTATGGATACATATATGCTAACAACATGGTATTCATACATACATAACATGACAAAACTGCACCAAATAGTACCTAAGAGAAAATAACTCTCAATACTCGCCATGATCATCATCGCGCGAGTAGAGCGGGGAAAAGCCTCTCGATACCCGGCGTAATTAAACTATCACGGGTAGAGTAATCTAACTCTCAATACGCATGCGCAGAGCTTATGGGGATGGGTACATGTATGGTGACTGGCAATCACATCTCATGACTCAATCAAACATATAATATGCGTACATGTAATCATAACGTGATATTAAATCACAATATCAAACATAAATGCTTCACGGAATACATAATAGTAATAATAGTATCCACTCATAGATCCTATTTTACTCCAGAGTTCGTTGGGGCTCTTGTGGGTTTTCAGATTCTCGAGTTCCTCCTAAAATACAGGATTCGAAATTAACGGTTAGAACTAATATAAAAACTTATACGTATCATGTAAACAATAACATAACTGCTCAAACTTTATAAATCTATTACCCACGAGTTTACTTGATATTAATCTAACTGTCCAATTCTATTTTCTGTAACTTTTCCTCTCAATTTCTCTTTTTAACTTATTTCTCTCTCACGGTCTCCTAATTTTTTTCTCTTTTTTCCTTCATTTTCTCCATTTTTTCCACCTTCGGCTTCTTCATTTTCTTTGTTTCTCTTTTCTCTTATTTTTTCTCCCGATTTTTCTTCTTTTCTTATCTCGGTCTTGCTCTGTTTTGGTTCTGTTATTCAAAATGGTAGACTGCTTCAATTTTGTCATTTTACATACATACATTGAGCATGCATGACCAAGCAGCTGCTATTGCTTTTGAAGATTGCCACGTTTGGCTTCTTTTTCATTTTTTTTCCTCCAAGCGGTGCATGATATCAACAATGAGTGTTTTTGTTGCCCTTGTTTTTGTTGCGTTATTTGCTACAGCTACCATGGTTAACATCAGCTTCTGCTATGGCAAATCCTACGTGGGTTGCAAGGAAAGTGAGAGAGAAGCACTTTTAAAGTTGAAACGCAATCTGAAAGATCTTTCCAACTGTCTTGCCTCTAGGAATATTGGTGATGGGGATTGCTGTAAATGGGTTGGTATTTTTTGTAACAACTTAACAGGTCATATCCTTGAGCTCAACCTCGAAAATCCTTTCGGTTATCTCAAATACTCTGATGCTGAAGATGATGATCATTACATGAGGTCAAAGATGGTTGGTAAGATGAATCCTTCTTTGGTTGATTTAAAGCATTTGATTCACTTGGACTTGAGCGTTAATGATTTTCAAGGAATTTAGATACCTAAATATCTTGGTTCTCTTGAGAACCTAAGATACCTCAATCTCTCTGGATCCAAATTCGCTGGAATGATTCGTCACCAACTGGGAAATGATTCCTCACCAAGTCGGAAATCTCTCTAATCTGCAATATCTAGATCTCAGTTGGATTGATTGTAGGTTACACGTTGATAGTCTTTCATGGCTATCAAGCCTTCTTTTGCTTGAGCATATCGACCTGGGTCAGGTGCACCTTGGTAAAGCCTCTGATTGGTTACAGGAGATAAACTTCATTTTTTAAAAGTAACAAAGTTTTCCTTCTGCGAACTCTATCACTTTCCTTATTTGTCCTCTACAAATTTTTCCTCCGTTAACGCCCTTCATCTTTCTGGAAAGTATTTTGATGACACTTTGTTTCAATATGGCAGCTGGATTTATAGTCTCCGTCATTTATTCTTCATTGTTCTAAGCTACAACCAATTTCAAGGTAAAATCCCTAGTACACTAGGAAACTTGACATCTCTTAAACAGATTGATTTATCTCATAACCAGTTCAATTTTACAAGTCCTGGCTGGTTGTCTAAGCTTAATGAATTGAGTTCCTTTTTGTTGAATTTAGTTTCTTGCATGGTACGGTTTCATCAATTGGTCTTGAAAACTTGACTTCTTTTATCAAAACACTCCACTTGGAGGGAAGATTCCAACATCATTTATAAGACTTTGTAAGTTGACATCCATCGACTTTTCATCTGTCAAATTAAGTCAAGACATATCACAAGTCTTAGATATTTTCTCTGCATATGGTACATATGCACTAGTGTCGCTGATTTTGAGCCATTGTCAGATTTCTGGTCAATTGACAAATTAACTCGGCCAATTTGAAAATCTGCGCAAACTTCTCCTAAATCATAACTCTCTTTCGGGTCTGCTTCCAGCTGCTCTAGGCAAACTATCATCTTTGAGAAATCTTGATTTTTCGCTAAACATGTTGAATGGTTCTATTCCATTATCTTTGGGGCAAATCTCACACTTGGAATATCTAGATTTGTCTAACAACAAGTTTGTAACAAAAAAAAATAAGTGCAGAAAATTTTATCCAGATACAAAAATAAAGAAAACAGAAGTGCCGTTGTTATTATATTCAATCTGACAGTACAACTTCAATTTATAATGAGAAAATACTCTAAGATATATCAACTAATCTTGACTAGAAAGAAAAAAAGTTCCTAAACTTATTCAACAAGCATATACCATAACGGACTCCTAAATAAAAAGAAAACTAACAAACTCATTGACTTGTTCAACTAAAATAAAATAAGTGTAGTAAGTGACTTAAAACAAAATCTATAATAGTAAGTTACTGCGCTAATTTATGACATTCCCCCTTAGTGCAAACTTACTGTCAACAACACCAAGAGCTTCTCGAAACACTTGAAGTTTAGCTTTGCCAAGTGCTTTGGTGAAGATATCAACCATTTAATCTTCTGTTCTTATCTTCAGCAGCTCAATGTCCTGAGTCAGCACCTTTTCCCGAATAAAATGGTAATGAGTTTCGATGTGTTTTGTGTGTGCATGAAAGACTGGATTTCCAGCAAGCTTTATTGCACTTTCATTGTCACAATGAATGGGAACTGGATGGTTGAGGTCAGAGACTATTTCCTGAATGAGCCTCTTAAGCCAAATACACTTTTGAGTGGCCATAGTAGCTACTACATACTCAGCTTCACAATTGAAAGAGCAACAATCTTTTGCTTTTTGCTACACCATGAAATTGCAGCTGAACCTATAATGAAACAATACCCAGTTGTGGAGCGGCAATCATTCATATCGCAAGCCCCAATCTACATCAACAAAACCACTAAAAACAAAAGGTGCATGCTGTTTGTACATTAGCCCAAAGCTCAAAGTACCTTTCACATAGCGAAGAACCCGCTTTGCTGTAGTAAAATGATACTCAGATGGTTTATCCATTAACTAAGAAATGACTCTAATGGAGTATGCAATATCTGGTCTTATGATAGTTAAATAAAATAAACCACCATTAGGTTATTGGCAAAATGTTGCATCTTCCATTGGCTGCCCTTCTTGTTTAGTTAACTTCAGCCATGGTTTCATAGGTGTGCTCATTACTTTTGACTCCCCCATACTAAAACGATTTAGTAATCTCCCTGCATAACCTTTTTTGAGATACAATATAGCCATCTGATCTTTCATCTTCCAAGCCAAGAAAACAACTAGCTTTACCCAAACCTTTTATTTCAAAACGGACAATCAAAGCATCTTGAAGACGAATTATTTCAGCACCATTGTCTCCAATAATTATCATATTATCCTCGTAAAGAAGAAGTATTGTGCATATTTTGGCTATTTTCTTAACAAATAGGCTTAGATATACATTTGAAGACTTAAAACCACGAAATTCAAGATATTGAGCAATCTGAAATACAAGTTATGCAACCCAAGAGGGGGGGTGAATTGAGTTTTTAAAACTTAAGATAAGCAAACCACACAATAATTTAATCTAATGCCTTAATGAAATCGAAAGTAATAAATTCAATAAATCACAAAAATAAAAGAGTAAGGGAAGAGAATGATTTTTTGAATCCGGTATGCCGCTTTTTTGAATCCGGTTAGCTGCTTTTATTCTAGGGAGTTTCTGCCCATAACCGGTTTGCTGCTTTCTTCAATCCAGTTGGCCACTTTGCTACAATGACTTTTTCCAAAATTATAATTTTGTCCCAAACCTTTATAAAATTATACTATGGCCCAAAATGTCATAAAACTTTACAAAAATGTCTAATTTTAAAATTTCTAAATAATGCTTGTCATTTCTAAAACATTTTAAAATTATGATAAAGCCCAAATTTATAGAAATTATAATATGGCCCAAAACGTTTCAAACATTTATAAATAGGTCCAAATTTAGAATTCAAAACAATACTTGAAAAATAACTAATTTCATAAAATCATTTTCTTATTATAAAAGAATAATGTGTAATTCTTTATTTATTCAAAACATGTGGTTTGTTATCATCAAAATCAACATTTTATAGCTATATAAGCTAACAAAATCTTACCATACCAAGCTCTTGGAGTTTGTTTGAGGCCATACAAAGCCTTTTTGAGCCTACACACATAGTCAGGGAACTTCTTAGAAACAAATCCATGTGGCTGTTCCATGTAAATATCACGATCTGACTTCCCATAGAGGAAAGCATTCTTGACGTCTAGTTACTATAATTTCCAACCTTTTGTTGCAGCAAATGAAATGATTATTCGAATTGTTACCATTTTAGCAACAAGACTGAAAGTCCCCTCATAATCATGACAATACAGCTGAGAAAAACCATGAGCAACAAGACGAGCTTTATGCCTATCAATTGTACCATCTGTCTTTTTCTTCAACTTATAAAACCATTTGCAAGTAACTAAATCAACATCTTTTGGTTTTGGAACAAGCTCCCATGTGCAGTTCTTATTTAAGGCCAAAATATCTTTCTTCATTACTTCTTCCCACTCAAAAAGCCCTTAGCTTTATTGTAAAATTTAGGCTCACTTTCATATGCATCTCCAATAAAAAAACAAGAGAAAACAGAGGATTGGTCTAGCTGAATTTCATAATAAGTTAAATAATAAGGTAGCTTTCTTTGTCTTGATGATCTTGAGTCACCCCATCAGAAATCTCATCTTGCTGGATGTTTTATTGGCATGAATAAATATTGCTCCCCCTTCCATTGGATGCAGCATCTTCAGAAAAAGGTGCAAGATCAATTTTGCCTTTAATTTGACAAGATGACACTTTATCAAACACCACATCATGGGAAACCATAATCTTCTTTGTTTCTTTTTTTTTTTTGAAAAGAAATTTCTATTAATTCAGAAAAGATAACAGATACATGACTTGAAGAGGGTAGGAACCCTTCCATACAACAGTTTCGCATTTCTCTAGTGCTAATTTAGCTAGAGAATGGGCAATGGCATTGCAAGATCTATGTGTATACACACAACTAACATGATCGAAGCTTTCTTTCAATTTCTGAATTTCCAATACTACCCAATAGATCTCGGATCTGCTGCCATGTCTGTTGTTTACTAAGCTAACTACTTCTTGCAAATCTGACTCCATAATTACATCTTTCACATGCACATCTTTTGCCACTTGCAAGCCCCATTCCATAGCTTCTGCCTCAGCATAAGCTACACTTCCATGGAATTTTGAAACCTTGATCGCAGCTGCTGTCACTTACCCCGTTTCATCTCTAATCACAGCCCCCAGCCCAACAAGATTCTTTTCTGAGTTGGTAGCGACATCAGTGTTGATCTTAACAAAACCTTCTTGAGGGGGATTCCATCCCAGCTGAGCCACTTTCTGCTGCTTTCCATGGCTTACATCAGCTGAAGGCTGCACTCTCTTAAAAATCTCCATCACAGCTTCAACTTTAGCCACAATAGATTGGGGGTTCTCTTGCTTGCCTTTGAACAGCCATTGGTTCCTTGCATTCCACTTCGCCCAGAGAATCGCAGCAAACAAATCTACATCATCTTCTTTGTTTCTAGATCCACATATCTCCAATCTTTCCTATGAGTATCATAACCAACAAAAATACTATGCTTAGCTTTTGGGTCAAGTTAAGTTCGATTATTTTTTAATATATGAACATAAAAAACTGACCCAAATACTTAAAAATAGCTTATATTGGGTTTATGATGGTACAACACTTCAAAAGGAGATAATACTTTTCCTAGCCATGGAGGCAGATGATTGATGACAAGACAATGTGACAGAATACCTACTACCAACAATTCCCTTGGAAGATTTTTTGCATGTAGCTACGACAAGCACATAGATGTAAAATGTGCCAACTTACGCTCAGTAACTCCATTTTGTTGCAGAGTCTTTGGACAAGTCATTTGACGTTGAATCCCATGTTCCCTACAATAATTTTGAAATTGATCAGACATATAGTCTCTTCCATTGTCAGTGTCAAGACACTTTATTGGAACCCCAAATTCTTTCTCCATATCCTGCTTGCACTGAATAAATTTAGATAAAGCCCCACTTTTGTGCTGTAAGAAATAAACCCTAGTAATCTAGAAAAATCATCCACCATAATCATTACATAATGACAACTAGTGTAGCTAGAGGTTTTGTCGGTCCCGTGAGATCTGAATGAATCAACTGTAATCCCTAGTAGAAGTTACACTAGCTGGTTGATTAGTAACTTCAATGAACAAACATTTCTCCTAATTTTGGTTGTTCTGATTCATTACTTTCATGTGCAATATTTGCTCCTGCTTCATCCAATTTAACACAACAGTTTGATTTGATATGTCTTGGTTTTCCACATCCATTACATACCACTTTAATCCGGCAATCACGCTTAACGTGTCCCATGAAGTACCCTTTAGTTCTGGATTGATCAGCTATTGCTTGCTTAGAAGAAGAATTCTTTTTCTCTTGGTCCTTGGTGTATAAAACATCCTCTATATGTTAAATAGACCTGCTGCTGTTGATAACTTGTTTTTGTATTATTCTTGATTTGAGAGCAAGTTTTCTAACTCAACCATCGAAGGCTAGTTTATCATAACACCCTTGTACTGAAGAGATGAAAGGCATAAACTCTTTTCGCAAACCACGAATAAGATAATGATGCAAACATGCATCACTTACAGGTTCCTTCATATCCAACTCTGAAATTTCAGAACACAAATT
The DNA here is from genome assembly GCF_022201045.2 of Citrus sinensis. Lineage (NCBI taxonomy): Eukaryota > Viridiplantae > Streptophyta > Magnoliopsida > Sapindales > Rutaceae > Citrus > Citrus sinensis. The sequence goes on from NC_068563.1 coordinate 22,651,816, forward strand.
TTAATTTTCAAAAAGTATTCTTCAATTGAAAGGCTACCTTGAGTCGTCCCAGCAAGTTCATTCTCCAGATACTGTAGCTGCATTGTGTTCTTTTTAGTGAATAGTCTTTCAAGCGTCTTCCACACTTGTTTTAATGACTTTACATCACAAACATGCTCTATGTACTCTTTACTTATAAGTGTATGCAAAGCAAATAAGGCTTTCCTACTCTTAATATTCCATTTTCGACGCAACTCAACATTTTGGGGGTTATCCGTTGGAATTTTTGTTTCATCACCAGAGACGAGACTCCATAAATCGTGCCCTTGTAGATAATCTTACATGCAAAGCTTCCAATAATTGTAATTGTTACCAACAATCTACTCAACGGAGGTACAAGATAAAACACTTCCACCATTCATCTTTACTAAGTAATAAGATCAAACACATGGTGGGAAACAAGCTCTGATACCATGTAACAAAGAACAAATAAGTGCAGAAAATTTTATCTAGATATAAAAATAAAGAAAACAAAAGTGCTGCTGTGATTATATTCAATCTGACAGTACAACTTCAATTTATAATAAAACATACTCTAAAATATCTAAACTAATCTTGACTAGAAAGCTAAAAAAGCTCCTAACTTTATTCAACAAGCATAAACCATAACTAACTCCTAGATCAAAGGAAAACGAACAAACTTATTGACTGGTTCAATTAAAATAAAATAAGTGTAGTAAGTGACTTAAAACATAACAGTAAGTTGCTGCACTAATTTATAACAAGGTTGAATAGAACTCTTTCTGAAAGTCACTTCTTCAATATGACAAATTGACCTCATTTTATGCACTTGGAAACTCCCTAAACTTGGAAGTCAATTTGAATTGGGTTCCTCCTTTTCAATTTAAGACTTTACAATTAAGGTCATGTCGTTTAGGGCCATAATTTCCATCGTGGCTTTATTCACAAAAGTAGTTATCTTTTTTGGACATATCCAATTTAATAATTTCATATATTAGTCTTCATTGTTTTTGGAATTCCATTTTCTAGTATGAGTATTTGAATATCTCTAGCAACCAAATCTATGGTGAAATTCTAGATTTTGGTTGTACATTGCCTGTTATACCTTCCCAGGGGGTTTTACTTGATCTTTCCAATAATACTTTGTCAGGATCCATTTTCCATTTAATATGTAATGAGGAGAATAAGTCAAAGGAGTATTTATTATCTCAAACTCTCAAGAAATTATTTTTTGGAAATGTACCTCATTGTTAGATGAATTAGCTTGACTTGAGTGTGCTGAAGTTGGATAACAATAATTTCACTAGTGGCCTTCCAATCTCAATTGGAACTTTAGGTTTTCTTGTGTCACAAATGAAACACAAGTTATGCAACTCAAGAGGAGGGGTGAATTGGGATTTTAAAAAATTATACTTAACAATTTTCGCAACAATTCACTCTAATGCCCTAATGGAATTGAAAACAATAAATTCAATATAGCACAATAATAAAAGAGTAAGGGAAGAGAAAAACAAATACACAGATTTTTACATGGTTCGGCAATCATCGCCTACGTCCACGGCTCCAAGCCAACCAACCTCGAGGATTTCACTATCCAAGCCTCTCATGGCTTCAAGTTATTATAATTAACTTCAAGATGTCAATGAACCTTTACAATCAAGAGATTATCTCCCCAATCTCTTCACTCCAAGTGTTTCTCACACTTGTACACTCACAATTTGATAATAAATGAAGATTACAACAAAAACTCTCTTTAAGAGTGGATATGCAAATAATAGCACAATAATGATTCAATCTATGATGGTTTTGCGATTTGGAAGCTCAATATGTGTTATATGATTTGTTTATACTTGCATTAGTCCTTAAAATGAAGTTGAAGTTGAGTTTTTATAGTTAAAGCCCGAAAACTAATCGTTACAGACAAACTCTCACAACCAAGCGGTTAGCTGCTTGATTTATCCGGTAGCTGCTTGTAACAGTGATATTACCGTTATTTTTTAATTTGGCTACAATAATACTGTTCACTAAAATTACACTTTGGCCCAAACTTTCTATAATTATACTATGGCTCAAAAAGTTATAAAACTTTACAAATAGGTCCAATTTCAGAATTTTTAAATAATGATTGTCATTTCAAAACTTTCTGAAATTATGATATGACCCCAAATATATTATTATTTTTCAAAGAGGTCATTTTTTCCAAATTTTAACATAATACCCATATTTTTCAAAGTTCTCAAAACGTTTCACTTTAGTCCAAAATGTTCATAAATTATAGTATGACCCAAAATATTTCAAATATTGGCAAAAATATCCAACTCTGAAATTCAAAAGAGTACTTATTAAAATCAAAGATTGCAAAACTTTTCATTTAAGTCCAAATTACTCAAATCCACAAAATACTTTATCTTATAAAAATAAAACCTTTTAGTTTATGAAAAGTAATTAATTAAATTAATCTCTTGAGCTTCTCAAATGCTAAATCATGCATCAATTAAATCATACCGGCTTTATAAGAATTTATCGCAACAATTTGTCCGTTGAGTTCTAAACTTTATTCTTGATTTCATCATTGTCCGTTGAGTGTCTTGAGCTTGATTTCACTTGATTCACTTGCATAAATATTATTCTTCAAAAACTAGTGAAAATGTGAAATACAATATTTATTAAATCACTTAATACACATGTTTGTTATCATCAAAATTACATTATGTGTAGCCCTTTAGGCTAACAATCTCTCCCTTTTTGATGATGACAAACATCTCATGTATTTTGACATTTATACTCCCCTTTAATACATGGCATATATAATCCAACATATAAATTAAATGCAAAACAAGAACTCCCCCTGAATATATGATCTATGACAACTTGTAAGCTCCCCCTTAATGTTTCAAAACTATGCATAAATACTTCAAGTATAAAATATGTATTACATGTCTCCATATTCAAAAAATACATGACTTCTCCCCCTTCATCATCAAAATTACTATAAATCCATACTTATATCAAAACGAACACCTCAATAATTAATTAAGAAACATATATATAAATTAAGCATGCAGTAACTAAAATATTATAGCAATCCAAGAATTTAGAACAAACATCAACCACCAAACATAACATATCCAAATATCAAATAACAATATATCATCCGTAAATTAAAAAAAAAATAATGCATGTAGAGATGAAGTGCAGAGTGACAAATGACTGAAAATAAAATAGAGTTCTAAGGAGATGGTGGATGTGATGATGAAGATGGCGGTGGAAATCTAAGAGCTACAAAGAGTTGTTGCTAGCCATCAAGAAGCTGTTGTTGTTGAGCAACGAGGCGATGTTGTTGATCAAATAAGCGCTGCTGCTGCTGCTCAAAGAGTCGCTCTCGCTCGAAAATAGACTGAAGTTGAAAGGCCTCAAGCAGGGATTGAAGTTTTCCTTGCTGCTCGGAAAGAGAATCCACTTTAGTCAACAGTTGCTGCATCGGATCCTCAAAGTCAGCTGAAGTAGAGTGGGAAGGGCCCTCGGAAGGTGGAGGATGTGAGCGATGTGGAGCACTAAGATCAGGGAGCATGTGTGGTGGAAGGACATCGTTAAAGAAACGATGATCTGTAAGAGCAATTTCAATAACCTTTTTGTTTCTCCGATCTTTATTCCATCTATTGTCCATCCAATAAAACCCCAAATTTGCTATTGCTTCATCTCCTAATTCCCTCGAATTCAAAAAGGTCGGCTCGGTTATAGGTACTAGGAAATACTAGAAAATGCGGGTAATAATACTAGCATAGGGAAGAGATCGTTTAGCTATACTTGGAGTGCTAAGCATATGATGAAGGATAATATAACCAACATTGAGTACCCTTTCCTCAAGAATGCAGTCCAATATGGCTACATCTAAGCGATTAACTTCATCCGCATGTCCAAACCTAGGAGTTATAACATGATGAAGAATATAATAAAGGAGTCTAATTTGAAGAGGTAAAGCTTGTGATTTCAAAGGTGGTCGACAAAACACAGAGGACAAATCACGTCGTCAACAAATTTTTTGAACAACATTCTCAATTGAAAACCAAGGATAATTTATTTTGGCTTTAGCACTATATAGTTCCAATCCCTCATTTGGAGTTCCAAGAATACGATTTAACAGAGCAACATCAAATTCAATGTGGACTCCCCCAACATTAATAACGATTTTATCCGAGGTTTCCGTATCCATATTCAAATAAAAAAACCTTGACTAAATTTTCATAATATTGCTCCTTCACAACTAATACATTTTTCCATCCCATAGTAATAAGGAAATCTTTAAGAGATTTATCACAAATTTCTAAATTCGCCAAATTACTAAGATTAACAAAAAAGAGAAGAATGATCGACCTTGGCATGAAATTGTAGAGAAATCGTTTTTGAAGCAGGGGACGCGGACAATGAGTCAATATAAACTCCGAATAGTCGCCATAATTTTCTTTTCTCATCTTGGCCACTAGTTTCCCGTTGGATTTGTCACCGCCTGCCATTTTTGTAAAAAAAAAAAAAAGCTTGAATATGCAATTTCGGGTTTTTAGAAATTTGAGTGAAATGGATGTGTTTGAGGTAAGAAAATCAATCCTAGAGATGAATGAAGCTAATATATGATGTAGATTGAATAAAAATGGGCTAAAGCATTGAATCAAAAATGGAAATTGTTAGGATCAAGTGCTTACCATTGGGCTAAAAGCTTAAGCTTGAAAATGAAGAGAGAGAGACGGGTAGAATATGGTTTTTGATTTTGGGTTTTATGTGGAGAGTTGATGAAATGTTGTTTTGAGAGTGAAAATTGAAGGAGTAATGGATGAATAATGATTTGAGTGATTGATTTTAACAAGAAAATGAGTGAAAGATAAAGAGATTTGAAAAATAAAATAGAGAGGCACTATTTACGCGTGAGAGAGAGTGAGAAGAACAAGTGAAGAAAAGATTATTGATAAGTGTTTAATGAAGATGAAATGCATGGGTATTGGTTTAAATGATTGATTTTGGCATAAATATGGATGAGAAAAGAAGAGAAATTGAATGGAAATGGAGAGGGCTGTTCACGGTTTTGGTGAGAGAAAGAACAAGTGCAGAACATGGAAAGAAGAAAAGCAAACGAAGAAGAAAAAAAATGACAAACCCATGACCAAGCGGCTAGCCGCTTGCTCTCAGGTTTGAACCGATTCAAGCGGCTAGCCGCTTGGTTTCTGCTCTTCTGCACCAATTTGCTGTCCGGCTGAAATTTGAGCAATCCCAAGACCATTTCGTGATCCCAAAACATTTCAAGAGCCAATTTAATGCATGAATCATGATTTTAAACATTCAAAAGATGATTAATTCAAACAAATAATTCATCCATCAAGCATATATCATGAAGCACATAAGCATTTAATTAAGATAATACTTGGTTTTAGGTTAGGTTTCTCAAGTTGAGTAAATCTCAATTTGGATAAGGCCATGCTTGATCTAAAATTAGTGATGAACTCGACATAGGGATTCGCCTTGTCGAGTAAATAAAACCTAGATCGTTTAATGATATATTTAATGTTAGCATAACAATTGGTCATTGTTAGGTTGCATTAGATATAAGATATCCAACAAGCAACAGCTGGCAATGCATGAGAGATTCTGCCCAACACTGTAGCCGATGTTGTGGCAATGTTACTATAATTGAAAAATCCTCAATACCATTAAGTGAGTTTATTCACTCAACTACTCTATTCCCATTGGTTACATCCTTGTGTTTGTCAACCAGAGCAACCCCAAAGCTATATACATCACTATTCTATGTTAATAAACCCGTCATTAAGCATTCTGGATCTAAGTAAGCATTAGTCCTTTGTATTTTCGTATAGCAGTTTGTTCTGGCGAAACCAACACTGAAGCCCCAAAATCTGCCACTTTTTCCATGTAATTGTCATCCAATATATGTTGTCAAACTTTATATCCCCATGAATGATGGGGAGACTTGCCAAAGAATGGAAATAGTCAAGTGTAAAAGCGATTTCAGAAGTGATCCTCAATCAACATTTCTAGGTTCTTAAAACTTATGAACTCCTAACATTGATATGGTGAGATAGAGTTCCATTGGAAACAAATTCATAAACCAGTAGTGATACTTTCGTTTGCAAACATAACCCCAAAATCTTGACCACATTCTTATGGTTTATTCGTGACACAATGCTCGTTTCCCTTTGAAATTCCCAGCTTATCTAAATCTTGTATTCCTCTTTAGGCTTCTTCACTACAACTTGGGTGTTTTCAGGTAAGATGCCTCTGTTAACAACGCTTAACCGTTTGACTGGGAAAAGAAAGAGAAATTGAACTGACCCATGGACGGGTTCTAACAGCTCTTTCTTTTAAGCAACATTGCCTATTATGAGATGTTTCATGATAACGAGCAACTCTCTATCTTCTGAAATGAGCTTACTCCTATTAAGATTCTAAATTCCTACTAATGTAAAACGTACTATTTGTTACTTTCTTGGCTCGCTATCAATTCAATTGGATTACCTATTTAGACTCCAGCTTTCCTTAAAGTATTTCTTTGACTGAGACTGAATCGTTTGAGTAGGTGTTAATTCAATCACCTTCATCGAGAAAGTGATTATCATAATAATTTTTGGTAGCTTTAACTAGATTTGTGGCACTAAGGCTCTGTATGGTACAACTTTTACAAATAGAGTTTTTATTCAAAGAAAAAATTAGTTATTTGGTTGTCAATGAGAATTTTTATTAAAAATTTATAAAATTACTGTAATAGGCAAGTTTTTTTAAAATTATGTTATGAAAAGAATAAAATAAAATTGTCATATAAGTAGAGGATATTTTAGATATTTTAACATTTTAAAAAAGCTTTTTAATCTCTATTTTCAAAAGCTCAAAATTTGAGATTTTGCTAGTAAAGGAAAAATAGCTTATTTAAGCTTCAAAAGCTCTATTAAATAAACAGCCAAACAGCAATAAAAATTATGATAAGAGCTTATGAGACTAAATAAGCACTTATAATAATTAGATAAGTACTAAAAATCTTCACTTGCTGGTGCTTTAATATAAGCACTTAAAACCATTCGTTAAAAAATTTCTCTCCTCTCTTCGTTCACTCCATGCAATGAAAATCAAAATTCCAAAAAATCACAATGAATATAGCTGCTCCAATCACTGCACCAGAGAAGAAAATAACATATAATTAGAAATGAAAAAGAAAATATCAATTATGAGGATAATTAGATATTCACGCTAGTATGCCAAAGATTTTAATAGTTAGATCTATTAATACACAGTGGTCGAACTAGAATTTTGATTTGATGATGGGAGCCACAAATGCAGAAATCATAAACTTAAGCAAAATATAACATATAGTCAGTAAAACTGAGTAGAGCATTACGTAAAATCTATAAAACCGATGTCCCAAATCATAAATTATACATAAAAATGGTAATATTTCAATTTAGTCATTTAATTAAAATTTGTATTTTTGTATTTGAAAGGACCAAACTGTTAGATAAATTGAAAAACTAGTTTTAAAAACATAAAAAAAAATTATGCATTATTGGATCAACTTATAGATATTCTAAATAGTAATAACAATTTCGGAAAGCTGACAAGACATCACCTGCAACAATAGTGGTGATACGAAATCCTTGACAACTGATTTTGCCATCACCATGCATGCCATGTTGAAAAACCGAGGAGGACTAAACTGTTCAATTAAAACTATTTGGGCAACAGAAGAATTTTTCTAAACTGAAGGACTTTATTGATATTTTACAAAAGACACTACACACAACTCACTACTCACACTTCTTATTTATCTCTTATTCTTCACTCTTTACTTGATGCATAACCAAATGACATAAGATGATATTTATAGTACATGAGAACAAATATAAATCATTCAAATAAAAAATTACAAAAAAATTAATAACCAGTCATTTTCACCTACCACACCTACCACTAATAAGTTCACTTACTACACTTACCACCAATAATTTAAATCTCTTACCTACTCATGGAACCTTCCATAGGTTGGACTTATTAATTTGGGCTTAATGAAAGGCGGTGTTGGGCATATTTTTAACACTGCCCCCTCAACGCCAACTTTCATCCTTCAAATCATATTGAGTTGTTGGCAGAACTCTTCAAACTTGCCAATACTAAGACCTTTTGTAAACAAATCTGAAACTTAATCATCGGTCTTGACATACTGCATTTCAACTTCATCTTGCCAGAATTTTTTCTTGATGAAATGATAGTGCACCTTCCATTTCTTAGTTCTTGCATGGAAAACTGGATTTTTCGTTAGGCTGATCATTGCAATATAATGGTACTGGGTAATCTACAAGTTAGTGTAGATCATTAATCAATTGTATCAACCAAGCAGTTTCTTGAGCTGCCATCACTACTGCCCTATACTCCGCTTTTGTGTGAGTACATTCTAGGAGGGGGGCAATGGAATACACTTTGTGGTAACTGAAACGGCAGATTCCCCTGTTACGTTACAATAGCTCACTTCTTATACAGACACAACCCTAGCTGAATATTTTATGTACCATGTTAATAGTGATACAATCGGTTGTCTCTTACTACACCAAGAAACTACTCTAGACCCAATTCTAAAAACGTACCCAGTAGTTAATCTTCTTTTTTAGTGATCTCTGGCAAAGTCAACGTCACAATAGTTAGTCAGCTTGCAACTTTCACCTTTCTTATATAATGGGCCATAGTCAGTTGTACTTTTCATATATCGTATTCGCCAAACAGCTTACAAGTGAGGCTATCGCGAATTTTGCATGTATCGACTCATTACAACCACTACATATGAAATGTCTTGTCGAGTCAATGTTAGGTAGATTAAACTACCTACTAATTATCAATACATCGTTCCATCTCATAAATCTTTACTTTTGTGTGTGCACAATTTTGCATTGACTTCCATTAAAGTTGAGATTGGCTTGTATCACAACATTCCAAACTTCTTCAGCAAGTATTTGGCATATTTATGTGGGAAAAGAAATATTCCCTCTTCTGTTCAATCAACCTCTAGAATAAGAAAGTGCTTAAGCTAACCAAGTTGTTTCATCTGAAAATGAATTAATAGGTTCTGTCTTATTTTCTAAATCTCTTCTTCATCATTACTAATAAGAATCAAATCATCCACATACATCAGTACCATTGCCAGCTTTCTTTCACTAACTTTGACAAATAAGCTAGAATCTGCCTGTGCCACTGAATAACCACTTTGAGTTAGAAATTCAGTAAAAATAAAATCATCCACATACACCAGTTACTATGTACTTCTTGCTTACATTAAACTGTAAAGTGCCTTTCTTAGCTTACATGCATACTTGGTATGAGCTTCATTATCAAATTCTCTTGATTGGTTTATGTAGATCTTTCGATCCACTTCTCCTTTTTAAAAAAGGATTTTTTATATCCATCTGTCATAATTTTCATTCCTTACTGGCCGCGAGTATAAATATATTCTTAATATTGTGAGCTTTGCCACTAGACTAAAAGTTTCATTATAGTCTAGCCCGTATTGCTTTAAAAATCCTCGAGCTACCAACCAAGCCTTCCACCTCTTAACTGAACCATCTGGAAACCTTTTAATCTTGAACACTGTTGAGTGTTAGAAAATACATATTTATAAAGGAGAAAACCATCATTTTACATTTTAAGTCTTACTAACAACCCTTACTTTTATGTTTTTAACATTCTTGTGATTTAATTACGTGTGTTTTATTTTAATTAAGTAATTTATGTATTTTAGGGGCATTATAGTCATTTCACAATAAAAGAGAGATCAGACGGAAAAACGGACATCACTTTTGAACTCAAGATGGTCAAAAACCTTAAGAGGAGCATAAAAGGAAAAATGGCACTATTCACATGTACGGTACTATTCACGTGTACGGTACTGTATACGTTACTGTTCACGACACTGTTCACATAGACGGATGATGACGTGGCATTGACTGATGAGGTGTCACGATCCTGTTGGACTAAAATTCTTATGTACTGTTAATGGTGACGTGGCAGCATATCAGTGGACGAAAAATCTCGCGTACGGTGCATGCATCACACAGGATTATTTTCAACCAAACCGCGTTACTGTTCATCCGGGTCAAACCGCGTTACTGTTCAAAGTCGGGTCAAACTGTGTTACTGTTCATCCGCGTGGTCAAACCGTGGACTGTTGACTGATGACGTGGCGCAATCCTGAGCGTTCAAACTGTTTTTAATCCGATGGCCATGATTTACTCCATGTATCTATAAAAAGGGGGCCTCTCCCCCCTAATTTGATATCTCTGAATCCATTTTTAGGATTCATTTTCTGTAATTCCTTCTCCATCTTGTATTTTCTTCGTATTTTAATAAATTTCCATTTTGCCCCTAGTTCAATTATGAGTGGCTAATTTTTTTTCAAGCTTGGGTTGAAGGTGAAGTCTCAACATGTGTCATGGGCTTTATTTGGTAAATTTATTTTCTCTTCCCCTCTAGTTTTTGTGGATGTTTTTGACTTCTCATCGACAAATAATACTAATCTTGTCTAGTACCGCCTTGGTTTCACCGGCCCTCTGGTACAAGGTTATTATTATTTGGCACGATAAGCCCTTAGCACTATATTGATTAGAGCGTGGTTCATGAGGTGTGGATTCCCCCCTCATGATTTAATTGGCATTAATACGGATTATTTAGCCCATGATGCATGTTGATACGGATCCAGATACCCAAGTATGTCATTTCAATAGATTTCGCTTCAATTTATTCTCGCCATTGCAATTCCAATTTTAGAATCTCAATTCCAATTTTAGGATAATTTAAATCACTTCCACCACAATTTCAACCACCCATTTACAAAATTAATTCTACATATAATTAAAACCCACCTCCTCGTGGGATCGACACTCGTCACCATTGATCTATACTACAATAGATTCGTGCGCTTGCGAGTACATTAAAATTTGCACAACAAACACCCATTTGCAAGATATTGGTTTTGCATCTTTTAGTTTTAAAACTAGATCCCAAGTCTGATCTACTTTAGTGCACCTTCATCCAATAAGAATTTTGTACTGGTTCTTCAAACGTCTCAGGTTCTTTTTTTTTTTTTCTTTTGCAAACACTACATTAGTGTACTTAAGATTTGGCTTTTTCACTTTTCTGGATCTTTTAAGTTGAGATTTAAAAGTTCTTGGTTTTACTTAGTTTGTCGTCTTTAATAGGACTCTATTGAACACTTGTCTTCTAAGGACTTTATGCCTTGTCATGCTCGTTGTTATCATCCCTAAGATCATTAGAATCTTTAAATTCTTCTTGAATTAGGCAAATTTCGACAATTGATTCATTTATTTGATCTTTAATTTCTTTTGAATCTAGTAGCTTTCTTTTTCTGAAGACCACTATAAATATGCTTCGTTAAACACTATATTTTTTTGTTGTATAGCATCGTCTAGTGTTAGGATCACAACACCTTCATTTTTTCCTCTGGCTGTCATACCTAACAAAGATACAACAAATCATCTTCTTGCAAATTTGCTTTGTAAGTGGCTTAGCATGAAGACAAAGCACTCATAGTTGAATACATAAAAGTCGTTGACTGTAGGTTTAACATTCCATAGTTTCTCGTAAGGTGATACAAATCCCAATTTCAGTTGAGGAAGTATGTTAATCACATGAGCTGACATCCTCATAGTTGCAGCCTAAAACCTCCCTGGTACATTCTTTGTGTGAATTATGCTTTGACGGATTTTAGCTAAATGCCAATTCTTTTGTTATGCTATGCAATTCTAGTTAGGTGTATTGGCATAAGTGAACTGATGGCGTATCTTATAGTCTTAAAGATGCTTAGAAAATTCATGTAATGTATACTCTCCTTCATTGTTGTTCGTAGGTAGCAAACATTTTTCCCTATTTCTTCTTTGGCTATATCTATAAATTCCTTAAGCTTTGAAAAAGTGTCAGGTTTTTCTTTCATAAAGAAGACCCAAGCATACCTAAAGAAGTCATCGATAAAAGTGACCATGTATTACCATTGATAGAGGATTACTTAACAGGTCCAAACACTTCAGAGTGTACCAGTTCTAATAGTTTTTTACTCTGAACTTCGACTCTTCATATGAGAGTTGATGAGCCTTGCTATATCGACACCCTACAAATATCATATTTATTCTCACATGAAGCTGATGTAGACCTTTGAGCATTGACTTGTTCATCATTACTTTCAATTTATGATAACTAACATGTCCCAACTGAGAATGCCACAAATCTATAGTCTCATTCCTTTGAGTCTTGTCTATATAAGCAGACTCTGTTGATAATACATAGACTAGCTCTAGTCTTCGCCCTTCCATAGTAAGTGTCCCTAAGATCTTTAGATTTTGATATGTCTTGACTTCTTGAGAACTAAACACAATATAATGACTTGAAGATGTTAGTTATGATACTGACAATAGATTTTTCTTCATACGAGGGATATAGTACACATCTTGAAGTGCTGCCTTTTGAGGATTGTGCCGAGGTACTAGAACTATACTACCAACATGAGCTATGGGTAGTTACAAGTTATTTGCTATCACTACTACACAATCTCTTTTGTTCTCTATCACCAATCATGTAATTTGAGCACACTAAGTAAATAATTTAATTGCTCTTATAGTTAATATGGTAAGGTATTATGACTGCAAGGGCTTGCTCTTCTTTATCGATGGTGACTAATGCTTCAACTTCCCATTCTTCGTCATTGTTCTTCTTTTAATTTACAGTGGCAACATTGTTCTCTTCGGGCTTTTCTTATGCAAGCAATATTTCGCCATATGGCCGCTTATTTTGCAATTATAGCAATTCCCTTTGAACTTTTTCTTTGGCTTGTATTGGCCACTATTGCCGCAATTCTTTTGTACTCCCCCTGTATGTGAGCTACCTTCTTAATGGTGTCTTCGTAACTTGTCAACATCTCCTTTAGATCCTCTACTACTATGCTGTCTAAATCAATGTCTCTTCTTATCAGTGAAGATCGCTTCCTCGTCATTCTTTACTGAGACCCCACTAATTTGCTTGGCAATCATTTTTTTTTATCAGCAAGTAAGTCTTTAAATTTCTCAATGGTTGGTTGGGTTGGACAGCCTTGAACAGCTGTAACAAAGTTCCCAAACTTGGGCCTCAGACCATGGACAACAATTCTCTTCATTCTAAATAAGAAATTATAGCAGTTCAGAAATTTCACGACATATGGACTTTACCTTGTTGAAGTACTAGTCAACTGTCATGTTTTATTGTGAAATTGATAATGTCTTTAACTTCTTTAGGCGTTTTAACCTTTTTTATGTGTTTCAGAATCTTTTTTTCAATTGTACTCTTGATGGAAAATATGCCTTCCTAACTTTGATGTTCCACTTCTTCAAAGCAGCATCCTCAACTGGTGGTTTCACTTCGTTACCACATACAATTTATTAGAGATCATGGCCTAATAAGTAGGACTCCATCAATGTTGGCTACGTATTATAATAATTATTGCTGAGCTTTTTTACTCTTCCAACCACTTCAGGTCACTCATCGTGTCTGTAAGACTTTGACAATGCCAAGCAAACTGATCTTTACTAATGAACTTGTAGAGTTTCAAACTCCTCTCGATTCAACGAAGCTCCATCATATGATCTTTGATGGTCCTCACTGTACTGCAATTGAACATGGAAGCCAATAAATATATATGTTTCAAGGGGGCATTAGTTAGATAATATCGCACGTGGGATTTTTCTTCACTTTTTTTCACACTAATGGGTGCTCTCTGAGATCTAATTTCTCATTCACCCAAACACCAATTTGACCTTTCTATGATTTGTTCCGAAGAGCTCATAGAGGAGATTACGAATCATCTATGTATGTTTATTTTTCTAATATTTATTTTGCTCAAAATTGGCCTCAAAATAGTGACTTTATGCTTCTTTTTTTTAACAACCTTAAACATAAATTAAATTTGGCAGACGAGTAAAAAACGATTGTTTTGACATTGAAACCATTTTGACTCTAGAGATAGAATTCAACAAATCAAAACCTACGTAATATAGGTAGGTCTCACCCTCTGACTTTCCCTTGTGAAATATATTTACTTTACTGACTGACTAATAGACGCGATGTCTTGAAACTATTTTGTTGTTCATGTAAACGATGATATATCTCACACAAGAATTTTTTTAATACTTTTGAGTTCTCATGGTTATGTTCATTTCGGCCTAGAACATTTGCCTGCTTCTATAAGAGTTTTTAATAATTGAGCCCTTGACAATTCCCTTTGAAGCAGTCCCGATTTTCTCACACATAAGTGATTTCTTAATCAAAAGTAACCAACCTTACTTTGCTTGGATTCCCAACATAAAAGAAATCATTGAAAACATAGCTTACCCTTTCATTCTTATAGGTATCACTGTTTTCATCATAGGAATGGATATGAAGGTAACCCTCCACAATCATCTAACAAGATATTTTACAATTAGGTTGTCTCTTTGAACCTAGTTCTTAGGATCTTTAGTTAGTTCGGTTGGGTTTTCCTTCGTAAAAGAAACCTTTCATTCTATGGGCTTTAGTCTTATTCCACTTAATGATTTTTCCACTAACTCTCTGTTTAATTCTTTGGTTAGCAAATCCACAATGTTATCTTCAGACTTTATCTAGTCAATGGAAATAAATCCAGTAGAGAGTAGTTGTCTAATGGTATTATGTCCAAGATGTATATGTCGAGACTTCCCATTATACATACTGCTCTGCCCTTTCAATTGTGGATTGACTGTCACAATGTATACAAATTACTGGCATAGACTTTGGCTATTTTGGAATACCTTCTAACAAACTTTGTTACCACTTTGCCTTTTCACCACATTCTTTTAATGCAATGAATTCAAATTCCATTATTGACCTGACTATGACTGTTTGTTTAGATGATTTCTATAAAATGGCAGCGCCTGGTACTAGTGCAATAAGATATCTAGTTAGTGCAGCCCATAATTACAAGTATAATAGAAGTACTTGAGTACCTTTACTATAGTTTTCTAGTGACCAATTCTTGAATTACTCATATATCTGGCAAGTTTGTTTATTGAATAAGCTAAATTTGGCGTTGTACAACTTGTTAGGTATATCAGACTGCTATCACTCTAGAGTATTCTACTTGAGAGTTAGATAAATGCAAACTTGTATCTAAAGGTGCTTTTGCCATAGCAGAATTGTCTTTATTGAATTTCTCAAGAATTTTATCTACAAAATATGATTAACTCAGAATAAGTCCAATAGATATCTTTGAGATTTTTATTTCCAAGGTGACATCTACTAGATCTATGTCTTTCATGTCAAAACTAGACTTTAATATATTCCTAGTAAATTTAGCCATCTTGTCATCACTCTGAACAATTAGCATGTCATTAATATAAATACATAATATGACATAGTCATTTTCTGTCTCTTTGACATATATACATTCGTCACATTCATTGATCTTAAAATCATTTTCCATCACCGTATGGACAAAATTTTCATGCCATTGTTTTGGTGTTTATTTCAAGCTATATAATGACTTTACTAATTTACTGATTTTCTTTTCTTGTCCTGGAATTATAAAGCCTTCAGTTTATTCTATATAGATTTCTTCATCTGAATCTCTATTTAGAAAAAGTGTTTTTACATCCATTTGATGTACTTCTAAATTGCAAAATGCTACAATTGCTAGTATAATCCTAATAGAATTTATTCTCATTACAGGAGAATAAGTAGCAAAGTATCCAAGACCCTTTTATTTTTTGTAACCTCAAATTACAAGTCTAGCCTTGCACTTATCATTTGATCTAGGGATATTATCATTTGTATACCCTATAGATGCTCTGTTATAAAAAATACTACAACACTTTGAGGGTGTATCAATTGCCCACCCTAGAAAATTTCGAGCAAGATATTCAGAATATTGCGATTTGCAGTTTCCTAATCTAAAGATGCACGCCTTAAAGTTTCAAGTTACCCTAATTTGCGAGTATAAAAGAAGGTGTACATGAAAAGAAAAGAGAGAGTCGTCAATCAAGATAAAAAACAGAAAAGAGAAACCAAAAATACAGAATTCCCGATCAGAATTCAAGGCTGCATTAGTATAAGAACTTGCAGAATTGATTGGAATATGTTCTTTCTCTTCTTTTCTTGTTTATCTGTTATTCATTGATCATGAAGATATATTTGATGGCTAGAACTTGGTTGTTTATTTACCTTTCACAAATTATAAACTAAATTTATTTGTGGTTGAGTGTTAAACTATCTTAATGGTTAATTGATTGAATATAGATGTTGCTGCATGTTTGCTATAGCATTGTGCTTTGATAATATTTATTTAAAGTCATTATTTTGGCTGACAACCCATTTAATGATACAAGTTAAGGAAGAGCCACAAAAGAGCCTATCCTAGTGGAACATATCAGATTCAATACTTGGTCTTGGATTGAGTTTAACTTAAGTCCTAAAAGGGTTATGCTTAATCTAAGATTAGTGATAAACTAGATATAGAGATTCACCTTGTAGGGTAAAGAGAACCTAACGTGTAATGCTATATCTTATGTTGACATAGCAACTGGTCACTGTTAGGTTACATAAGGATATAAGAGATCCAACATGCTACTGCTGAAGATAATGTTGGCTTCTGCCCAGTGCTGTAGCAGATGCTGCAACAACTAAACTCAACATGAATCAACAGTCAACACCATTAAGGGAGTTTAATCACTCAACTATTTCATACCTATTGACTTAACCTTTGTGTTTAACATACAAATTCTATTAATTGCATTTTAAATTAGTTAGGTTTTATTAAGTTATTTGGTAGTCTTAGTTGTATCGATTTAATTAACATAGATTGCATTGTTGGAATTGTTGTAGCAAATCTGGTAGCATCAATCCATGTGGAGACGATCTTGAATACTCATTAGTTTATTACTTGTTGTGTACACTTACACATTGACATGATAGCAATTGAAGTAAAATTGATAACATCAGCACAACCTCATTATTCCCACAAACTTCAAAGAAAAGTATGAATTTTATCACTCTGAAGCCTAAAGTTAGAGAGAATTTGCTTAGGAGAGAAGAGAAGAAAATCACTTGAATTTTGGTGTGTTCTGCACTTGAACATGGAAGCCAATATATTTCGGTTTCAAAGTGGGGCATTAGTTAGTTAATATCCCATGTGGGATTTTACTTCATTTTTTTTAATAATAATGGGTGCTTTTAAGATCTAATTGAAATACTAACAAGGCAACCTAAGAGGGTTTGAATTGAGTTTTTAAAATTTAAGCAATTAAAATTCAATGCAAATTAAACAAAGCAACGTAATTCGAAATAAACAAATTATTGTGAAATGAAAAATAAAGAGATAGCGTAAGAGAAAGCAAACACGTGATTTTAATGTGGTTCGGCCAACCTTGCCTACGTCCATGCCTCCAAGCTCACCGAGCTTGAGGTAGAAACCTACAAAACAAATTTGGCTTGACCGTTCTTGCAAAATGGTTCACGATTAGAATGTAATTCCTTCTTGAAAATTATCAGTTAACCGTTTATTTCCAGAATCATGCAAAACAAATTGTGGCTATCCATTCTTGCTAAACGGTTCATGGTTAGAATTTATTACCTTCCTAGAAATTAGTAGTTAACCGTTTTCAGTAAACGGTTCACCGTTATTTTCTAGAATCAGCATTTTAACAGACTTTTGCAGAGAATATTTTTTTTATTAAAGTTGACAATTATCCAAATTAATAAACATGTCCAGAAATATTCTACGGTTTTTAAGAGTTTGTTTATTAATGAAAGCTTCAACATTTTTAATCAAAAACATATAAAGTTTGTTAACACTAATTTCTCATTCATCGAAGCATTAATTTGAGCATTATGTGATTCATTGCAAAGAGCTCATAGAGGATATTCCAAATCATCAATGCATGTATATTTTTTTCAATACTTATATTGCTCAAAATTGGCCTCAAAATAGCTCTTTTATGTTATTTTTCTAACAGAACAAAAAAAAGAAAAATAGAAGAGAAATAGAAAAGTGAAGAAGGAAACTAAGAGAGAAAGGAAGAAAAAAATTAAAGAAATAAAGAAAAGAGAGAAGCCAAGAGTGAGGAAAAAAGAGAAAAAAGGAAAGAAAAGAAGAAAAAGAAATTAAGAAGCTAACTGTAAAGCCTAAAATTTGTTTCATTTCTTTTATGTGTGTATTTTATAATAGATTATTTTATACTTATTATAAGTAAGTGAATGATTAATGTTTGTTGAGTGGAGAAATTGGTGGAGTGGAATAATGATGTTGAATGATTAATGTTTGTTAAGTGGAGAAATTGGTGGGGTAGAGTAATGATGTTGAATGATTAATGTTTGGTAAGTGGAGAAATTGGGGTAGGGCAATTATGCTAAATGATTAAGTTTGGTTGTATTTTTATTTTCTTTGTGTGTGGCTTGCCGGTGTACCTTGATGTTGCATCTCATTTGCATTTAAACTTTTTCAATGCAAAAGCTTTAAGTTTCAAAGATGTAATCTGGAGTGAAATTCTTCTTAGAGAGGTAAGTATTTATAATCTTTTAAATTTCTAATTTTATGTGTGATTTTAGGTTATTAATTGAATGGTTTTGGGTACATTATCCTGAAAACTGTGAACAGTGCAGATTCAATGTTATATAGTTGCTGTTTTCGTTAAATCTCATGCACAAAACTTCATAGCTTATTAAACCAGACATCTTTAGCTTTCCATCCATATGTTTATTGTCCAAAAACTCATTGCATATTAATTGTTTTGATTTTTCAAAGTTGGAATACTAGTACTAGAAAATTTCAATTTTCAGCAGCAATCCTCAATTCTATAATTTATTTTGTAATCGAAACGACTTCCAAAAATTTCTGGAAAATTTTATTACTATATATCTACATGTCTAGTTTTTGTGTATTTAATTTCGTAAGTTTTGGATTTATATTAGAAGCATTAAAAATCATAGAGCTGAGCTGTCGCAATCTTGGAAACTGCTTTCGGGGATGATATTGAAGCTAATTTTAATTCCGTTTTCATTAGAAAATGCTTTAAAAAATTTAATTCTGATTCCATATTGTCTCCTCTGATGATCAAAACTTGAATCACTATTTTTTAACACATATAACTAAAATTATGAATTTTTGAATCAACAGTCCTCTATTTATTTTGTCACTGAACGATTTTAATGTTTTTGTGGAAAATTAGTTTTGTTTCGGAAATGTTTATGAACTCTAATTAGTTTTGTTAACATTTATATTTTATGCCAACATGTTTACAGTAGCTTTTAATAATTGTGATTTTTCGACAATAGTTATAGCTTGTTAGAAATCAGCTCCTATAAGATGGTCGAGGGTAGTTTGGGGAATTGATTTGTTTAGGTTAGGGTTAATGGTTTAAGGATGTTCGTATCTTATGAAGATCAAATTTGAATATGATATTGATAAGAATCTCATCTTGAAAATTATAGGCCAAGAGTGAGCTCATGTATCTGGGGTTTTTATTCGTTGCTTCGGATCGAGATAAGTGGATTCATGCATAACGTTTATTATATATATATGTACCAATTTATGTATGAAAAGAATAATGTTGTTCACAAGGATTGGCATATTTATAGTTTTGAAGTAGTTTTGTTGTTATAGTTTAAAATAATGATTTATAGTTTGGTTTAAAGTTTATTTAAAAATGTTTTCTTAAATTGTTTTAAAAAAATGGCTTTAAAATACTTGTGTTCCATAAATTGTTTTTCCTTAAAATAATTTGTAAAGCTTTGCCAATTAAATGTCTTATAAGAGATTTTGTTGATCGATTATTGAACGATTGGTATTGAAAGATTGAAAATTATTTTAAGGTTTTAGCTCATTGTCCATAGTTTCTGTTACTGATATGACTGAACAATTAACTGTATTGTGCGCACTTATTGATGATTATTGTGGGGTAAAGTACCCTGATTGAACTACCGGCCGGTCACCGGGAGTACAGATGACACTATGAGGCATGAGCAAAATTAAACAAATGAAGATTTTATTAATGAATGATTATTTATTGAAAAATGGTCATTATGTTATGACATAATTGATTTTAAATTTTACCGTACATATGTATTAGAATATAAAATGATTGTTGATTTCAAATTCATGGCACTTAATAATTATTAGTATATACTTTATCGTTATTAGTAACCTTATGTATGAGTTTACTTACCGAGTTGACGGTTCATCCCTCGTCTCCAACATTTTGCAGAGTGATGTTAGAGATGTAGACCTTTTGGGTTTTAGAGAAGAAGATTTGTTACCAGTAAGCTTTGGGCATTTTTGTGATGGATAAATTGTTGCTATTTGGGTTATTATTTTAAAACTAAATTTGGTATTGGAGGATTATTGTTATATTTATTGTTTTAGAGACTATGCTTCGACCTTGGACATTATGGATTTTCTTTTGGGAATAGTAATAAGAATTAACTGTTTAGAGATTGCATTTCAAATTTCTTTTAGAAATCTTGGGAAATTTGGGGTGTTACACTAATAGTGAAAATGAAGTTGAAAATAGGAATTGATAGGAAACATTACATGAAATGGAATTGAAAAGTAGGTTTATATCCAATAAATTAATGGGTAACTATTTTAGAAAGTATGAGCATTTATGTTATAGTTTTGACCATGCGTATCAATATTTATATCAGTTTTCACAATTAATTTTTGAACTCTGTATTTTAGGAGAAATCACATTCCCAAAAACCTATAGGAGCTCCAATGAACATGCAAGTTAACCAAGATCTGATAGTGGATTAATATTATTACTACTATGTACTCCATAAGGCATTTATGTTTGACAGTATGATTCCATACCATGTTATAATTACATGTATACATATTGATGTGCTTACAATTTATACCTTATTTTAATGCTTTCCTAACTTAGTTTTATGTTAATTTATATTTTATTATGTTATTGTTTATCTTACCTTTCTATATTTTGTTAATGTATATATATATTGGAAATATTCAAGTGAAGAATTTAAAGGAAACAAATTGAAGCTTAATGGAAATAATTGTTGACTATAAAAGAAAATAACACAAAATCTTAAAATAATTAAAACTATTTACTTTATTTACTTAATTTTATGGTGTTGGTTAATTTTAAATTAGTCAAAAGTAGTTGTACTTATTTTGTGGATCTATATGTAAGTAGTGGAGCACTAAGTGAAAACATGCTTAGTATTACTAAATTTTAGGTTGTAATCTTAAATAAGATTTTTTATATAAAACTTGATGTTATTCAATAGAATGTGTCGTGAATTTATTATTTTGGCAACATAAAAGTTGTATTTGAGAGTTTATTGGTTTCTTGAATAACAAATACTTATTTGGAGGTCTGCGTTCCCTCAAATTAATCCCACTTGTCATCTAAGTTTTCTATTTCATTTGATTTCTCCTTATAAACTTTAATGTTCGTAGCATTTGGTATAAGAGTAAGGCAACAAATAAGGAGATCAAATCCTTATAATGGATAAAAAAAATTAGAGAGGATACAGAAATTGATGAAGGTTATGATTCTTGAATAAAAAGAATTTTCAAAAACATTATCGTACAGGACGGGTGAAATGTCAATCAAATTGGATGCAAAGTCCAATTCTTCTTCAAGCATTCATAATAGCAAAAATATAGTAGAAAATTCTACATGCTCCATTGAATTTAAAAGTTCCTAACAACATGGCCATGTGGCAATCTCAAAGGAAGATGAAGTTGTTCAACAATGCAACAATCTTGTGGGTCCATTGCAAACTCAATCTAGCAAGTTCGAATTCTAAAGCTTAGATTTCTATTTAGCCAGCCAATGGTGCAAGGGGTCTCTTTCAAGTGCAAAGCTAAAATGGCAAGGCACCATGATGAGAAATCATTTATCAATAAAGAGCCAAAAATTGAGATGAAGAATAGGATTGAATCAATTGAGACTTCAAAAGAGTTTCAAGTCATTGTTATATCTAATTATAAATTAGAAACAGAGGAGAAAATAAATTATTTCAGCAAAATCCATCCTTGAGAACATGGGTATTTTCAAGGGGGAAGCAATGATACAAACTCTTAAAATAATTAAAATTATTTATTTTGTTTACTTAATTTTATGGTGTTGGTTAATTTTGAATTAGTCAAAAGTACTGCACTTATTTTGTGAAACTATATGTAATTAGTGGAGCACTAAGTGAAAACATCTTTTTTTTTAAACGAAAAACTTCTATTAAACACTTGAATGGAAAAGACATACATAGTTGGAATTTCCTTCAACCAAATTACATAGCTAGGATTACTAACAACATATTTAGCTATTCTACGAGCAGTTATGTTACTACTTCTCAATACATGATTGATTTTAAAACCGTCTTTCAAACCATACGATCTTGAATCTCACCAATTAACCAAGATATTTCCTTCAAGCTTCTATTCGACCTTTTCACCAAGTTGACAACAGTCTTTGAGTCTGATTCTACAATTAACGGCACTAATCTTGTGTCTATCGCCATTTTAATTCCAAAATGTATAGCTTTAGCTTCAGCATATTGAACATCCTCATGAAAGTCTGTATTCTGAATTTCTATAGCCATTATCTCCCCTTCCAGTTTCTAAAGATGGCCCCTAGGCCTGCCATTCTCTTTCCAACATTTGTGGCTGCATTTACATTTAACTTGAACCAAGCTTCTAGCGGAGGTTTCCGCTCTGGTACAGTTGATTCACTTCGGATTCTAACAATAGTCTCATCTTTGAAGCCTATCCTTTGATAAGAACTGCACATGGTCTCTGCTTTTGCTAGGATTCTAGATAAGGTCTGTTATGCTCTTGTTGAAATGAAACTCATTCCTTGCATGTCCATATAGCCCACATGGAAACTGACAATAATTCAAACTCAGTCTTTGTAACTGAAACCATAGCATTTTGAAATACATCCCAAATTTCTTCATTGTGAGTTTGTTGAACTAAATTAGTATAACCTGACAGCTTCCGTACTTTCCTTGCTTGCTTACACCGAATCAAAGCATGATACACATTCTCTAATCTATTCCAACACCTTTCACAAGTTGGGTACTCCAGTACATTCTTTCTATAAGGTCTTTCAGCCGCAGGTAAAAGATTAGAAATAGCTCGCCATATAAAAAAAAAATTTCTAGCTGGTAAGTTTAGAGACCAAATGTACTTTCATTCTTTCATGGGATTACTATAACAGCTAGGCACATCTGGATATTTAGCTTGCACAGCCACCACTTCTAAGGAAGTACATCCCCCTTCTATCAAAGTGCCAATTATATTTATCTTCTTGTACAGTCTGTAGGAGTTTGATACTCAATATCCGATCAACATCATCAGCCAAAAAACATTGTCTTATCTTCTCAACATTCCAGCTGTTATCTTCATTTATCAAAAACTTCACCTTTGTATCCACATGAAGAACATGAGGAGAAAATGGCTTAAAAGTTTGAGGTCTTGGTAGCCAATTAATTTTATATATTGATATTTTGTCTCCACTACCTATCATCCCTTTATGGCCTTTCTGAAGAACATCTCTACCCTAACACACTTCTCCACACAAAAGATGGGTTACTGCCCAATTTTGCTTTAAGAAACTCTTCCTTTCTAAAATATCTAGCCTTTAGAACTTTTGCCATAAGGAATTTGGCTTTTGCAAAATTCTCCACCCTTGTTTTGTTAACAATGCCTGATTAAAACAATCAAACTCTCTAAAACCCATTCCTCCAACTTTCTTAGATTAAGACAATTTTTTTCCAACCAACCCAATAAATTTTTTTCTCAAAATCTTTAGAAACCTACCCGAATCTTGTCAATATTTTTTCACAAATCATCGCATAGTCCCAATGGCACTTTGAAAATGCTCATTGGATAAGTCTGAATGGCTTGAGCTACAGCTTTTATCAACACTTCTTTTCCTCTAATAGAAAATAAACTGCTATGTTACCCCTTAATCTTTTTCATCACTTTGAGCTTTACTTTATTAAAGTAGCATTTTTTGTTCCACCCTACCATCGATGGTAATTCTAGGTATTTTTCATGCACCGAGACTTCCTTCAAATTGAATATGGACCTAATATTAGATGCTACATGCTACTTTATGTTGGGGTTGAAAAATAAAGAAGATTTGTTGAAGTTGAATATTTGCCCGGAAGCTCTAGCATAACAATAAAAAATCTCTTTCAACACATAACAATCCTCTCTTGTTGCCTTTGTGAAAACCAAACTATCATCAGTAAATAGAAGATCAGTAATTGATAATTCATCACCAGAAAATACTCCTTGTATTTGTTTCCCTTCTCCGCTCCATATAGTAATGCTGAGAAAACTTTAGCACACATTATGAATAAGTATATATAGTGACCGTAGGCAGCCTTGTTTTAGCCCCCTTTGAGGTTGAATTGTGCCTTTTGGAATTCTATTGATCAAAATTGAGAAAAACGTAGTGGTAATCCACTTCATTATTAGCTTAAACAATTCATTAGAAAAGCCTTGTCTTTCAATAGCCTCCTGCAAGAAAAACCTGTTATACACCTTGCTCATGTCTAGCTTCAAAGCCGCAAAACCTTCATTACATCCTTTCTTGCATCTTATCTTGTACAAGAATTCATATCCAATGATAATGTTGTCTGAAATAAGCCTATTTGGTATAAAAGCACTTTGAGTTTTTGATACAATCAAATCAAGATAGCCTTTTAATCTATTTGTAATTGTTTTACTTTGATTTTTTGATACAATCAAATCAAGATAGCCTTTTAACCTATTTACAATTGTTTTGGCAATTATTCAATAGATTACATTGCAAATACTTATAGGCCTAAATTTTGACATTTTCTTAGGGGTTTTTAGCTTTAGGAGTTAAAACAATGTAAGTATGGTTAAGCTGAGTTATATCACTTTGATCATTTAAAATTTGAGAACATGTTTTAATCACTCCCTATTGGACCGTTGACCAGTTTTCTGATAAAAT
The DNA here is from genome assembly GCF_022201045.2 of Citrus sinensis. Classification (NCBI taxonomy): domain Eukaryota; kingdom Viridiplantae; phylum Streptophyta; class Magnoliopsida; order Sapindales; family Rutaceae; genus Citrus; species Citrus sinensis. Next base: position 22,676,853 of record NC_068563.1, read on the forward strand.
ACTATTGGACATCCATCTGGTCGAGGTGCTTTGGTCGGGCTCATTCATAAGAGGGCAGCTGACACTTTTTCACTTGTGAATGGTTGATCCATCTCTGCTTATGTCTCGTCTGTGATCTTGTTGCTGACATTCTTCAGTGCTGCATCCATTTGCTTAATAGAAGGGGCTGCTAAGAAAAATATTTCTGTAAAATAACTACTAGCTGTAATTTCTACTCATTCATCATCTTCTGTCCATTCCCTTTTTTTATCAACAAGGTCTTTGATCGCATTTTTCCTCTTTCTGGCTGATGCTCGAATATAGAAAAAACTTTTTGTTTCTGTCACCTTCTTTAAGCCAAGCAATTCTTGATCTTTGTCTCCAAAAAATCTGTTCATCCTGAAGAATGCTGTCAAAGGCCACCATTTTGCTTTACTTCTTGTAGTTTGTGCACGAGCAGCTTTAACATAGCTTCCCTACCACCAAATTCTTTTTTACTCCAGCTTTTAAATTTAGCTTTGATTCTTCCGACATTATTTTAAAACAATGCATTAGTTTTGTATTCTCCCATTTTCCATCATCTGCCTAACTCTGCTTCACGAGTTCTTTGCACTCCTTATAGCTACTCCACATATCCTCGTAAAAGAATCTAGGAGCACCCTTGTGTTTCTTTTTTTTTTTGCTAGTTCTTATCCCAGCTTCTAACAAACCAGGACAATGGTCTGAGCGTTAAATCATTAATATGCGCCACTTTTGAAATCTAGAAATTACTCTGCCAATCCATATTACACAAAAATCAATCTAGTCTTTCCTTAATTGACTGAGACCCATATTTTTTATTTGACAATGTGAAAGGACAATCACTCCAGCCCAAGTCAATTAATCCACATTTTTTTAACACTTCCCTGAAATCTATAATTAGAGATGAATCCTTTGGCAGCCCTCCACTCTTTTCCTTCTAATCTAAAATTTCATTAAAGTTACCACTACACACCCATAGTGATTTGGATAACGAAGACAGTCGCCGTAGCAGATTCCATGTGTGTACTTTTCGAGATGTCTCTGGATGTCCATACATTTCTGTGTATCTCCACTATTTCCCAGTCCTTTGTTTAACAATTGCATCAATATAGTGGCTGCTATAAGAGGTAATACGAAGGTCCATATCACTATTCCACATCATAACCATCCCTCGCCTTATTCCAGCTCTAATAGCAGCAAAATAACAATCAAAATGCACTTTTCTTCTAACTTTTTCTACTTGATTTGCCAACATCTTTGTTTTACATTAAAAAACAATATTTGGTTTAATTAATTGGAGAAGTGTACATAGACCTCAGGCCTGTCCAGAGATTTCAAAACCTCGAACGTTCAAATTGAAGATTTTCATGGCTACTAACAAGGCTATGTAACAGCCTCTGCTAATATCTCTGAAGACTTAATAACCATCTCACTATCCATCTCATAAATCTCTTAAGTTTCAGGCAAATGAGAAGAGATTTGTGTACCTGTCATGATAACTGCAAATTTTTTACCATTGTTTATGCTCTTTGTCTTACTCCTTTTTATCATCAAAATTATCAATCCTTCTCCATCTTGTTTCTTTTTTTTTATCATTGCCTCTATCTGCATTCTCTACCATCTGTCTCGCTACTATTTTCCATTTTCTAACCAAACCTCTTGTAATGCCCAAATTTCTATTATTTTATTTTTTTTAATGGAATTTATTAATGGCGTTTTTGCACTTATAAAAAGGTTATTCATGGGATAATTTTTAAGAAAGGGTTATTTTTTAAAATTCAATAGGGTTTCTTAAGACTTCCTATAAATTAATATTTTTCCCCTTCCATAACCCTAAGCCCATGACGTTTCTCCTTCTTCTCTGCTGCTCATTATGCTCTTACCCAGACCCTAGAATTCAAGCATTTGTTTAGGAGAAAATCAAAGCGATTGGTAAGTTTACTCCCCTTATTCCCCATAAGATTTCCAATCACTCTATTTGGAGTTTATATTGGCATGATTTTAGATTGTTATAGATCATAATACATTATTTAGGATGTGTTTAGGCTTTGTTTAGGGCTCTGATTTATTATGAGTCTAGTTAATTAATCCTTGATGCCTTAAGCGCATAGGATAATTCTGGACAGCGTGACTACCTCGAATTTAAACCTGTATTTTCTGAACGATTTTTCTTATGAAATTTATATTTCTTGAAACTAGACATGTAGGGCTTCTTGAATAAATTTTATTTCATTAACTTCGACTTTGTTTTCAATTTTATATGTATTTTCGAAATAGACACCGCTGCACTGGAAAACTGCGATTTCAGCAATGCAATCATATTTAGAAATTTATTTTTACTATCAAATGAACTCTCAAAATTATGAAATTCTATTTGGAAGTTGATATATGTGTCTAGTATTCCCAGTTTTAATTTCATAATTTTCTGATTAGTATTTTATTTTATACAAATCTCAGAACATATTCTGTTTGGTTAAGGTATTGTGAAAACAGTTTCGAATTTGTCAAGTAATAAATAGTTTTGAAAATATTTTTGGTATCGGATCCTATTGAAAATATTACATGAGGTACCCATGGATGTCCAGAATAGCCTTGTAGAATATTATGTCATTCTGAGTTTTTAGATTAAGAGTTAAAAGTCTGAGAATCAGACCTGTACGGGTATGAATTAGAAAAACCAGGTTCTTAGAATAAGTTATTAATTGTCATATCTTGTATTTGTTTAAGGTGTTTGATAATTGTCGAAGCCAGCAAAAATAAATACATACTCTAAATAAATAGTGTATAGTGATTGAGTAGGATCGTGTCCACAGAGATCGGTAATTATTTAAATTCTTTTAAAATGTAAAATGCAAAATGGGGGGTTTTTTGACAATAATAAAAATAAAATTAAAATAACAAGGATGCAAATTCAAATTATAATTCAAATTGGGAAAAGCTCTGGTTGAAGGAATTAACTCAGCTTGATTCGACTACTGATCATTGATTCAAATATAAAGCATTACTACTTATGAATAGACCGATTATAGCTACTGAGACCCTCTAATAGTCAATTTCTCCTTAACTAGTCGATAACCAAGGTACGACCATTGGTTATTTCCTTAATCAATAGAAAATCCTAGATACGATCATAGGGTTTAATCAATTGACAGCCTGAAAAACTAGAGAGACTCAAATCCTAATCAACAAACGCATACGATGGTTCATTTAAATTATATTGTTTATTCTCATAACACAACGGACTGCTATGCTATTTGTCACAAACATTAAAATCTTCATACAATGAATCTTTTAATTGACAATAGATTAAGTTGATAATTAAATAGTGGTCAATTATCTAATTAACAAACATAATCATGACAATAATTTAGAGAATAAACAAATATCCAAAAAGCAATAAAACAATGGGAAATTATCATTTGTATACCCTTAATTTACTCCATTATCAAAAATACTACAACACTTTGAGGGTGTATCAATCGTCCACCCTAAGTTGAGAAAATGTATCAGTTGACCACCAAACCGTTAGTTGTCGTTTAAGTATGATGACGTCAGAAGGGTAGTTTGGTCTTTTCATATGATACAAGTGATAATTTAAGGGTATACAAGTGATAAAAAGAGAATTTAAGGGTATACAAATGATAATTTTTAAGGGTAAAATCGTCAATTCACTGTAACTCCGTTAACTTTCAAACGGCAACTAACGGTTTGGTGGTCGGCTGATACATTTTGTCAACTAAGGGTGGACGATTGATACACCCTCAAAGTGTTGTAGTATTTTTGATAACAGAGCAAATATAAGGTATATAAATGATAATTTCCCTAAAACAATTAAAGTATAAGAAAGATCTCACAGTAATGATGAATCAAAGCTTTATTAACCTTTAACCAGAATAATAGGTTTAGTTCTTCATAGAGAGAAGAGAAAAATTTAGATCTAGGATTTCTTTTTTCTTTCCCTCCGCAAAAATCTCTCCTTCCTCTTCTAGAGTTTTTCCAAAAATAAAATACTAATATCTAAAATATTATCTAAATATTAAATTCAAAATTACAAAAATAACCAAAAAGATAAAACACGTTAAAATAAAAATTGCAGGTCCTTAGTTGACAGCACGCGCCCACGCCTTATCAACAAAGTTCTTCTAAAGCTCATAATTTCTCTAGGAAAACAATCATCCTCAAACATATCTTGTAGCTTAATTTTAGCACCAATCAATAGAATTGCACCTACAAAAATAAAATACAAGTAAATCACTATTATTAAGTGCAAAACATCGATATTAAAGGAAGTAAACAATGGAAAACTAGTGCATAAATTGCACTCTAACATAAGCATTAAACTTTGTCTCTTAAGTAAATACCAGAGATACATCACATATAAGCTATACCAGATTTCAAAGTTATGTGATGGTTGTCGAAGCCAGCAAAAATAAATACCTACTCTAAATAAATTGTGTATACTGATTGAGCAGGGTCGTGTCCACAAAGATCGGTAATTATTTAAATCCTTTTAAAATGTAAAATGCAAAATGGGGGGATTGTTGACAATAATAAAAATCAAATTAAAATAACAAGAATGCAATTTCAAAATTGTAATTCAAATTGGGGAAAGCTCTGGTTGAAGGAATTAACTCAGCTTGATTCGACTACTGATCATTGATTCAATTATAAATCATTACTACTTATGAATAGACCAGTTATAGCTACTGAGACCCTCTAATAGCCAATCTCTCCTCAACTAGTCGATAACTAAAGTACGACCGTTGGTTATTTCCCTAATCAATAGACAACCCTAGATACGATCATAGGATTTAATCAATTGACGGCTTGAAAAACCAGAGAGACCCAAATCCTAATCAACAAACGCATACAATGGTTCATTTAAATTAGATTGTTTATTCCTATAACATAACGCACTACTATGCTATTTGTCACAAGCATTAAAATCTTCATACGATGAATCTTTTAATTGACAATAGATTAAGTTGATAATTAAATAGTGGTCAATTATCTAATTAACAAACATAAACATGACAATAATTCAAAGAATAAACAAATACCCAAAAAGTAATAAAACAATTAAAGCATAAGAAAGATCTCACAGTAGTGATGAATCAAAGCTTCATTAACCTTCAACCAGAATAATAGGCTTAGTTCTTCATAGAGATAAGAGAAAAATTTAGATCTGGGGTTTCCTCTTTTCTTTTTTTCAATAGAATCCCCCCTTCAATTCTCCTTTCTTCACAATAGATTCCTCCCTTAAATTCTCTTCTCTCTCTTCTCCTCTAGAGTTCTTTTTAAAATAAAATACTAATATCTAAAATATTAAATTCGTATTTACAAAAATAACCAAAAAGACAAAACACGTTAAATTAAAAATTGCAGGTCCGTAGTTGACAGCACGCGCCCACGCCTTATCAATAAAGTTCTTTTGAAGTTCATAATTTCTTCAATAAAACAATCATCCTCAAACATCATCTTGTAGCTCAATTTTAGCACCAATCAATAGAATTGCACCTACAAAAATAAAACACAAGTAAATCACTATTATTAAGTGCAAAACATCGATATTAAGGGAAGTAAACAATGCAAAACTAGTGCATAAATTGCACTCTAACATTATGTTCTAATATTTAGCACTATTCTGGCCTTGTGCTCTATCTTGGATTCATAAACATTTACAAGATTAAACCATCATCTTGTTAGAAATGGCACAATTTCTTATGTTCACTTAGGTGAAGTTTCAAATCATGTCTTTAGCTACTATAAGACTTAAACTTCATTAAGAGTAAATACTCAACCTCAACCTCGTAGCTATTTGCACTGAATATCTCGAATGGAATTATTTATTATTCGGTGCCAAACTAGTCACATAACAACAACTTGTTATTACCCATTTAACTATGGAGTAGCGGTACAACTACTACATAGTTGGGTTACCGTCGTTGGTGGCTTTATTAATGAAAGGTTTCAATCTCATTCCAAAAGATGTATCCTTAACTAAGTCTCTTGAAAGACCTTTTGTTAAAGGATCTGCTAGGCTCTTATTAGTCCTAACATAAACAATATTAATAACACCATCTGCTATTAATTGTTTCACATATTCATGTCTCAAGCTAATATGTCTAGACTTTCCATTATACAGTTTATTATAAGCTCTAGACAATGTAGCTTCACTATCGCAGTACAAAGAAATAGATGGCATCGGTTGTGGCCACAACATTATATCAAACAACAAATTTCTCAGCCATTCTGCTTCCTTGCCTGTAGATGCAAGTGCTATAAACTCACTTTCCATTGTTGAGTGAGTAATGCACGTTTGTTTCTTTGAAGCCCAAGAAACCGTTCCTCCAGCAATTGTAAAAATCCAACCCGAAGTGGATTTATTATCTTTTGTATTGGTTACCCAATTAGCATCTGAATATCCTTCCAGTACTTCAGGATAATCATTATAAAACAAACCCAAATTAATAGTCCTTTTAAGATAACCAAGTATCCTACCAATTGCTTTCCAGTGTTCAACACTAGGGTTACTCGTGAATCTTGGCATTTTGCAAACCGCAAATGCTATATCAAGCCTCGTACAATGCATAGCATACATCAAGCTACCAATAGCACTAGCATATTCTAGTTGTGCTACTACTCGGCCGGAATTCTCTAGTAATTTAATACTAAAATCTATGGGGTATTAGCTTATTTAAATTTCAAATAATTGAATTTAAAAAGCACTTTCTCTATATAATGAGATTGACACAACTAGTAACCCCCACTATGTTTCTTCACTTTGACACCTAAGATAGTATCTACTTCACCAAGAACTTTCATCTTAAATTGTGAAGTTAAATACTTCTTTGTATCATTTACTCCTTGCATATTTATTCCAAAGATAAGCAAGTCATCAACATACAAGCATATAATCACACCAAAATCATTCATAAATTTAAAATATATACATTTATCAGCATTATTGTGCTTAAAACCATGAGATAAGATTACCGAATCAAACTTCTCATGCCATTGTTTTGGTGCTTGCTTTAAACCATAAAGTGACTTGACTAACTTGCATACATTTTTCTCATTTCCAGGCAAAACAAATCCATCAGGCTGTTCTATATAGATTTCTTCATCAAGATCACCATTAAGAAAAGCGGTTTTAACATCCATTTGATGCACATACAAATTGTTCAATGAAGCAATTGCAAATAGCACTCTTATAGAAGTTAACCTTGCTACTGGAGCATATGTATCGAAATAATCAATACCATTTCTTTGCTTAAACCCTTTGGCTACTAATCTAGCCTTAAAAGTTTGCAAAGAACCATTACTATTGTACTTTCTTCTAAATACCCATTTGTTGCTAATTGGTTTAGATCCTGGGGGAAAATCAACCAAGACCCATGTTTGATTCGTCATAATCAAATCCATTTCAACATTTACCGCCTCTCTCCAAAAGGAAGCGTCTCTAGAAGACATAGCTTCGCTAAATGTCTTTGGATCTTTTTTAATATTTAACAACAATGGTATTTCGTTAAGTACATTCTTTTTATCCCCTTCAACCAAGAAGAGTAGTGCTTGTGATGAAATAAAATCCGGAACTAAACTTTTTTCTTTCTTTTCACGTTGACTCCTCCTTGGTTTGAAAGATGTCATAGACTCTTTGTTTTTATTGTTATTAATGGAGGTACCAGGAGTATTATCACTTGGTTGATCAATAATTGATTCTAATTCAATATTGGAATCATATTGAAATTTATTTTCAATAAATTCAACATCTCTAGATTCCACAATCATATTAGAATCTAAATTAAACAACCTATAAGCCTTGGAATTTTCAGCGCATCCTATGAAAACACTTTTTATACCTCTAGCACCTAACTTTGATGATTTAGGATCATGTATTTTATAAAAAGCTAAACAACTCCAGACTTTTAAATACATCAAGTTTGGTTTTCTTCCTTTCCAAATTTTATAAGGAGATACATGTGTTTTCAAAGATGTAATTATGTTATGAATATGACATGCAGTGAGTAATGCTTCCCCCCACAAATTATGTAACACCCCAAAAATTACCCATGAAAACACAAGGGTAAAATTGGAATGAAACCTCACATCATTTATTCTTATTAATAAATCTCAAGATAGACAATCATTATTCATACTCCAACTGAATCCTTACATAAAACATATGAAATAAGGTCTCCAAAGAAAAGTTTCTAATCCAAAATAAGAAATCTAGCCAAATTTAATCTTTAAAGCAACTCCAAAGATCCACTAAGAAAAATTATCCATCTAAGAACCCAAGCCATATCTCTAATCAATCTGCAAAATATTGGAGATGGGTGAGCCGTCAACTCGGTAAGCAAATCCATGCACAATATTTGAAAACCTTTGTCATATACCTTTAAACATTTTATAACAACATCTTCATTTAGCATAAGGGGTGGATTCATATAAAAATATTAAAATATTCATAAAAACATTAAAACGTAAACATTGGTAGCTCATGCCTCGTAGTCATCATCATTCATCATTCATCATTTAGGATGTTATACCCCGCATTGTTCCTCATTCAGGGTACTATACCCCCACATTGTTCATAACATCCTTGTGCACAAGATCATCATCATACTAGCAAGCTGGCCATAGCATTACATAACATCATAACGTTTGCATTGTATACATTACTACGGACTATGAGCCAAAACATTTTTGAATCCACCTTACATCTTTTCATAAATAGTATTTAAAGTCTTCTAAAACATTTAAGAACTTTTTTTTGAACATTTAATTCTTTTAGAAAATTCTTTAAGAAAACATTTAGTTTAAGAAAACTAATTTCTTAAGAAAAATTCATTTTAAAATGTATTTATATAAATTCATTTAAAAGTATTTTTATTTTACAAAATTCATTTAAATATTTTAAAAATCAGTTTTATAAAAATTTCCATTTAAACATAATTCTTATAACATAAATTGCATTTATTATAAAGCACATCATGCATGAATCTACTTACCTCGATCCGTAGCAATCAATTCAATACCTCAAGAACAACCAACGAGCTCACCCTCGTCCTATAATCATCATAAAAATATTCTTATCAATATCATCTCTAACCTTAAACATAATCCCAATCATCCTTAAATCATAGGCACTAATTCTAGCTTAACACTTATACATATTCTAAACATATCATGTACTTATGAGAATCCTGCACATGCTGATTTTTAATAACCGATACACATGTCGGAAAACCATGAAAATTTCCAGAGGCACTGTGAACATGCATAGCATTGCATACAATATTTCACAAAAATCAGCACAAGTCAAAATCGAGTCAGAATATTGACCTTTCTCCAAAGTAACAAAACTGTCCAGCACTGACCAAAACAGACCTTTTCTACTTAACAAATTCATAAAATATTCTTTAGTACTCGAAATAATATTTTTCTTTTTTCTAATTACATAAGACACATTCAAAAAGCATATAATTAAAATTCATAATTTTTGGACTCCTGAAACTATTTTAAAACGTTTTATTTCCGAGAACATCTAACCCGTCCAGAACATTCTAGATTTGAAAACAGAATTTCAAAAATTCGTATCTTTTATTTTACATGCCCAAAAATCGTGATTCTAGTTTCTAAAGACAGAGGAAAGATTAAAATTTCATTATAAAATCCTAACATGGCATGTAATATTCATAAACTAGCCCAACTGTTACACGTTTCAGCTTCTGCAATTCTGGAAAACAGTTTCCAGATTTGCAGCAGCCATATGTTACGATTTTTAATAATTCAACCATAAAGAATAAAACTACGCAATTAAACATACAAGCATAGGAGACATAGATATGTTGATACAAAAATCTTCATAATTTTTAAGAATGTGTAACCTTATAGAACAATTTCCAGAATTGAGAACCGCTGCTGAAAATCGGAATTTTCCAGCACCAGTAACCCAACTTCGAAAACCCATAACAATTTGCATACTCAGACGATTCCAACACAAAACCTATCAATGGAAAGCTTAGGATATCTAGTTCCATGATATGTAAGCATATTCACGTGATTCTAAATAAAGAAAACGATTTTCAAGCAAAGAATAGAGACTGTTCATATCATCACAACATTACAAACACACATATATTACCCAAACCATACTACAAGTAATTAAAGGCAGACAATTCATAAAAATAAACCATATAAGTCTAATAAATACTTAATACCTTAAGGCAAACACTAAGAAAAGAAGTGATAAAACTTTCTTTTCCTTCTCCAAAAACTTATGTTTCTTTCTTTTCTTTCTAGGGTTTGTAACGGTGTAGAAAATAAAAGACGGCTTCTTAAAAAGATGGCTTCCTCTTAAATACTTGGTAATTAATAATATTTTTTAAAAAAAACTAATAACTTACGTAACTTATTTAAACCAATTTGATAAATTTTACTCACACACAAACACTCAATAATAACTATCCTATTCAATTTAATAAGGGTAAAAGAGGAAAATAAATAAATAAATAAAATGGGCGTTACAAATTATTTGGTAGTTTTGCATTAAGGATCATGGAATTTATCATATTCGTAAAGATCGTATTCTTCCTTTCAGCCAAACCATTTTGTTGAGGAGTAAATGGAGGTGATCTTTGGTGAATAATTCCAAACTCTTCACAATAATTATTAAATTCAATTGAGAAATATTCACCACCTCTATCACTTCGAACCATTTTGATTTTCTTATCTTTTTGGTTCTCAACTTTAACTTTGAAAATTTTAAATTTATCAAAAGCTTCATCTTTTGTTCTAAGTAAATACACATAAGTGTATCTAGAACAATCATCAATAAAAGTGATAAAATACCTCTTACCTCCTCTTGTTAAAACACCATTATACTTACAAATATCGGTATGTATTAAATCCAATACTTGAGTATTTCGTTCGGCTTTAGGAAAAGGTTTCTTAGTTATTTTAGCTTGGATGTAGATTTCACACTTATGACCTTTAACATCATCGCAATTAATCAAACCATGCTTAGACATGTATTTCAAATATCTAAAATTCAAATGTGCTAATCTAGCATGCCAAACATCACAAGACTCAACAATATAAGCTAAGTTGATATCATTATCATTAATGCTGAGTTTGTACATTCCATCACAAGAATACCCTTTCTCAACAAATAATCCATTCTTTGAGATAATACAAATATTACCCTCGAGCATAATCTTAAGCCCATGCTTACACATACAACTAGCAGAAACAAGATTCTTCCTAACGGAAGGTACATGAAAGACATTATACAATGTAACTTTCTTTCCAAAAGTGAAGTTAATCTCAACTACTCCTTTCCCTGCTACCATGGCTGCATTATTGTTCCCCATGAGAACCATTTGTCCTTCCGTTTCTTCTTTGTATGATAAGAAAATTTCTTATCATTACAAACATGAATTGTTGCACCCGAATCGAGCCACCAATCATAGGACTTAGTTTCAGCCATATTGGTTTCGGTAATATGCCAATTTGCATTTCAGAAACCATAGCACAAATCTTTTCAGATTTTTCTTTAATAATATTAGCTTTATGAGAATTCACTTCTTCCTTTTTCTTCTTGAATCTGCAATCACTTTGGCAATGGCCTTTCCTGCCACAAAAGAAACAATTTCCAGAAAACTTTTGTGTGCTGGACTTCTTGAATTTTTTGTCATTCTTGACTTTAAAATTCTTTGAAAATTTACTAGCTTCAACAACATTAACCTTAGTAGAATCATGCTTATCCTTGGATTCGTGAGACCTTGTCTCTTCTTCGATTACCAAGTGTTTTTGTAATTCTTCTAAAGTTATGTTCTCTTTACTATGAAGGAGTTTCTTTCTATAATCATTCCAACTTTGAGGCAATTTACCAATAATAGCCCCAACTTGAAATGATTCAGAAATTTAAACTTTTAACTCTCGAAGCTTAGCAACTATAATTTGTAACTCATGTATTTGATCAAGAATGGATTTTGTGTCTACCATAATAAATTCAAAATATTTAGAGACAAGAAATTTATTAGTAACTTCCTTCTCTGTTTTATATTTGTACTCAAGAGCAATCCAAATTTCCACTGAAGAAGCCATAGAATTGTAGAGATCATAGAGCCTGTCAGAAAGTGTATTGAGTATGTGACACCGACACATCAACTCATCATCTTCACGCCTTTTCCTTGCAGCCTTAACAATTTCTGTATCATCTTCTTTTGGTTCTGGAAACGGTTCCAATTTTAGATCAAGAACATATGCAACTTTAAGAATAGTAAGGAGAAATAACAATTTCCCTTTCCAATGAGTGAAATTAGTGCCATCAAAACGATCGAGATAGACACTAGGATTAAGAAATGAAGTTAAATTCTTCTCAACCTCCATTTGTAACAAGAATAAAACCTTAAAGATTGTTGGTCGATTTTCGGATATGGAGGTAAAGAACAAATAAATTTCTTAGGATTTGAGACGTGTTTGCACACTTTCCTTTAAGGTTTTATTTGCCCTTACCAATCTTGGTTTGCTGTAGAGTTTTAATGGCAAATTACCTCCAAGATATAACAAATCCTGAATACAATCTCTAGCAAATAAAATTGTATTCCAGAACACGAAGAAATCTGTAATTAATATGATCTATTTGATCTAATGTATATGTCTATTTTAATAAAGAACATGTTTATATGAAATATTACAACCATTAGAAATGATACTTTTTCAAAGACACTCTTTTATGATTTGAAATTTGCATCCATTCACGATTGAATTTTCAAGCCTGCTAACTGTTTTTTCCAGTTGACGTGAAAACGCACTCTCTGGAAGAAAACAGTTAGCCGGTTTCTCAAAAACGGCGCGCCGTTTTATTCCAGAATGTCAAATAAGTTGCTCTCTCGAAATAACCGGTGAGCCGTTTTCTCCAAACGGTTAGCCGTTTTCTGTAGAACAAAAAATATGCTCTCTGGAAATAAACGGTTAGTTGTTTGCTCTAGAAACGGCAAGCCGTTTTCTTCCAGAATGTCAAACCAAAAATTGAAAAATGTTACAATCTCTCTTACACATGGTGCCATCTTCAACTGATATATTGAAAACCTCAATATTTATTCTAAACCATAGTTGGGGAGGAGAGACGCTTCTACTGCAGTTTAGAAAGAAATATTCGTCCATTGCACACTTGGGGTCGTCGATTCCGAAGGGATAAGGAACAATGACATCTCCACATTTTTCCTCACAACCGGGCCTTGCATTCGAGCTGCTTGCTGCTGCTGGCCAAGATAAGAGCAGCGTCAACCAAAGCATCGACATTATTTTCTCAATAATATTGATCATCGGACTCTATAATTTTTTTTTTAATACATATTATTGGCTCCTCATCATCTTGCTTTAATACTAAGAACAAAAGCATGCACCAGTGAATTTGTCTGAGAAGATCGCGCGAGTTAGAAAGAATTGATCGTCGTCGTTGACATTGACTCGCTGATTAAGTCATGCACGTTCATTCAGCCGTTTACTTTGAAAAATCAAGCTTCCATGATGTTAAGAGCGATGTACTCATATACACACAATTTCTCAGGTAGAAGTGATTGACACGTGGCATGTTATTATTAGAAGATGGTGTAATTTTTATCGCATTAATGATTTGGTAATGGAATAAGACACCTTAGATATATAATGAAAAACTTGATAAATTCAACAATTGATAAATCCAATACACTGTGTTGAGGAGAATATCACAAATCAGCTGAGAATAGTTTTTGAGTTAATAATATAAGTTTGAGAGTATCTTTCCACGTAAAAAGGACTGTGCATCACTCTGTATGAGTTTACAAAATGTTACAATTATTTTTGTTACTATTTAATCAAGTCTTTTTGTTTAAATATTAGTACTGTTTTCTGTTAAAAATTAGTATTCTTATTATTATAATTATTTCGTGAAAGTAGATAAGTTCGTTAATTACGTTTTGTTAATGCATGGACATGGTTCGAGACCTTGGCTTTGTTGAAAATTCCACATTTGAGCAGAAACTGCACAAATCCTTTGGCACAACGTCGAAGATTCTGATGTGAATCTGATTTCATAACGTAACTAATTCTAAAAGAAGAAGCTAATGAAGTGTGTTAGGAAGAAGGAAAATGAGATTTTTTGCTTCTTTATCTAATTCTTTCCATTCCTTTGTTTTCCTCTGTCCCTTCACTTCTTTTTATTTCTTTTTCCTTTCTTTTTTTTTTCTAAACTTATTTTGCTATTTTTTCTATCCGATCTCTTTTCTCTTCTTTCTCTAGTTTAGCATATTCCGCATAACTCATTTAAAAAAAAATAATATTCTTGTCCAAGACTCAGTCACGTTTCCACCGCGGGACAAATTCTGAAGACAAAGATCAATTGTATCAAAGGCCAACTTAATTCAACCATGACTCATCGACCAATGTCTTATGAAGACGAAATGGGGCACAACACAACTATTAACTCCCTCGTACCGCCAAAGATTCCACACAAAAAAAAAAAAGGATTAATAAGTGGGCACAACAAAATAGTGAAAAGACCAAGCATAACAGCTATTATGAAGTAGAGGTGTATTCTATATATTTTATAAAGTTTATTATTTTAGTTAATTTTATTTATTTATTTCTATAGAATGCTTATAATTATTTTGATTTTCTTAAAACAAGTTCGCCATCTTTTGTTAAAGTTTAATGAAAGAATTAGTAATAAATACTACGGGCAGGTGTGGTAGATAAAGGAAGACTTATGCCACTCATAATGATCAAGTCTTTGCAGGCTTGAAATGTTAGATAAATCATTTATGGTAGACTATGAAAGGACCAAAGAGTTGTTAGGTGCCTGAAACATTTTAGTAGGATGGTAACTATTTTTTGGTTTCTTGCAAGAAAGTTCCCATCCTTTCTTAGTAAATAAATAATAAATTTAGGCTTGTAGTTCACAGTTTCAGGTTATCCAGAATGCATGGGTTTAATTTCCTTTAAAATTTATCTTTGCTTGTCTCTACTCTCTCAATTACCCGAATATTTATTGTTCGGAACTTTAATTTGATGCGTTGGTGGGCTAGAATTAGAAATGGACTGGACTCAAGTTGCGCGTCATAGACTTTCATTTAGGATTATTCGCTGTCACCAGCTCCTTTTCCATTTTTATGTACACTCTACTTATGAGATGTCAAACTGTGACATCCTATAAGTTGTACTGCAGGTCCCCTGTTTCTTCATTTTTGTTGGTTTTAAACAAAGAAAAGAGTACACAGAGAAATTGGGGTTGCTAATTACTTTATAATTCATTGCTGCAATATTTGAATTTATACATGAAAAGAAACAAACAAAGCCAAAAAATCTGCCTACATATCTTTAACACATATCTGATATCATACAATTCAAAAACAAATTTTTTCCTACAATCTTGCAGGATTTTATTGACAGCATAATCAAATCTTGCTGTTTTTATTTTCACTCAAATCCTACAGCAAATATAGCATTGTCATCACTCCTCCTTGCTATTTTTGCTGCAGACACCAATTCTTTTCTTCAACAACTCAAATCTTGACTTTGACAGTCCCTTTGTCAAAATGTCAGCTAGCTGATCTTCAGTCTTGCAATACACGAGCCTTACTTCATCATTCTTCTGGACTTCTCTAACAAAATAATACTTAATTTTGAAATGCTTTGTCTTCCCATGGAACACTGGATTGTTAGAAATTGCTATGGCAGCTTGATTATCAACAAAGATTTCAGTTGCATAATCCTGAATCATTTTCAAATCTGTCATAAGCTTCCTTAGCCATAAGGCTTGATTGACTGCAGCAGCAGCTGCAATATACTCAGCCTCAGCAGTAGACTGAGCTACGATTTCCTGCTTCTTTGAACTCCAACAGAAACAACCTGAACTAAGACTAAACAAGTAGCCTGACGTGCTCCTCATATCATCACAGGATCTTGCCCAATCACTATCAGTAAAATCATGCAAAATGAGCTTGTCTTCCTTCTCAAATTTTATTCCATGATCCAAAGTTCCCTTGATATACCTGAGCACCCTTTTAGCAGCCTTGTAGTGCAATTCACTTGCACAATGCATATATCTGGACAGCAAACTCACAGCAAACATTATATCAGGTCTTGTTGCTGTCAAATACATCAAGCAACCTATAAGACTCCTATATAATGCTTCGTCAATCTTTTCAACACCATCATCTTTACTAAATTTCTCATTTTGAGCTAAAGGAGTACATACTGACTTGCAATCCTCCATGTTGAATTTTTTTAGCACTTCTTTAGCATATTTTTGCTATCCGATGAAGATCCCTTGCTGTGACTTTTGAATTTCCAGACCTAAAAAGAAAGTCATCTCTCCTAGATCAGTCATTTCAAATGCTTGCATCATTTGAACCTTAAATTGCTTCACTAATTCTTCATTGCTTCCTGTGACAAGCAAATCATCAACATAGAGTGAAACAACAATCAATTCATGATTAATTACTTGAATATACAAAGTTGATTCACTCATGCTCTTGTTGAAGCCTATGTTCAGCAAATGATCATCAATCCTGCTGTACCAAGCTCTTGGAGCCTGCTTCAAGCCATATAATGCCTTTTTTAATAAATATACTTTCTTTAGATCTGCAAAAAAACCCTCAGGCTACTCAACAAAGATTTCTTCATCCAAATAGCCATTAAAAAGGGCTGATTTAACATCAAGCTGGTAGATTTTCCACTGCTTTTGTGCTGCAAGTGCTAGAAGCAATCTGATGGTGTCCAGCCGTGCTACAGGTGCAAACGTTTCAGAAAAGTCAACACCAAATAGTTGAGCATACCCTTTTACAACCAGCCTTGCTTTGAATTTGTTTACAGAACCATCAGCATTGAGTTTGGTTCTATAAACCCATTTCACACCAATAGTTTTCTTGTGTAGTGGTCTGTCCACCAACTCCCAAGTTTGATTCTTGTGAATCATCTTGATCTCATCTTCCATTGCTTCAAGCCACTTTGGATCTTTAGCAGCCTCATCATAACCTGCAGGTTCGAGCACAGCCATATTGCACTTTTGATAAATTTCTGTAAGTGGTTTGGTACCTCTTATTGGCTCATCATCAATTATATCATCATCTTGCAATTCTGGTGCTTTTTCTTCTACAAGAACTTGCTTCGGTTCAGCTGTTGCCCAATTCCATCCTCCGGCTTCATCAAATTTAACATCTCTACTCACTATGATTCTTCCCGTCAAATGTTGATAAACTCTATAACCTTTGGTGAGAGTACTGTATCCTATAAAAACTCCATATTCTGCTTTTTTATCCAACTTCTCTCTTTTTGCATCTGGAACATGAGTAAAACACATGCAACCAAAAATTCTCAAGTTATTAATAGAGGGTTTAAAACCAAACCAGGCTTCAAAAGGTGTTTTTCACTTTAAAGCCTTTGTTGGTAACCTGTTTTGCAGAAATACAGTAGTATTAACAGCCTCAGCCCAAAACATTTTTGGCATTTCCTTCTCAAACAACAAACATCTAGCCATCTCCATGACTGTCCTATTTTTCCTCTCACTGACTCCATTTTGTTGAGGTGTATAGGTTGCTGTAAGCTGATGTTCAATCCCTGCAGCTTCGCAAAACTTAGCAAATTTATCAGCTGTATATTCAGTCCCATTATCAGATCTGATCACCTTGATTTTACAGCCACTTTGATTTTCAATCCATGTTTTAAACTTCCAAAACACACTAGCAACTTCAGATTTTTGTTTGAGAAAGTAAACCCAACACATTCTACTAAAATCATCAATAAGAACCATGAAGTACCTATTACCATTTAAGGATGCAGTCCTCATAGGTCCTGGTAGTGTCGTTAAGGTGCACCAAATTTAAAACCTTACCACTAATATAAATAATTAGTACAGAGCGAGTAAGGATCGATCCCACAGAGACTATGCTAGTTATATTTATTATTAACTCCAAAGCAAGATTTAAAATAATAGTAGTAATAATAATAGTAATAATAATATAAATTAATCTAACTAAAGAAAATGTCAATTAAAAATAAAAGGGGGTTTATGAATTTTTTAACTAAATAGTAAGAAGTAAAGAAATTAAAACTACGAACAAGAATTTAATAAAAACTCTAATTAAATGAGAAAGAAATAATAATGATGAAAACTTTGGTTAAAGGATCATTCGCCACCACCAAACATGCACATAATATATCAATTCTATTATCAATTCATATTGAAACTATCAACCGTAGACAACAATAAGCTCTGTTAGTCTCAATCTTTCCTTAGTGTGTCGTTAGGTAAAATAAGCTCTTCACCTAATCTCTAACCATTAAATAATTTAAAATAAGCTCTTTAAATTTAAGATAATGGAAGCATTAAACAAAGAAAGATATTAGATTGATCTAGGCAATAAACACACAAGCTCGGATTATTTAACCTAGGTTATGTTCTTCAATTGAAATCACTAATTCCAACCTGCTACTAATGATTAAAATATCAAGACAATTACGGATCAAGAATTTTAATCTAGGAAATAATATTTATTCAAGTCCTATTTAATTGGCCAATTAAATAAAACAAGAATAAATCGTGAACATTAATTATAGAAGAACATAAACAATCTCAATTAAATAAATTGAATGATAGAATTTCAATTTAATTGCATAGCATGTTTAGGGTTTTAAATTCACCCTCAACCAAATAAAAATCTAGCCTAACATAATTGAATTGGAAATAAGAGAATTGATAAAACCAATCATGGAGATTAATTCAAACGGCTGCCTTTTTTCTTCAATTGAATTCCTTCTGGCGTCTTCCTTGTTTTTTTTTTCTTCTTGCAGAATTGGATCAGCCCCTGCTCTCCCTCTTCCGGCTGCTAGTTCCTCAAAATCAAAAGCCAAAAGTTGGCTTTTATACTGCCCAAGATTGGCCGTATTTTAAAGCAATTAATTTGTTTCCTTTAATTGCCATGCACATGCCATTTCAATTCTTTATTTCCAATGCTTTGTCCACCACTTGTTTAGGCAATTCACGTGCATGAAATATGGCCATTTCCTTTTTCTTCTTTGTTCAATTTGCTTCCCATATTAACCAATGAGCAAGCCAAAGCCACTTTAATGCTTGCACATGTTATTACCCTTTAAGATTCTTGATTCCAATTAAATGAAGCCGCCAAATTGAATTAAATTCAATTCCCTCTTTAATCTCCACGTGATGGTCATAATCTTCTGAATATGCATGAATTAATTTTGTTGGCTTCGGTTTTCTTGGTTTCCAAAAATCACTAATTATTTCCCTTTTCTAATTCCTTCAAGCAGATCTCTTCTTAAATGCTCTGATTTAATTTCTCTTTAATTCCAAAATATACCTAAAATAACAAAATAAATAAAACTAAGATAAAAATTAACACAATAAAATATAAGTTACTAAATTAAAAATTAACTAAAATAACTAGAATATTTAAGACCAAAACAAGAAAAATATAGAGAAATTAATAGCAAAATATATGAAAAATATGCACTTATCAGGTCCACAAACATCTGTGTGGATTAACTGAAGCTTCTCAACTGCTCTCCATGCCTTATTAACAGGGAATGGCAATCTAGCTTGTTTTCCCAGCTGACAGACTCCACACACTGATGCTCCTCCTCCATTGAAAGTCATTCCTTGCACAAGATCATTTTTCTGCATGTAATCTAATGCAGAATAATGAAAATGCCCCATCCGCTTGTGCCATAACTCAGCCTGGTTCAAAGTACATTGATATGCACTACATTCATCCTTGTTCCAACTTAAGCTGAAGCTTTTGCTGTTCATTTTCACAGAGAACAACACTACACCATTTGGGTCAGTAATGACACATATGTTATTCTTAAATACAACAGAATAACCTTTCTCAAGCAATTGTCCCACACTCAGTAGATTTCGATCAATTTTAGGAACAAGTAATACATCAGAAATAAACTTGATACCTGCTGAGCTTTTTATTGCAACTATCCCTTTACCTTTCACTTCAATATACTGCCCATTACCAACTTTAACTCTTGACACTTCTGACTTGTTTACTTCTTTGAAAAGAGATTCATCGAAAGACATGTGATTTGTGCATCCGCTGTCTATGAGCCAATCATCACTCGAACTGTTACTCGAAAAACAAGATACAACAAAAAGTTGTTCATCCTGTTGTTGTTCTGCTGCTTGAGCTTGGTGTCCTTCTTGCTGTTTGTTTTTACACACCCTCTCCATATGCCCCATTTGCTTGCATGCCCTGCATTGAATGTCAGGCCTAAACCAACATTTCTTTTACGGATGAGAGGTTTTCTTACAGTGAGGACACGGGGAGTGCTTGCCCTTGTTGCCTTCATTGATGCTACTTTCCCCCTTCTTGTAAATCTTCTTACTCCACTGTTTCTTTTCTTTGCTGCCTCCTTGAGCTTGATCAGCCTCTTTCACTTGAAATGCTCCTTCAACCATCTCCTCCTTTCTGTAAGCTCTCCTTTGTTCTTGAGCTTGCAGTGCATTGACAAGCTCTGCCAATGTTATTGTTGACATATCTCTGGACTCTTCAAGTGAAGAGATTTTAGATTCAAATCTCTCAGGCAAGGTCACCAAAATCTTCTCTACAATCCTTTTATCATAAAACTCTTCCCCAAGCATTCTAATTTTATTGGCAATCATCATCAACTTGTCTTTATAGTCATTAACTGTTTTTGTCTCCTTCATTTTCTGCATTTCAAATTCCCTTCTCAGGTTCAGGACCTGCATTTGTTTTGTCCTGACATTCCCCTGATATTCTTGTTTCAAAAGATCCCATGCCTGTTTCGCTGTTTCACAAGTCATGATCTTTGTGAAAATTGTCTCTGAAACTGCAGAGTGAATGCATGTCTTGGCCTTATATCTCCTTTTTCTTTCATCCCTGTTATTCCTCATATGAGCTAATGGTGGATCCTCTGGATCTGCTTCCACCAAGTCCCATAGGTCACATGCTTCCAGGTAAGATTCCATTTTCACAGCCCATATTTGATAATTTTCACCTGTGAAAACTGGAGGAGCAAATAAGAAACCATTTCCTGCCATATTGAAGTGTAGGAAGCCTCTCTAATCACGTTACAAGTCCCTTAAGAATAAGGGCTCTGATACCACTTTGTTGGTTTTAAACAAAGAAAAGAGTACACAGAGAAATTGGGGCTGCTAATTACTTTATAATTCATTGTTGCAATATTTGAATTTATACATGAAAAGAAACAAACAAAGCCAAAAAATCTGCCTACATATCTTTAACACATATCTGATATCATACAATTCAAAAACAAATTTTTTCCTACAATCTTGCAGGATTTTATTGACAGCATAATCAAATCTTGCTGTTTTTATTTTCACTCAAATCCTGCAGCAAATATAGCATTGTCATCAATTTTCAATCCCCCTCAAGCCAGTATCCTTGTTAAGATAAGAATCCTGCCTCTAAGATCTTTGAATCTTTCGACTAGCATTCCATGCCCAATTGTATTCTAGAGCAAAAACAGTCTTGCGGCTCCATGGATGCTCTGTTAGATAAATTCCTGATGTTACACTACCCTGCCTCTTTGAGCGAAAATTTGAATGTACAGGCTGTATTCATTTGAATGACACTGTACAGTAATTATTAATTCATCTTATGCCAAGTTTTAATGCCCCGTATGCAATGAAACGAATATGTTAAAAGAACTGCATAAAAAAGTAGACTAAATTTGTTTATGAATAAATTTGCCTCTCCCCTACTTCATTTTCCTTTTTCCCATTGTTGCATATGTTCTGCAGTGCATGTCGTGACTTCCACTGTTTGGTTTTGAACTTGAGTGCCGGTGGATTTGAACTGCAATAAAATTGATCTATTCTCCTCAAAAGCTCGAGCTTGTTATAATTAGATTGAGCTTGATAAATCTCTATACAAGTTCATAAATCAATTCAAAATATAATAACAATTCGGAAGAGGCTGCCACTCTGGGTTTCACAAGAATTGTCTAAATCCAGATATCTCTCATGAGGATTGTTTTCCATGAGAGGGGATTCTAGGTGATTTCATCTTCCTAGAAGCAGCCATGAACTCCGAAGAAAGATGATAGGATAAAAGGGTAAGCCCCTTAAGCAACAAGGCCTTCAGTTGGATGAAACGGCTTCATACCATGCATCTTTTCTCACTCTAATCTCCTTCACCTTTACAGTGGATGTATCTTCATTTAGAGAGAAAACTTTTCAAGAACTAGCTTCTGCTTGTCACCTTGACCTACCTTGTGAAAGGCACTTGCAAATCTCCAGACAGTATCTTCATCTGGTCTAACGCCAAGCTCCTCCATGTCTGCAAATATGGTATGGCGTCCTTTGTTGTACATATTTTGGCGTCTCATGAGTTTTCCTTCAACAGAGAATTAATATTAAGTTGTATCACTAGGGTACTTCGAGGGAAACCCAAATCCTCCAATGTTTGACTTCAAGCGAAGTTGGTAAAAGCATGTTCTGTTATTCACTGAACTTAAAATAAAAACAGCCATTACAAATTCAGTTCCTTGTAAATAGGAAGACTCATTCAAATAAAATCTAAACTCAATAACCAAAACTAACAAACAAGACTAATTCAACAAAGACTAATTAAAGGCAACGTAGCAAGTTGAGTAATTGCTATTATATTTATATCCTTCCTCACGGTTTCTTTGAAATTAAAGGAACTGAATCTTTGGAAAAGCAACCATACTCTGGAAAAGTGACCCAGTCCAAGGATCAAAAGGAGGAAAGACTACTCCTTAACATTCATTTATATCACTACATATACTTAGGCATTAGGCAACAATACTTCAATACAAGTCAAACACAAATTTTGGAAGGCAAATAATTGTGGAAACAGACGCAAATTTATTTATATGCGATTCGTATAAGATGAAATACTTGTACAATGATTGACGCTGGTTCAATTACATACTGTAACCGTAGTTCTCAATATCAAATGACTCGAAAGTTTGAGTGTTTGGTTGGGCAATCACAGCCGTTGCATGTGCTGATGATTCACCTAACAAATGCTCCGTCTCTTCACTGTTCTCCTGTGCCCATAAATTTTCATGCAACCTTTTCAAGCTGTCAAGCTCCTCAGAAACTTGCTTCATTGTTGGCCTTTTCGCGCCGCTACTTCTTAAGCATTCACCTGCAAGTTCCGCAACATTTTCTACCTCCCCCATTTCATTTTCATCAGCAACCCGAAAACTCAGAATCTGACGCAAACTATTATTTTCAATTGAAGAGAGAAAATATTGAACAATGTTTATCTTCTCATTGGATACCAGTGTCATGCGCGAGCCAGGCTTCACCCCTGTTAACAGTTCCACAAGGACAACCCCAAAGCTATACACATCACTCTTTTCTGTCAAATTACCTGTCATTATTAGTTGGGAGCTAGTTAGTTTAACAAGTAAAACATTTTGGGTGGCACAAGAGATCTCCAGTCAACAGGGTGGTGAGAAAAATTACCTGTCATTAGATACTCCGGATCTAAGTAACCAAACGTCCCTTGTATTTTCGTGGCCAGAGCAGCTTGATCTGGCGAAATCAGCACTGAAGCCCCAAAATCAGCCACTTTTGCTATATACTTGTCATCCAAAAGTATGTTGGAGGATTTTATATCTCCGTGAATTATTGGGGGGCTTGCTAAAGAATGGAAATAGTCAAGAGCTGAAGCAATTTCGGCCGCGATCCTAAGACACATTTTCCAAGTTCTTAACGCCTGCGAACTCTTATCATGGATATGGTGAGATAGAGTTCCATTGGAAACAAATTCATAAACCAGTAGAGGCACTTTGGTTTGCAAACATAGCCCTAAAATCTTGACCACATTCTTATGGTTTATTCGTGACACAATACCCATTTCCTTCTGAAATTCCTGATTTATCCGAATTTTCTCTGACTCTTTAGGCTTCTTCACTGCAATTTGGGTATTGTCAGGTAAAACACCTTTGTAAACAGAGCCAAAACCACCTTCACCTAGAAAGTGGCTTTCATTAAAATTTTCGGTAGCTTTAACTAGCTCTGCGGCACTGAAAATCCTCACTGACTGGTGCTTTAGTATCTCACCACCATTTTTTAAGAAGTTTTTCTGCTTTCTTCGTTCTATACATCCAATGAAAATTAAAATTCCCACAATCACACTGAATATAACTGCTCCAATAACTGCACATGTTAAAAAGAAAAGAATTATATAACGTATAATTACATATGGAAAGGAAAATGATCCATTATAAGCAGCATTCCAACTTCATGCCCAATCTCAAAGGATTTTAACATTGAAATTTGAAAGCTTCACTTTACCTTTCTTGTACTACTCATTTTACCAGCTAAATCATCATTTGGCAAATACGATGCATAAAATAATTAACATATTAGGTACCGTGTATCAAACTGTCAAAGAATCTGAAAAAAATAGTTACTGTCATGTATCTTAAAAGGGAGAGACGACAAAACACAAACACTAAAAAATCTAGATGACAAACAATAATAATAAAAATGACAAAAACAATACTTACAGATAAATAAATAATAAAAGAAGCAATAGAAAATTTAGAAAGAGGACATCAGTCATCACCTGCAACAATAGTGGTGATATGAAATCCCCGACAATCGACTTTACCGTCGCCGTACATGCCAATCGGACAATCGCATGTATAACTCCCAATTGTGTTCCTACACTTCCCTTCACAATGGTACTTTTCTTTATCCAGGCATTCATCAATGTCTGTCACACGTGCATAAGGTGACAAATTTTTAATGAAAAAATTAAAGAACACTGAGATTTAGACTGCATGAGGTGACAAACTTTTAATAACAAAACTAAAGGATACTGATATTTGGACCACGAAATTAAATAAAACGCTGACAAAAACAATATACAACCCCAAGGGAGTTTAGGTATTTAATTTTCCAACATAATTAACTCTGCATCGGTTTTAGTCGGTGTTTTATTGATATTTAGCCTCTTTATAATTTCTGTGAATAAAATGATTGATTATTAGTTAAAACAAATAAAAAGAGAAGAATCGAAGAAACACACCAACACATCCTAGATAGGGGTTTCCCTGAAATCCTTGCTTGCATTTGCAACGATACCCTTTGCCATTTTCAGAGTAATAACAATTAGTATTATCACCGCAGCCATCAACTTTTGAATTTGGATCATCCGGGCAATTCTTTTCTTCAACTACCCATTCAATTGTAACATTTGAACTTGACTTATCTTCAGAGGCTCGAAATTCTGCTATATTGAAGGTTTCGTCTGCTAAGAGTGCATAATCACACTGCATGAACTCTCCCATATCCTCGTGATTATGTACGCTACGAAGAGTGAGTTCCAACGACTTGAGACTTTTGGGTAATGGAGTCTGGCAGCAACCGATCCCTGAGCAGGAACTTTCATTTAACTTGGCAGATTCATTTGTGCATATAGAAATGCAGCCAGACCAAAAACTGCCATCAGGGTCACCCATATAGGCCGAGGTATCGCAGCCGATAGCCGTGAGCTTGTTCCTGGTGTCTGAAAACCTCAATGGTCTGTGTCCTAATTTGACATAAGCATCGTTATAATCTGAAGTCCGATGTCCCAAGCCATCGTAGCAGCGGCGAGATGTAAAAATGGATGCGATCATGGAGCCATTTTCAATTGATAAATTGAAAACTTCAAGATCTCCAATCATCAATTTGGGAGGAGAGTCCCTTCTACTGCAGTTTAAAAAGAAATTCATGTTCATTGCACACATGGGGTCGTTAATCCCGAACGGATAAGGAACAGTGACATGTCCACATTTTTCCTGGCAACCAGAACCAGGCTTTACATTCCAGCTGCTTGCTGCTGCCAGCGAAGACAATAATAGCAGCATCAACCACAGCAACAACATTTTTTTCGCAACTTTATTGATCATTGGTCCTGATATGATGATACCTTTAACATGTTATGTTTTTGGCTCCTGATCTTGTATATATTCATTTGTTCAACAATGAGAGCATGCATCAGTTACTCTGTCTGAGGAGACCGACTTTCAAAGACTTGGGAGTCCTCGTGGACCCTTAACTCATTAAGTCATTTTACTTATGTTCATCCAGCGGCCTACTTTGAAAAATCTATGTTTCTGTCATTTAATTTTGAGAGCTATGTAGGATTTTTCTTTTCTTTTCTTTTCTTTTTTTCCAAGTGAAGTGCATAGTACGTAAAAAATTGGAGAGAACGACATATTACGAAGACAGTGAGACTGGCAATCATAGTGAAAGGCCAAACCTGAATAATATTAGTTGCAACGCCAAAAATGTTCAGTTGTGGGCCCAGCAAAACGAGTGAAAATTAAAGTAGTCATGCAATGAATTAAACATCAACACGTAGCTTCCAATAACTCATGAATTGTCTATTTCGAACTTACTTTTCTCACCAATGCTCTACAAATCTTTCATTTTATTAAATCGTCTCCTCTAGGTTTGGCGGATTTCCACGAACATTCTATGAGACAAAAACCAATCATATTGTGGCCAAATCATATTGTTCACTTGTGTCAACGATGACTCATAATTACTCGTTACAAGACAAAATGTTAAGACCGTCGTTAGTGATAAGTGATATATGGAAACATTTGCTAGGTGAAACGTCACACTCAAAAGTCTTGAACATTGACTCATAATTAGAGTAGGGTTATTCTATTTTAGAGAGAGTTTTATTTTAGTTAACTGGATGTTTATTATTTTCTATAGGATGCTTATTATATATTTTGATTGTTCTTACAAGAAAGCCCCCATGTTTTCATTAAAATTTAATTAAAGAATTAGGACAAGTGTGTGTACTAAGGGGAGGTGTAGTAGATAAAGGGAGGCTTATGTCAACCACGACACATAAAGATCTAAGGTTTTGCAAGCTAAAATGTTAAATAAACCATTTATGGGCAAACAGTGAAAAGATCAAGAATTTGTTCGGTACATCATACTCAATGTATTGTACTTAAAATTGAATTCCCATCAAAATTTCTCCGCCGAACCATGCAAAATTTTGTTTGTATCCCTACTCTCTCTATCCCTATCTCTTTACATGTCTGTAAATTCATTTTCTCCTATTTTATTTGACACATCCTTTCTTGCATGGGGATGGAGTTAGGAATGGACTGAACTCAAGTTTTGTGTCATAGACTTACTTGTATGATTCTAGCCACTTGTATGCAACAACACTCTGCTTCTGAGATGTCAAACGGTTAAAGCTTCTAAATTGTAATGCAGCTCCTCTGTTTCTTCATTATCAATTGTCAGAATAAGAATCTTGCTTCTAAGATCTTTCAATAATCTTTCAATTGCCTGCTTCTTAGTAAATATGTCCACCACACCACCTGACGCTTTATCTGAATCTCTGTTTACTTTTATTTCTCTATTGGCGACTTTGGGTTTTGCTTAATTAGCTTTCACCCCAGTTGCATTCTATGGCAAAAACAGTCTTGCGGCTCCATAGATTCTCTGTTGGATAAATTCCTGAGGCTACTACTATACTGCCTCCTTGAGCAAAAGTTCAATGTATAAGGCAACCATTTGAGTGACAATGTATATAATATATTAATCATTGTATGCGAAGTTTTAATCCACGTATGAAATGAAACGGTGGCAAATTTGTTTGAATCCAACTTATATGTATTTTCTTTCAAAGAATGTTTCTCGAAAGAATTTGTAAGGATGAGTTGAAAACTTAACATAACAGGTAATAAAACTGAAAAAGAAGTAAAATGCAAAGCACATTATTGATATTCAAATGCATATGCACAAAGTTCTTACTTGCGGGCCAAGGTATTTGATCCAAGGGTCTATAAAATGCACAGCATATTATTGATTTCATTGAATTGCTGATTTTATCCTGAGTGCTGAAGGTTATTTCTGGTACGTGCTGATCACCGTTCCTTAGGTGATTATAAGTTGCTCCTTCATAGAGGCAATTCATCAAAAAATATAGTTCATAGTATCAAACACCTTCATCATCTAACTGGATACAAGAAGGGCAAATTGTAAAAGTCTAACAAAATCGATTGTTTATGAAACAGTACATACAGATAGAGGTATAAGAAAATTCTTATCCTTCTTCACCATTTGTTTGAAAGTAAAGGGTCTCCATCAACGGAAAAAGTAACACTGTTAAAAAATGATCCCGTAGAAGATGAACCAGTTTTGAAATGTCTAGCATTGTCATAATTCACAAAATCAATCTCTTCACATTGCCGCAAAACAGAAGCTCCAATCGATGCTCTAATCCCCGCTAATTCCAATGCCACTTCTTTCATGGTAGGTCGCTTCTTCCCATTCAAGTTCAAGCATCTTTTTGCGACCATCGCAACTGTTATAACCTCTTCTTTCTCAGCTTCTCTAAGAACTTGAGCATCGAGGACTTCAAACAAACGGTTCTCATTGATTACTTGGAGAAAATATGCTGCCAAACTTCTATTTTCTTCCGTCTCAACTAAACGGATAGGTTTTTGTCCAGTTAAAAGCTCAACAAGAACTACACCAAAACTATAAACATCACTTTTCTCTGTAAATTGACTTGATTGAAAATATTCTGGATCTAGATATCCAAACGTTCCTTTTACTTGAGTGGTCAAGTGAGTTCGATCAACTGCCATTGATCTAGAAGTCCCGAAATCTGAAATTTTGGCTCGATATTTATCATCCAAAAGTATGTTTGCAGACTTGATGTCTCGATGATAAATAGGAATTGAAGCAGCTGAATGCAGATATGATAGAGCTCCTGAAACTTCGACAGCAATGCCTAAACGTATTTCCCATGTTATTGGCAACTGATCCTCAGTTTGTTCATGTATGTATTGATGAAGACTTCCATTTGGAATAAATTCATAAACCAAAAGAGGAACTTCTGTCTCCAAGCAGCATCCCAATAACTTAACCACATTCCTATGGTTAATTTGAGATAAAATTATAACCTCATTGATGAATTGCTCAACATTGCTCTCATGTACTGATTTTGATTTTTTAACGGCCACAATTCTTCCATCTGTCAACATTCCTTTGAATACAGTACCTTGACCTCCTTGACCAAGGATTCGACTGACATTATAGTTGTCAGTGGCCTTCTCCAAATCCTTTGAAGTAAACAATTTTGTTTTCTCAATATTACCTTCATTTGAAGACAACTCTTGCCGCAATAATAAACCACCATTTCTTTTAAAGAATTTCTGCTTCCGCTTGATTTTCCTTCTTCTTTTTATGAACTTGTACAACCACCATAATCCAATGAGTAGTAGAAACAACACTCCGAGCACAACAACACAACCTGTACCACTCCAAGACTAGAATTAATAGCAAGTCATTGAGACCTTTTATTGCGTGGAGTTATTCCAAATATGTAATCCAATGAGTAGTAAAAACTTGCAATTTTTTTAAAAAAAAAATTCAATTGTAAAAGATTAAAGAATCTGATGAAAAGTAAATTTTTTTTACTATGACAATTTATTTTTGTAAGAAAGATAATTTTGTGAAATTTTCATAAATTGCTAACTTTGTTAAAATGTTAGAGAACAACCGAGCTTATGGGTATTTTTTACGTATTTATTTTCAAATGGAATGCCATAAACTAAAAAGCATAAACCTAGAACAAATTGAAAGTTAGTAATAAGTTAAGCGCATGGGATAAAGGATTAGGTTGTTATCAACAGTCTTCGCTACGAAAAGAAGAAACTTGAAGGGGTGGTTGAAGAGAGAACTAAAAGGGGGTTGAAATTGAAGACAGAGATTATCTGAGATGGGTTTATTGAGATAAAAAGAAAGTAAAAGCTATTTTAGGATTTAAAGAAGATATAAACAGAAAAGGGATTTGAGAAAGGATAATTGAGGGGAGCTAATAGCACCACTCTTTCACAATTAGTGGAGGATTCTATTTGCGAAAAACTCATTGGCACCTGCAGGTTTATTTTCAATAGGTTAAGGATTTAAGTCTTGCGAAAGTAGATAATAAAATTAAATAATAATAATAATAAATTACTTTGATAGATTATTACTTAACTAATATCCTAAAAAAGGCAAAAGAAGTAAGTGAAAATGCTGAAAGAATGACAATATATGTACATCACCTGCAACAATAGTGGTGATACGAAATCCCCGACAGCCGAGTTTACCATCGCCGTGCATGCCAATTGGACATTGGCATGTGTAACTCCCGGGTGTATTCTTGCAAGTTCCTTCACATGGGTATCCTTCGTTGCATTCATCGATGTCTGTCACACACGTACGGACGGTGAATACTTTAAGTAAATAAATTAACTGCATCAGGATCATAACCTTAGCTGGAACAGAAATTCAAGAAAGAAATATATAATCATACCGCGACATCCTAGATAGGGGTTTCCCTTATATCCTGGCTGGCATACGCAACGATACCCTTGGCCATTTTCAGAGTAAGTAAGATTAGTATTGTCACCGCAGGACTCCTCATCTTTAATTATCCATTCAACCGTAACATTTGAGCTTGACTTATCAGAAAAATGCAAGCCCGATAAATCAAAGGATTCGTCTGCTAAGACTGCGTAATCACACGTGATGAACTCCTCCGTTAATGTTTTACTGTAATTAGATCGGCTATCAAGAGTTATAGTCAACGTCTTGTTCAGAATTTTACGTAATGGAGTCTGGCAGCAACCGATGCCTGAGCAGGAATTTTCTATTATGTTATTTAGTTTCTTGAAGGATTCATTAATCGTGCATAAAGAAGCGCAGCCACTCCCAAAATCCCCCATAGCGTCGGTCATAAATGCTATGGTATCGCAGCCGAAAGCCGTGAGCTTGTTTCTAGTGCCTGACAATCTGAATGGTCTGAGGACTAAGTCGACTTTAATATCTGTCGAGTTCAGTACGTTTCCGAAGCCATTGTAGCAGCGCTGCGCTGTCGGAATCCTTGCGATGATGGAGCCATCTGTTATTGATATATTCAAAACAACAACATCTTCGAACTTAGGCTGGGGAGGAGAGGCGCTTCTATCGCAGAACAGAAAGAAATCACCGTTCATTGCACATTTGCGGTTCCCGATTCCGAAGGGATAAGGGACAGTGACATCTCCACATTTTTCCTCGCAACCAGGCTTTACATTAATCAAGCTTCCAGTTTCTGCCTTTGTTCCTGTTGCTGGCCAAGTCAACAACAGCATCATTAACCACAGCATCCACATTTTTTGTTCTTAATGTTTTCTTTTGTGGCGTATATTATTTGATCTTTAATACTGTATATTATCTATTGGCTCATCACGCACCAGTGTTATGCTCTTGTTGCTGGCCAACACAAGACAACGGCTGTAGGAACCCCATCT
Organism: Citrus sinensis; assembly: GCF_022201045.2. Taxonomy (NCBI): domain Eukaryota; kingdom Viridiplantae; phylum Streptophyta; class Magnoliopsida; order Sapindales; family Rutaceae; genus Citrus; species Citrus sinensis. Next base: position 22,708,200 of record NC_068563.1, read on the forward strand.
TTTTTCGCAATATTTGGTCACGATTTTTTTCTATAATATGTTAATGTTATTGGCGTCTTGCATCCATTATATCATAGAAGAGACTGACTGACTTAATTAGAAAGACTTGAGAGTCGTGCCTAAGTTGAGTCTTGTTCGTCAGCCGCCAACTTTGAAATTTGAAAAGTCATCTATTCGTTATAATTGTCGGTATAGGAAGTATAAGGAAAGAGCAGTGCTAGCGTCAGTCGCCTTTGGAAGCGACTGACGCGCAGTCGCTGCTTCTAAGGGGGATAAGTGTCCTTGTTTTTTTTGTGCTTTATTAAATGTTTTTGTTATTGTTTTAGTTTTTACTTGTAGCAAGGATTATCAATCATAATCCTTGTAACTAAAGTTAGTTGGTGTGAGTGATTTATTATTCTCATATTTTAAGAAAGGTCAGGATTTCAAGCTCCGCTCTCGTATGGAGTCACCACTTTAGCAAGCACTTTACCATTTACGAGCCGACCAAGTGCGAGCAGAATTAGTCTGGGTTGTGGTTCGGGTTTAAAGGTACCTCCCACACTTGGAGCCCACTCAGGATCACCTCGTGGTTCAAGCCAAAAAAAAAAAATCAATCATAATCCTTGTAACAGTTATAATTTTATTTTTACCCATACAATTTTGATGAAAAAAGTCTTTTGCCCTGACAATAGTCTTTATTTTTTATGCTTAATTCTTATATTATCATTTCTTTCAATTTTTTTGAAAAAATAATATTTATTTAAGAATTTAAATCGACTGCAACATTTGTTTAATATGACAATAACAACTTTACATAATTTTTTTCACTCCAAATTTTATTTCTCTGTTATAAGATTTAAAAATGAAACACCAATGCACCATTATTATTTTTCAACTTCTTATTTTAACCCCTCTCTTTTATTATGATATTTACAAATAATTTGAAATTAATATGACCTCTTAATTATCAGTGGAGTGATTTAATCGTATTTCGAACTTAAATTTTGATTTAAATATTCAAACTATTTCGTATAATTAATTTAGTAGATTCAAATAATTTTTTATTATAAATATCAATATTTTTGTTAAGTAATTTAGTGACTTAGAGTGAAAAATTATTTTTACTTGCATAATTTGTTTAATAAATTTAATGTATAGTAATGACTCTAATATTTTTGTTCATAAACCTTCATTTTTTTGGTTAATTATTTTCTTAAGAAAAAGATTAAACAAATATATAAAAGGTCATTATATTAAGCATTTAATCAAGAACAAAAGAAGAAAAGGGACACTTTGTCCCCCTTAGAAGCAGCGACTGCGTCAGTCGCTCCCAAAGGCGACTGACGCTAGCACTGCTCATAAGGAAATAATGTAAGGGGCAAGGGCTAAATAATATAAGCCGAGAAGTGGTATATATTTCCAACTGTTACCTTTATTCGTGAGTTTAAAAAAATAAAAAAAACATACAAAATCAAATGGCCACGGCCCATATATATTGACATGTGGCCAATGAATACTCTATACCTGCTTTAATTTTCCTAGCTGATTTTTCAATTTTAACTAGCTAAATGACTTTCCTCTCCCGAGTAGCTTGGCCAATTAGCCGTGACTAGTTTAATAGGCCTACGTCGATGGTGGAGTGTCAAGTATCTTATAACACTCTCCTTTGAATCTTCACTAGCTTAACTGAATTGACCGTTCGCTGGGGAAAAATAAAGAAAATGTGTTGGACGTGGTTAGAGACTGTCTCGTTAAAAACTTGTGCAAAGTAAAAGCTTAGTGAAGAAATCTGGTCAAAGAAAAAAGAGTACAAGGCACATGTGTCTAGACTAGCTAAACAAAGTAAAATGCACAGCACACTATTGATATTCAAACAAGAAGTAAAATGCACAGCATACTATTAATGTCATTGTATTGCTGATTTTATCCTGACTACTGAAGGCTATTTCTGTACATGCTAGTCACCGTTGGTCAGGTGATTGTAAGGTGCGTCTTCGTAGAGGCAATTCATCAGACATTGAGTTCATATTATCAAACACGTTCTTCAACTAACAGGATACAAGAAGGATAAATTGCAGAAGTCTAACAAAATCGATAATTTATGAAATAGTACATACAAATAAAGGTACAAAAAAATTCTGCTCTTTTTCACCATTTGTTTGAAATTAAAGGGTCTGCATCAAGGGAAAAGTAACACTAATCAAATCCAGTAGAAGATGAACCAGTTTCGATATGTCTAGTATTGTCATAACCCACAAAACCAATCTCTTCAGAATTTTGCTGCATAAACGACGGTCCAATCGATGCTCTGATCCCTGCTAATTCTAATGCTACTTCTTTCATCGTAGGTCTCTTCTTCCCATCAAAGTTCAAGGATCTTTTCTTGACCATAGCAACTGTTATAACCTCTTCTTTCTCAGCTTCCCTAAGAACTTGAGCGTCAAAGACTTCAAACAAACGGTTCTCATTCATTACTTGGAGAAAATACGCTGCCAAACTTCTGTTTTCTTCAGCGTCAACTAAACGGATAGGTTTTTGTTCATTTAAAAGCTTCACAGGAACTATACCAAAAATATAAACATCACATTTCTCTGTAAATTAACTTGATAAAAAATATTCTCGATCTAAATATCCAAAAGTTCCTCTCACTTGAGCACAGTGCCTTGGCCACCTTGACCAAGCATTCGACTGTCATTGTAGTTGTCAGTGGCCTTTTCCAAATCCTTTAAAATAAACAATTTTGTTTTCTCAATATTAGCTTCTGTTTTAGACAGATTTTGAGTTCAAAGGAAAAGAGGAAAACCTATCTATAAGAATAAATTTATTTCTTGGGGAAACTAGGGTACCTCACTAGATCATTGTGTGTGATATTTTTAAGATCCAAAGAGAGGTAAGGAGAATGGGGGGGATGGTGATGACAGTGAGAGGTAGGAATCTAGAGGGGAGGTCTCTTAAAGTGAGCTTTTAACTTGCAAAATAATGGAAATGAGGATAGAAGTGAAGTCGGGTTGCCCCGGCGTTCACACTCCGACGCTCAAGTTAGTAACTTAAGCTTTTTTATGGTGATGAAAGCTTGCCAGCCCTCTGAAATCGTGGTTTAAGGTTGAAGAAGGCTTTTGTGGAGTGTGTGTGATCATGAATTATGAAAATAAACCTGAATGTCTTTATATATGTAGTACCTCGACTGCCACGTGGCATATTTCCAATGGTTTTTGGCTGTCCTTTTACCTTTTATGATTTTAGGCCATTTGGCAGCATGCTTGGGGCGTAAGAAGGCTTTTCACGACGTATTTTATCCCTTTGGATATGTGGCGTAGGTTGGAGAGTGGTCTAAGGTACCTCAGCAGAGGTTTTCTAGTAAGGTAGCTGAGGACCATTGTCCTAGGGGCAGCATCCTTCACTTTTGGCCGACTGTCACCACTTTTTGAATATGATATTCTGATATATGATTTTTACAAAATCGAATATTATTTTTTAGGCGACGGAGACGTTTCTCGTGACCAAATTTTTAGATATTTTTCTTTGATTGTTTCACATCTGATCTATTGGGTACCTCGGGTAACGAGTTTTAGAGGGTAGGTCGGGTACCCCGGTAACCGAGTTATAGGGGTAGTTAGGGTACACCGGGTACTGAGTTTTGGGGGGTAGGTAGGATACCCCAGGTACCAGTTTTGGGTGTAGGTCAGGTTCCCTGTGTACCAAGTTATAGGGGGTAAGTCGGGTACCCTAGATACCTAGTTTTATGGGGTAGACCGGGTACCGAGTTATAGGGGTAGGTCAGATACCTCAGGTACCGAGTTTTGAGATATAAGTCAGGTACCCCGAGTATCGAATTTTGGGGTATATTAGATACCCCAGAGGCGTACAGTGATCATCATGGCGCCTCATCGACACATGGCGTTCTACTATAATTTTTTATATTTCTCCCCAAACACCTTCATTTGAAGTCAAATCTTACTGCAATAATAAACCGCCATTTCTTTTAAAGAATTTCTTCTTACGCTTGGTTTTCATTCTCCTTGATTTCTCCAATGAGTAGTAGAAACAATAATCTGAGCACACCACGACAACCTACACCTCCCCAAAACTAGAATTAATAGCAAATCATTGAGATCTTTTATCGCATACAACTATTCAGAAGATGTAATTGAATATTCTTAGGTGCATACCTATGATTAATGGTGCTTATAGGTTCGGGCCCATGTTTTACAATGCTGTAAAAGGCATTCTACATGTCTTTAAAATGTTGTAAAGAGTAAATCAATACTTTATAAAGCGTGGACGTCTACATCTAATAATTTATTAAACTTTATATTGTGTCTTTTTACTATTAGTGGAGGATTCAATTTGTTAATAGATGACGCATTGTCACGTCCTGGTTTATTTTGAATTGGTTGAGGGTTTAGGTCTCTCTCGTGTGTGTTGTGAAAGGAGATGATGAAGATGACGACGACGACAATAGTAATATCTTTGATAGATTATTACTTATCAGTTTATAAATATCCCCAAAGGCAAAAGAAGTGAGTGAAAATATTGAAAGAATGACAATATATATACATCAACAGTAACAACAGTGGTGACACAAAATCTTCCACAGCCGACTTTACCATCGCCCTACATGCCAATTGGACATTGGCATGTATAACTCCTTGGCGTGTTCTTGCAAATTCCGTCACATGGATACCCTTCTCTGCACTCATCGATGTATGTCACCCACGTACGAACAATGAAAACTTTTAGGTAATCCTCTCGTGATCTGACCCTCAATTGAACAGGAATTCAAGAACTAAACATATAAACATACCGTGACATCCTGGATAGGGGTTTCCCTGTTATTCTGGCTGGCATAAGCAACGATATCCTTGGCCATTTTTAGAGTAAGTACAATTCGTATTATCTCATAAGGCATAATCGTTCGTTGAATTTGGATTTATTGGGCACTTCTCTTCTTTAACTACCTATTCAACGGTGACCTTTGACCTTAACTTATCTTGAGAGAGTTGAAAAGCAGATAGATTAAAGGCTTCATTATCTAAAAGAGCATAATCACACGTGATGAACTTCTCCGTGTATATACTACTGTGATTCAAATGGCTACCGTAAGATATATCCAACGTCCAGAAACTTTCATGCATTCGAGTCTGGCAGCAATCAGTACCGATGCAGGAATTTTCTGTTACGTTCACAAATCCAAAATAAACAAAGAAAATATAAGCTTAGACGCCATTGATATACGCGTCAATCATAATAAAGGCTGTTGAGTAATGAAAAGTATCAGCTCAGCTATGTCCTCATCCCTCACCCTGAGGCAAATCTCCCCAGCTGAATGGTAAAACATCATGTACGGGCATGTGCCAACTAGAAACGAGCACCGATCAGAGATACGTACCGACCAGATGATCATTACCCAAAGAAAGAGGACACGATCTCACAAAATCGCGACAGATTCGCTACGCCCCGAATTGCTAGGGAGAACGTGACGTCCCACATTGACCCACGATTCAGTGGTTGGAGACCCATAAGGGTCTGTCATCACCCAAAAATAAGGGGCATGAAGAATACTCAGAAAACGTGGGATGATGGCTATAAGAAGCCAAGAGACCGATGAAGAAAATGATGAAAAAATTGAGAGAGAAGGGAAAACTCTGCCAAATTGAAATCATAACTCATTTTACACAGATTTTCGATACAGATTGTGCCGAGAATACTGTATTTAGTTTACTTGCTTAAATCATACAATTTACTCGTAAACACCTTGTTGTAACTTAAACATCGGAGGGTTTACGCCGGCAAAACCACCGCCGTCTCTGACTTATTTCTGTGAGTGCAGGCTTGGAAAGGAAAGAAAGGGTGACTTAGGTCCTAGGAACACGGGCAATTGCTAGAGCAAAGAGAGTACAACCTTCCCTTCGTGGATAACACAAACGTTGGTGGAACGATCAGGTCGGGCAAATGACGACCAGATTTCAGCATCAACATTTTGGCGCCGTCTGTGTAGAGCTGGATAAAAAACTACCACCAAGTCAATAGTCATCAGAGGAGCAGCGAACGACCGGTTATGGATAAGACAAGGAAGGATGCCTTAGGGGGCGACAATGAAACTGGTGAAATGATCACTCTCCAAGAGATCACAAATGAGGCTAGAGAAAGGATGATACAAGAGCGAATGGAGCGGATGGAGAAGCAAATGGAGACTCTCACAGCTATATTGCATAAGTTGAGGGATGAGCGGAGAAGTGATTGTGAGACCACCGCGGTGAGAGATGAAGTCGTGGCAGAACCCAGCCTACGGAGGCGTAGAATCGAGGAGATCCCTCCATTGGGGGACCAACCCTATGGGATGCATTCTCATAGAAGTGTAGGTCAGATCTCAAGAGAGCGCGTGGATGAAGGGATAGACCAATCTCGCCCTGGGCGAGTTCTAGGAGTTGATAGCCGAGGAGTGAATGGTGAGGAAAGTGAACTCAGACAGCAGCTGCATAATGCTGAGCAGGAGCGAGACCAAGTAGCTGCACGCGATCCAGACCGTGCTTTAGAATTGGAGGGTGAGGTGCGAAGGTTGGCGTAGGTGATGGATAAGATCCAGGGCAAGAGAAAGCCTCCTAGCTGGAGGATAATGCTGGATGAAGAATCTCCGCTATTAGCCGAGAACATGGGTACTGTAATCCCAAGAGATTTTCACTTTTCCGACCTCAAATACTCCGGGAGAAGCGATCCGCTGGTGCATATTGAGCGTTACAATGACATGACGGGTGTACAGGGGTTAACACCAGCTCAGAGGTACAGGGTGTTCCCATTGACACTAGAAGGACAAGCACGAGAGTAGTACTGTAAGCTGCCACGTGGAAGTATAAAGGGATATGAGCAGATGTGCCAAGAGTTGGCCGAGTAGTTCTGCGGAGCGGTAGCCCCAAAGGACGATATGATGGAATTGATGGGGATAAAGCAGGAGAAACATGAATCCCTTCACGATTTTGTGAAGAGATATCATCGAGTCGTGCTTGATCTGGGAGCTTTCAATCACCCGCAGGCATTGAGAGGATTAAAAGAAGGTGTGAGGATAGGCCGATTGTGGTACAACTTAAGAAATCCCATCATTCAGAATTATTCGGCAGGTTATAAGCAGGCGAGGAGAGATATAGAAATTGAAGAGGAGAAAACGGCGAGGATAAAAAGCGAATGGCTGGAGGAGTTGAGGCGAAAGGAGAAGAGAACACTGAGTGGAAGCGGGTCGAGAAAGCGAGCTGGGGAATCATCAATAATGCTGCTCGGTCTTGCCCTTACACAATAACTCAAAGACCACAACAGTTCCAACACAGCCGAGCTCAGCCTCAGCGTCCCCCATTCCCGGAACGGCAACAAGAATTTCGGCAGATAGCTGCCCATCCATATCACAATACTTCAAGAGTAGTGAATGCGGTTAACCCCAGAACTAGCAGACTAAGCCAGCCACTCCCAGTCCCAGCTCGGGACGAGTTTCACTACAGCCGAGCAGTCCAATTGATCGATCAGAGCTCAACCTATAAACAGTACACCCCACTGAAAATTTCTAGGGAGGAATTATATGAGAAGATTGAAGGACAAAGCCTCATATATCCCCCTGCCCCTGTGACCAAACCAGCTCACAAGCGGGATCAAGGCAGGTTTTGCAAGTTCTACGACACACATGGTCACATCATTTGCCAGTGTAGGGATTTAAAGAACCAGGTGGAGGATCTGGTAAGGCGATATCTGGATGAGTATATAGATGGGGCATTTCCTATTATGGGATCACAGTATATGCCAGGAGGAGGAACTGAAAGGAATTTGGAGCGTGAACAGTCGGTCATTCGAGTGATAGCAGGGGGGCCAACAATGGCTGGAGATTCGAATAGGGCAAGGAAGAATTATGAGAGATATGCTCTGACCAGCAAAGAGGTGTTTTTCAATTTGCCAACAGCCAAGAAGGCCAAAGTAAGGCAAGTTCCCATTATGTGGACGGATGACGATGAAGAGGGTGTTTTATACCCTCATGAGGATGCACTGATAATTAAGGCGATGGTGGCGGGTAAAGAATTCCGGCGAATACTGGTGGATACGGGCAGCTCGGTCGACATACTATTTAAGTCGACCCGAGATGATATGGGAATTGCGGACTTGAAATTGGAGCGGATGAACACATCCTTGAAGGGATTCGGAGGAGGACGATTAACCCCCATGGGGGTTGTCGAGCTGCCAGTTATTGTAGAATCGAAGCCGTTTGAAAAGACAGTGATGCTGGATTTTGTCGTGGTGGAAGAAAGGAGCCCCTACCAGATAATACTTGGGGGGCCGTTTATAAGAGTGAGCCAATGTGTGATATCCACACATTACTTAGCTTTGCAGTACAGAGTAAACGGAGTTGTGGGCGTAGTAAAGGGTGACCAAAGGATGGCGGGGAGTTGCTATACTACAGCCGCCAAGGAAACCTTACAAGTTACAGTGCTTGATAACCAAGGAGACTCCAAAAAGGGTCGCCATGAACCAGCTGAGAAGTTAAAAAAGGTTCTGGTGAGCAAGGATGATCCGAGCAGAGTAGTAAGGATCGGCTTGGGATTGGGCGAGGCAATAAAAGACGAGCTGGTAAAGTGCCTACAGTCCTATGCAGATATATTCGCCTGGTCGCATGAGGACATGCTAGGAATTGATCACGGGGTAGCTTGTCATAAGTTGGCAATAAAGAAATGAGTAAGGCCGGTGAGGCAGAAAAGAAGATGTTTTAACCAAGAGAGGTACGAGGCCATAAATGTTGAAGTAAAGAAGTTGTTGCGAGCAGGATTCATAAGAGAGGCTAAATACCCAGAGTGGATTTCTAATGTGGTGTTGGTAAAGAAGGCCAATGGAAAATGGAGGATGTGTGTGGATTTTACAGATCTTAACAAGGCATGCCCCAAGGATGGCTTCTCCCTACCTAAGATAGATCAATTGGTTGATTTAACGGTGGGTCATAGTTTGCTCAGCTTTATGGATGCTTTTTCGGGATACAACCAGATACCCATGGACAAGCAGGATGAGGAGAGTACTACGTTTATAACTAACATGGGTTTGTTTTGCTACAGGGTGATGCCCTTTGGCCTGAAAAATGCATGGGCTACCTATCAAAGGTTGGTGAATAAAATTTTCGAGCCATTGATTGGTCACACTATAGACGTATACGTGGATGATATGATCACGAAGTTTAGAGAGCCAATAGACCATGTAAAGCACTTGGAAGAGACCTTTGAACAGCTGAGGAAGTACCGAATGAAGTTGAATCTGGAGAAGTGTGCATTTGGAGTTACCTCGGGTAAATTCTTGGGTTTGCTGGTGAGCCACCGAGGGATAGAAGCCAACCCAGAAAAAATACGGGTAGTAATAGAAATTAAGTCCCCCCAAACAGTTAAGGAGGTGCAGAGCCTTACAGAGAAGTTGGCGGCATTGAACCGGTTCATCTCACAGGCCACGGATAAATGTCACCCTTTTTTTCCAAACCATAAAGAAATGGAGGAAAATGGCGTGAACAGCAGAATTTGAAGAGGCATTTGGGCAGCTGAAGGAATATCTTGCAATTGCCCCATTACTATCAACTCCGAGAAAAGGTGACGAGTTGTATTTATATTTGGCTGTCTCCAAATGGGCTACCAGCTCGGTATTAGTCAGAGAAGATGAGGGAAAGCAACACCCCGTGTACTACACCAGCAAGGCCCTGGTGGACGCAGAAACTAGAATCTCCTGATGGAGAAATGGGCGCTGGCTTTAGTAACGGCAGCACGCAAGCTCAGGCCATATTTCCAAGCCCACCCGATAGTAGTGATGACTGACCAACCTCTTCGGAAAACACTTCTAAAACCACATGCATCTGGTCGGTTAGTGAAATGGTCTGTAGAGCTGAGTGAGTTTGACCTAACTTACAGACCTCGCGGAGCAATCAAAGCTCAAGCTTTGGCCGATTTTATGGTTGACCGTACGGAGCTAGGGGAAGGAGTTCAGGGGGAACCACCGATTGAACCGGAGAAATCAGAAGGGGTGTGGCTGGTAATGGTTGATGGGTCACGTAATGAACAAAGGTCCGGAGCAAGAGTAGTAATACGGAGCCCAGAAGGGGCCGAGGTGTCCTATGCAATGAAGTTCGAATTCCAGCTCACCAATAATCAAGCAGAATATGAAGCCTTCATCACCGGGCTCCGGTTGGCACACGCCTTGCGAACAGAAATGGTAGAAATCCGAGCAGACTCCCAGTTAGTCTGTAATCAGCTCAATAAACAATTCCAAGCAAGGGAAGAGAAGATTGAGCTTTATTTGAAGAAGGCAAAGCAGATGATTGGGCTCTTCCAAGAAGTAGAAATAAAGTAAATATCCCGAATAGAAAATTACCGAGCAGATATGTTGGCCAGAATGGCCGCAATTACGGATCCGAAGTTACCCAAGTCTGTCCCTTTGGAAGTAAGGACCTCGCCAAGTATAGGGGAGAAGGTAGAAGTAATGCGGGTGAACACCGAAAGATCCTGGATGGACTCAATTCTCTTATACATCTGCGATGGTATTTTACCAGAGGATAGGAAGCAAGTAAGGAAGTTGAAATGTCGGGCAGCAAGGTATACGTTACTCGATGGAGTACTTTACCGCCGAGGATTCACTTTACCCCTTTTGAGATGTTTGGATGACGAGGAAGAAAATTATATGCTGAGGGAAATTCATGAAGGAATATGCGACAAGCACTTGGGGGCAAGGACTTTGGCCTTCAAGGCACTTCGGCAAGGGTATTTTTGGCCGACTACGCACCAGGATGTGAAGGGGATGACAAAAAATTGTAGAGTCTGCCAAATCTTCTCGGATGTTCCTGCTCAGCCCCCAGAAAGGCTAACCGCTATGTCATCCCCATGGCCTTTTGCCCAGTGGGGGATTGACCTGATTGGCCCATTACCCAAAGGCCGAGGACTTGCAACACATGCAATTGTGGCTGTAGATTACTTCACTAAATGGGTAGAAGTGAAAGCCCTTAGTCAAATCACAGAGAGAAAGCAACTGATTTTACCTGGAAGAATATCATCTGCAGATACGGAATCCCCTATGCCATTATAACGGACAATAGGAGGCAATTTTGACAACCACAATTTCAGAGAATTTTGCCAAAACTTTGGTGTAGATTTAAAGTTTTGTACCCCAGCACACCCCCAGGCAAACAGGCAGGTAGAAGCAGCCAACAAAGTTATAAAGAAACTCCTGAAAACCAGGCTAGGAGAGAAGAAGGGAGCTTAGGTCGACGAGCTACCAGGAGTATTGTGGGCTTACCGGACAACCCAAAAAACTGCCACGGGAGAAACCCTTTTTGCCTAAGCTTTCGGTCATGAGGCAATAGTCCCAGCAGAAATTGGGGTGGAAACACATCGGACAGAGTATTTCAACAAGGAATAGAATGATGAGCATATTTGTATAAGCCTAGACCTATTGGAGGAAAAAAGAGAAGGGGCCTCGCAAAAAGTGACCCAATGACAACAAAGAATCATGCGCTACTACAACAAGAATGTACGCATGAGGCAGTTCCGAGCAAGAGATTGGGTACTTAGAAAAGTGAATCAGAACACAAGAGATCCTAACCATGGCGTTCTTGGCCCGAAATGGGAGGGCTCGTACAGGGTAGTACGAACAACTGGCCCAGGAGCTTACAAGCTGGCCTACCCAAATGGACGAGATGTAAAGAGGTCGTGGAACGCTGAGCACTTGAAGAAATATTTTCAGTAAGCGAAGCGTTTTACCAAGTTTTATTCCACCAAGTTATTTCTGTTAAATGAATGATGAATTGTGGCACGCGCATGTATTTCGCCTCTTGTAATCCATACAAAGTTCAATAAAGATGAATTCAGCACAAAATTACTTTGTTAGACGAAATTTGTTAAGGTAAGCAAGTGTCTATTCCTGCTCGGTCGCCTAAAGACCAGCAGCCAAATTCTACGAAATTTGTTAAAGCAGTAAATGTCTATTCTTGCTCGGTCGCCTAAAGACCAATAGGCAAATTCTACTAAATTTGTTAAGGCAAGCAAGTGTCTATTCCTGCTCGGTCGTTTAAAGGACCAGCAGGCAAAGTCTACTAAATTTGTTAAGGCAAGCAAGTGCATATTCCTACTCGGTCGTCTAAAGGACCAGCAGGTAAAGTCTACTAAATTTGTTAAGGCAAGCAAGTATCTATTCCTACTCGGTCGCCGGAAAGACCAGCAGGTAGACTACGAATTTTACTAAGGCAAACATGTGTTGATTCCTGCTTCGTCGTCTAAAGGACCAGCAGGCAAATTCTAAAAAATTTTACTAAAGCAAACATGTGCTTATTCCTGCTCGGTCGCCTATAGAACCAGCAGGCAAAGTCTACAAAATTTTACTAAGGCAAACATGTGCCAACTCCTGCTCGATTGTTTGAAAGACCAGCAGCCATATCTTGCAAAATTTGCTAAGGTAAAAGAGTGTCCATTCTTGGTCAATCGTCTAAAGGACCAGTAGGCAAAATTCTATGAAATCGTTAAGGTAAGGAATCGTCTATTTCTCATCGGTCACTCAAAGACAAGCAGGCATATTTTTCAAGGTAATTTGCAAAAACAACCCATAAGCATGACCATGGCAAGAAAGTAGCTGGAAAGCATCAAAGGTTTATAAACGCTCAAACATTTTCAAACAAACAAAAATTCAGAATTTACATAAAAAGCGAGTTTAGGGATTGTGAGGCTCAACAGCCTCGGTAGACGAAGGATCAGCAATCTCGAAAGGAGAAGGACCAGCAACTTTTGGAGGAGCAGAGCTTGACCCCTGACCTGCTCCCAAAGCATGATCCCCTGCTTCCTTCTTCTGCTCCCCACCTGAAGGAGCCTTGACCTGATCCTGGTCCCTCTAGTCTTTATCCCCTTAATCTAACTCGGCCATATTCTTCTGCACTCCCGCCTCTAGGTTGCTCATGTTAAGCTCTGGATATTCTTCCTTGAGCACAAACATGATGCACTTGTAGCAAAAGGCGAGCCCAGAGTTATACTCTGCATCCAGCCGGTCGTCCACCTCAGCAGATTTGCCCTTCAGCTCGGCTATCTGCTCGTTCAAGGACTTGATTTGCTCCTCGCAAGCCGTCTTCAAAGTGTCTCTCTCACTTTGTGCAGCCTGGAGATCAGACTTCAAGTCACCCAACTCGCTCTCGAGCTTAGAAGAGCTTGACTCAGCAATAGCCACTTTCTTCTCCAGGACAATAATCTGCTTATGCAGATTGAGCAGCTTCTCTCTGGAGCGATCAGCGGACTCAGCCTTTTTCTTCAGGTCTTGATTCTCCGCTTGAAGCTTCCTCTCATGGCGCGTAGATCTGTTCTTGTAGCAAGAAACCAAAGTGGCCAGCTTAAAAGAAACCCTCTGAACAGAACCATCCAATTTATTAAGACTCATGCTCTCAATGTCCTTAACCATTTTGGGTCCCACTGATTTTCCATAGTCCCTCTGGTATAGGGTCAAATAGTCACCCTAATCCCGAGGCGGAAGAGGAGAGGATCGATCTCCAGATTGAAAGCTGACCTCAAGACTCTTGTCGCAAAACCTTCTCCCCGTTATTATTCCGAGGTAGAGGAGGGGGCAGAGCAGGAGCAGGAGCTTTAGAAGAACTAACATTGGTTTTCTTCAAGGAATTGGGGGATTGCTGAAGTCACCTAACCTCCGAGTACGTTTCTTTGACATAGCGCTAAGGATCTTGTTATTCATCCCAGCAGCTACGTCCACTAGGCGAGACCCAACAAGATTTGTTGACGACAGGAGATCGTGACAGGTAGATGAGTTCACTAGACCAATTTCCACCTTGAACAGCGGATCGTCGTCGAGTCGCTTGATCAGACCCCACGAGTCTGAAAGAATAAACAAGGTTAAAGAACCAAATAAATGACGACCAGAGACGTAAAGTGTACAGAAAAATAAACGACCTAAGGTGACAAAACGCGTTGGAATGTGAATATCACTACCAAGCGAATGGCTCGCTAGACACCAATTTTCCCCAGCAAAGAAAAATTTATTCTTCCAGTTTTTACACGAGAATGGAAAGCCGATGATACGTTTTCTCTTCGTAGAGCTTGACATAAAGTAGTATCAGCCTGCTTTCTTTAAACTGCTCCTCAGCTGGTACAAATGTTTTACTTCCACGAGGGAAGGCTCCCCGAGCCCACATCTTTCCCATAGCACAAATAAGGCCGAAAGAACCCTCCACCCGTTCGGGTGAAGCTGACCTGGAGCTAGATGCATGCCACCCAATATCCTGACAAAATAAGGTTGAAGGGGCAACCGAGCCCCTAACTTGAAGCTCTCTAGATGTAGTGTCACATGCCCCTTAGAAGGCCGATTGGGAACATTACCTTTCCCAAGGATAGCAAGGAGGACGTCCTCAGGGATATTATAAAGGTTTCTTAGCTTGAGCAGGTCAGTGTGGGTAGTGGCACAAGTAATATAGTCAATAGGGTAAGCATCTGCCTCCATCCTATGACCGAGGTTTCTCTTCTTATAGGGTCTGCTCTGCTCGGAACTGCTCTCCTTGCCATCACCATCTTCCTCAGGGACCCCAGCCCCCTCAGAACCGTGATTTTCACCAGAACCTGACGCTTGTCCACCGCGGTTTCCAATAGGCTGATAATCAGGGGAAGCCAAAATGGTCTCAGGACGAGGGTACTCGAGGGTATCCCTATTAATAGAAGGGCCTACGTTGCTAAAAGAGTATAGGGGATCAATGGGTCTTAGCAGGTTGGGGTACGAATCATCTACCTCCTCATCACTCTTATCTACAATTAATTTTCCCCTTCGTCTTGACATAGTGAAATCTTAAAAGGAAAAGTACAATAAATCCAAGTATATTGGTACAAAAAGGACAATATAAAGTCCAAGCAACAACAACCAGAGAAGAAGTTAAAGGCGATACATGGAATAGATCGACACTAGTGGCGTTGCCGTGATGCAGAAAGAGCCCGGCAAAAGGAAGTCTCCGATGCGGAAAGCGCGTTTAAGGTCCAGAGAAGGAGTTGGCTTACGGCGGAATGATAGATAACGAAACACAATGGCAATTCCAATTTAGGGATTTAAGACGAAAGGGGGAATAGGGGCGATTACGTCACACAGATGTCAGCTCAATCACCGCGTATCAAGGACAGATAAACCGTCGTTTCAAATTTCAAATACATAATGGCAAAAAGTGACATGTCACTGGCCATTAAGACGGCATGGTGAGGTGTCGGCCCAGCCGCGTATTGGATACGCTCACGAAGGCCCATATTCGGGCCAAAAACTCTCTAAACAAGAGACATCACCTCGGGTCCATCACAATAAAACAAGGACCAGAGGAATGTTACCCGAGGATAGCCAAATCCAATTCTTAGTTTCTAATCTCAATTCGTTTCACTCGCAAGACCAGAAACTGGGGGACTAGTGTTGAGTAATGAAAAGTACCAGCTAAGCTATGTCCTCGTCTCTCACCCTGAGGCGAATCTCCCCAGTTGAATGGCACGAGCAGAGTCCTGGTAAAAAATCGTGTACGGGCATGTGCCAACTATAAACGAGCACCGACCATAGATACGTACCGACCAGCTGCTCATCACCCAAAGAAAGAGGACACGATCTCACGAAATCGGGACAAATTCGCTATGTCCCGAACCGCTAGAGAGAACGTGACGTCCCACATTGACCCACGATTCGGTGGTTGGAGACCTATGAGGGTCTGTCATCACCCGAAAATGGGGGGCATGAAGAATACTCAGAAAACGTGGGATGATGACTATAAGAAGCCAAGAGACCGATGAAGAAAATGATGAAAAAATTTAGAGAGAATGGAAAACTCTGGCAAATTGAAATCATAACTCATTTTACACAGATTTTCGATACAGATTGTGCCAAGAATACTGTATTTAGTTTACTCGCTTAAATCATACAATTTACCCGTAAACACCTTGACTTAAGCATCAGAGGGTTTACGCCGGCAAAATCACCGGCGTCTCTTACTTGTTTCTGTGAGCGCAAGCTCGGAAAGGAGAGAAAGGGCGACTTGGGTCCTAGGAACACGGGCAGTTGCTAGAGCAAGGAAAGTACAAGCTTCCCTTCGTGGACAACACAAACGTTGGTGGAACGATCAGGTCGGGCAAAGGACGACCAGATTTCAGCATCAACAAAGGCCAAGGTATTGGGGCCAAAAGTCGTCAGCTTGTTTCCGATGTCTGAAATCTGAATGGTCTAAGTCCTAAATCGACATGAATGTGTGTAGGGTTCAGCACGTTTTCGAAGCCATTGTAGCAGCATTGTGCTGTCGGAATGCTTGTGATCATGGCGCCATCTTCAATTGATATATTCAAAACAACAATGTCATCTCCATACATCCTAGAAGAGACGCTTCTGCTATAGAATAGAAAGAAAGAGTGATTCTATAATCTCGTGATTCAAATCACAACATTAATACTGTAATTAAATAAAAATTGTGTAAATGAAATATAAGACATGTATATTTAATATAAAACTTGTAAATACAATATAAAACAAGTAAATCAACATAAGAGTGGTAAATTGATGTATTATTAGTAAATAAAACAAAAACTTATGAATATAACATCAAACTTATAAATCAACATTAAGTATAAAATAAAACATAAATAATGTAATGAAACATACGACGTGTAAATAGAAAGTAAAATAAGTAAATTAATATAGGAATGGTAAAATGATATATTATTTGTAAACAAGACATAAACTCATAGATGTAACATAAAATTTGTAAATCTAGTGTAAAATAAGATATAAATTATGTTTTATAATATGTCCATCTCTTTATATTCATACTTACTGTTTTTATAACAGTTTTTGAATTTTATTTAATACTTGAATTTTAATTCAAATAATTAAACAAATCTTGATTGGCTTTGTAATGAACAAGAAAAAATATCAATATGATATAGTAAAAATAACATTATAAGTATCATATATTAATGTAAAAAAATACATGTGTTAGATATATAATTTATTTTTCATGCTTTGTTAAAGTAAACGTTATTAAACTTTTTTGTACTAATCAAATAATTGATTTATAACTTATCATGTGTTTAACCTATAAAATATAAGTATTATTAATATTTATGAGGTTATATATGTCAAAATATCATATTTTAAATGTTTTAATCTTTAAAAGCAAACAACTTAACACTTATATTCAGATATTTAAAAAAAATATCAATCAAATATATATATACTCAAACTTATGCAAACTTCAGCCAAATTCAGATCCATTCAGATTTCAGACAAAAAATAAATTAAATGCTGCCTTATTCTCAGGATCAAATTTTAAATTTTTTTTTCATATTTTTCAAAATTATTTATAAGATAAATAATTTTGCATCCTTCTAAAACTTGTTGATAGCAACCTCAAATGATCATTTGGTATTAGTAAGATGCAAAGTTTGAAAATAAATGAAATATGTATAAAACTAAAAATTAGATCCAATTTTATTGATATTTTATATATGTATAGTAATATAAGAATATATTTTCAAATTATTTTGGCTTGATCCATATCGAGAAAAATAATTTTGTTTAATTAACTTGTATGGTAAAAAAAACTATCATAATGAAAAAAATTATAAATGCCCTGCCATGAATATAGAATTTATGATTGAACCAATTTAACAACACTTATTCTTACGGTTTTCAATACAAATTTTTTCTTTTCAATGGATGAGTGAATTTTTTTTTCTTTACTTAAGTAAATTAAGTGAGTAAGCTATTTTTTAATTAAAGTTTAATGTTGATTTACAAGTTTTATGTTATTTGTACAATTGTTTGATCTGTTTGCAATTTTGAAACACCAACTTACCACTCTTATGTTAATTTACTTATTTTACCTTCCATTTATTAATCTTATGTACAATTCGTAAAATTTATATTTATCACAGGATTGATACCATAATTTTAATCGAGGCATCATAGAATTTTTCCATAATGAAACACTGTTCATTGGACATTTGGAGTTGCCGATTCCGAAGGGATAAAGAACGCTGACGTGTCCACATTTTTCTCGCAACCTGCCTTACATTAATCAAGCCACCAGTTTTCGCTTTTTGTCCCTGTTGCTGGCCAAAACAACAGCACATTAGCCAAACCCTTTTTTTTTTTTGGTAATGTTTTCTTTTCTGGCATTACTATTGATTTTAATATGTTACATGTTATAGGGTTATTATCCTTTCATTGTGGTAAATATTGCAATTTGTTATCTATGATATGTTATGTCATTGGCTAGCTAGCTCCTCATCTAGCAAAGCATGCACCACTGAGGCATAAGGATACCAACTTAGAAAGACCCCATTGCAAATTTTACTTGAATAAACATAAAGAGTGGGAAAAAAAAAATGAAGGGAAAGAAATCAGAGGATAAAAATAAAGTTCATACCCAGTCAAATAATGAAAATAAGATTCACTTCTTTTTCATTCATTTTCTCTCCTTTTTCCTTTCCTTTCCTTTCCCTTCCTTTCCTCTTCTCTCCTACCATTTCTTCCAACCAAACATAGACCGAAAGCTTCAATCTTGCTTTGGGTTGAAGATTTTCTTTATTAATCTGACTTCTGTTACAGTCTTGAAGAATTAAGCTAATGAAGTGTTCGTCGTTTGGTTAATCAGAAAATGAGCAAAAGCTAGAAGAAAATTGAATTTATATTTCTTGAAACTGAAATTAGCTCCTAGACTCCTTTCCTTATGAAGAATCTCTTAACTAGGGCGAATATTAGGCTAGGTATTATAGCAAATCTGGAGAAGCAAGTGGCTAACATTACCTGTAAAGTTGGGTAAATACTAATTACCATGACAGGTATTTAATGAATACGGGTACCCAAAAGGACCAAAACCACCATTGCTCTTTAACCTTTCAACACATTGATCAGATATATCAGTTCGCCACAATTTCAAAATTCAAGGAGCTCTACATCAATTGTTCTATATGGAACACGAAGAACGAATCATATTCATAACAATCAACTATTACAACCAGAACATGATTCTACCTTCAGCCCATTTCAACACCTATACAACACCCAGAGGTTCCTCTAGCTAACCTACCAAATACAAGATCCAAGCTTTTTATGTAAAGCAAATAAATCAAACCATCAAGCCCTTGCTTGTATACAAAATATTGAACATGTTGACGTCCAAATTCATCTTCTGGGTTTGAGTGAGAATCCTGGAAAAGAGAAAACAACATATTACATTACATACTCAAGGTCATTTAGTGGCACGGATGTAACTAATAAATGAAGATGCATACAGCTTTTGCTGAAGCATTGATAAAATAACACTACTGAAATATTTAGACCATGATAGTGCTTAGATGATATGTTTAGGAAAATCTAATAAGAGCTTTTTACTGCATTTAGATACTAAAAATGTAATTTAGTTGACAGAAAAATCCAAATATGTATATCTATATTTCCAAAAACCAAAACCAACAAATTTGAAATAAATAATAGTTTGAAGAGAAAAATCCATTGACCTTACTAGAAAGACCTCAAGATCAATCTCCTGATACTTTTTCGGTATCAAATTATTCATCTCGTACATAAGAAACACACCAATAAAGGGAAATTGTATAGAAGTTTCTGACCTCATTCCGCATTGTGGGACTGATCATGCTCGATAAAATCCAAAGCATCTTCCTTGGATACAACGTTAACACGGCTCACTCTGTTTTTGTGTGTCACCCCATAGATTTTGTCAGCAACTTTCACAAGCTCTGGACGAAATGTTGTGGTTATAAATTGAGTATTTGCAATGTCCGCCAAACGACGAATCATATCTATGAAACAAGTAATTAAGGAATGCTACAAGAAATTCAAGAGCAAATACAGACAATAAGAAATACAATGGAAATTTTGCTTTAACTAATAGCACATGCTAACAGATCAAAGTACATGGGAGTACAAACAATTGCATAGAATTGTCAAATTAGGGCAGCCTAATGCTCCAGTCAAACCTGTGTCGCAGAAGATATGATTATGAATCCAGACTAATAGCAATATCTTGATGAAATAACCCACTGTACCAGCTCAATGGGACCATAGACAGTTATCATCTTGTCATGATCAATAAGAACAAAGATTAGTCATATCTCTTAATAGTATTCAACTCCTAAGAATAGTTATACGCACTAAAATTCATAGAAATCTTCATAAACTATCGAAGTATCAGTACTCCCAGTTAGGAAAACTGAGCTGAGATATTTCAGTGACCTAAATATTTTCAGTGTAATTAAATCTAGGCATGTAGAGGGCAAAAAACGAATTGCATACTAAGGATACTTCCAACAGCAGTTCGATACTGAGGATCCAGTGCTGCATCAATTTCATCAAACAGATAAAATGGTGCAGGATCACATCGCTGTATTGCAAAAATAAGCGTCAGGGCCACGACAGTTTTCTGACCTCCAGATAACTGCTTCATTGACTGTGTCTCCCCTTGCCCAGTAAAGGAAACCTACCACATCAAAGGCCAACTTAGAAATAAAATTACAATGAATTTACGAACTTAAATAAATAAAAATAAAAATAAAAATAAAAAAGATCAAAGAGCCTTTGGTTGTTAAATTAACAGGATCAAGTTTCTGAGGGAGCACAAACCCTTGTATAAACATAAATAAGTAATGAAGACTAAAACACCTATAATATTGTGTAGAGGATATCAGTTTCAAAAACTTAACATATATTGCACTCTCAAATATTTAACAATTCTATTTTGATAAAAGCAAATGAATTCATCTTAACAGAAGTACATGCCTTCACTTTCACACCAATATATTTCTCAACCCTTCCTTCCACATCAGATTCACGAGGTCCATCATCGTCATCATCATCACCATGATCACCATCCTGTCAATCATCATTAAGAATTTAGATTT